>NC_088098.1:121843323-122169823 GCF_036370855.1 Dromaius novaehollandiae
TGTGGGTCCACTTTAGGGTGGACGGCGCAAATGCTTAACAGAGAACAACTGTTTAAGTAGCAAGTGGAAGTGCTTTAAAGGCAAGCATTGGAGAGTTCAAAATACAGAGATGAGAGAGGGGTGATGGGATCTGAGCACCCATGCGGTGAACAGATAAACCCCAGTCTGAGAGTGGAGCACAATGGATGCAAGCTTTGGACCTCCTCCCCAGTTGGATTCTGTTTCCTTTTTTGTAGCTCCTTTCTTCTCTTTGGCTCTTCACTTCAACAGTTTGACCTGATGTAAAGGCTAAATGGAACAAATAGCTCAGTTAAGGAGAATACAGCAGTACAGAGGGTGAGCATTGTTAATGTTTGTGTCTTTGGCTGGATGGCACAAATTCCATTCTTTATCTCTGCATTTCTTAAATTGCTTAATTGCCAGTTTTTGCTGAGGCACGTCTGGGTACAATCCTTTATTTTGCTTTAATTAGAACATTAAAGATAATCTGACAAAGATTCCTTGTGAATTTTACTATGTATGTAGCTCAGCATAAGCGATTTTGAAGGTTTAATAGGACCAATTTCAGCTAAAGACTGCAAGATAACAATAATATAAATGCTCACTTAAAAGAGGGAAGTCATAATCACTGCCTCACTTCAGATCAACTACTGAACAGTTATCAGATAGTAAAATCTTTTTGCCCCTTCCTACCTAGGCTAGATACACCTAATGGTAAAAGACTATCTCTTATTATAGCACCAACACACTGTGCTGACCAAACTGCCTGTATTAATGATTTTAATATCAGGAATTTCAGCCAAGTTCATAGATGTGCTCTCTTCCTTAAGAAATCTAATTTCCATCTTGCTTCTGGTATTACTATATGAGACAGTCTGAGAAAGTGGCTGTTAATATGGTTTGTAAAGCAGGTTCTTCTGTTTTCTTTCAGTGTGAAGATCAGAAAGTGGAATTATTGTATGAGGCCTTAAACCGAGTTGGTGAACGTTTTTCACAGTGCTTTCCACCATTCCTTTCCCTATCACTACATTCATCCACCAGCTACCTTGGTTTCTTCGTTGGTGACAGCCATGCAAATATCCTCAAAGAATTTGCTATGGCATTCTCTGCAGAGGCTTCAGCCTTAGCAGGTACAATCAACATCAGCGGGAAAATTTGTGAATTGTAGAACAGATGCTTAGATGTGATACTGAAAGCATCTCCTGTGTCTCTGGGGGAGCTAAGAAGATATTTTACTGCAAGCAAGAATCCTTTCCTCCTATGTAATGGAAAATAACATGTCTAGGAGAGTTTTGCAGCTTGTTTTAGACTCTGAAGATAATGCTTTTGTCTAGAAGGTTTTGTTTTTGCTGAAATCAGTAGACAAGAAAAAAAGAAAAATGCTAAAAGCCTTTGTTAACTTTCTCTTTAGGAAATTCAGGCAAAGGCTTTACTTGGCAACCTCTTGCAGGCAGCTGATGGGTAGAGCAGTCCCTCAGAATGGTATTAGCTGTTGCTTTACTGGGCTCCTTTCCAAGGATTTTGAAAATGGCTTGAGGGTTATTCATTTTTGAGCTGCTACATAAGAGTTTCTGTGGGATTGGCTTCATTGGGGTAATTGCTATCTGATTGTGCTTTTGTATGCATTTCTTTTCTTGAGCTGCAAGATGAAACAGTTGGCTGTGTAACTTGACAGGCTGCTGATCTGGATATCCAAGATGGGCAGAGATATAATCCTCCCTATTCCTAGACCTCCGTACCTAACCCCTACTTCTTCTTTCTCTCACCAAGGATCAGTATCATGACTGGGAGGGGACAGAAGGAAAATAGAAAAAATGGGCTTGGAGGAAAAACCCCAAATCCTACCTATACCCAGTTCTCTGTCTCACATGCAGCCTTGGCAGACAGTAGACCTTTCTGTCTTTGGGGGTGTTCACATCTCTGTGGCCAACCTGAAAAGAAAGGCAGAAATGAAAGAAAGAAGAACTATAGCCCAGCAGGCCTGGATTTTCCCCAGTGCTGACGTAGGTCCCTCTGCTCCTGAGTTGTAGTCATCTATTTCCTTTCAGTAGCTATGTGCCAGCTAGTGATCTCCCTTGCCCCAAAATTGCTCATCTGAAGCACAGAAAGGACAAATAAGTTTTTGACACTCATGGCACAGGTGACTGAAGTACCTTGTGCATTAGTAGTTGGCAAGGTGATAAATACAATAAGGAATTGCAGGCATATATTCTAAACCAAGCACCCAGTACTAGGGAAGAGAGATCCCTGTAAAGTCCTAGGAGCATGCTGGTGCTTTCAGACGCTGGTGCAACAGGCGCTGTATAAATTTTCCCTATCTTGTGTATATTACATGTCGCCAGGGGCTCCAGCCCCATCTTCCTGGATGTCATACAAGCAAAAGAAAGGGATGGCAGAGGATGAAGGAGCAGTGAGACAGTGATAGCAGCTGTCTCAGCCCGTGAGCAGCCCTCATAGGCAGATGACAGCGGGTCCAGATTGCCCCAGAGCAAGGCTTAGCCAAGTATGGACCAGGGGGCCCTGCCTTCCAGTTTTCTTTAGGGAGAAATGAAAAAGGGCCTCTTTCTCTCTTAGGGAAAAAGAGCAAAGGACCTTTTCAACCACAGCAGTGTGGAAGAGGTCTGCATTCAGGAGCCATCAATCTCTGTTTAAGCATCCTCTCCAGCCTGCCTGCCTCTCTGCTGCCCTGGGATTGCCAAAAGCCTGGGCTGTAAGGAGAAGTTGAGCACCAGATTTGGGGTTAAGGTTCCAGTGAAAAGGGCCTGTTACAGAGCATTTTATTAAGTCCCCTTTTTTAACTGCCGTTCTGGCTCAACCCTCCTCCCTCAGATCCAGCCTCTTCTGCATGGCTCAGTCAGGATAGCAGCAGGGAAGAGAAAGGGATCAAGCATGTAGTGCAACATGCCATTTCTTCCAGTGGCAAAGGTGTGTAGGAAGATCAGCCTCCTCCCCCTGTGTTCAGCTTCACATCCCCACTGCTTTTCCTCTGCACTCCTCATGCTATTGCCTGCCCTTGCAGCAGAGCCCTTGCAGGAGCTCCCAGCTGCCTTTGCCATCAGCCCCATGTTTCCAGCCCCACAGCCTGGGTTGCTGCGTGGAGGCCATCACCTTTGAGACCACTCTGTAAAGTATATCAGTGAAGTCCCAGTTAAAAATAACTGCTCCTGCCTCTTCTTTTTGGATGCAAGTTTATCCTTCAACACTGATCACTTCTGTCGCCTGGTTTAGCAGGCAGCTGTGCCGGCAGCTGTGCAACTGAGGATGTGGTGAGCTGCCGCATAAGGAGGTGGTAGTGAGAGCTTGAGGTGGAGGGGGGCACCATGGCCCTGAAGGTGATGTGCTGCCAAACTGCACCCTGAGCAAGCAAAGACAGGCCAGGAGGTCACCCCAAAGTGGCTGTGAGAGAGACAGGATGATCTGGCTCATGAACCATGAGACCGTGCACCAGAGCAGAGTCTCACGGGTACTTTCATTGCCACAGGCTCTGCATTTGGATTTGACTAATGGTTTTTTTTTTCATTTTTCCAATTTGATGTTTGAAAACCGAAAGTAAAGAGGCCTTGAGCATGCCAAGCAGAAAGAAAGGCGGGCCTGGGAGCATGGGTGTTACTTATTTGGTTGCTGGTTTTGCTGGAAGGAGGTGCTCTGCCACAAGATAAGGCAAAGGTGTTCACAGGGTGGTTTGGAAGAAGAGGCTTTAATTAGGGCCCCAGGAATCACCAGCAGTTCAGATTGGCAGCCAAGCCAGTCACAGAACTAAATCCTCTTGGATCAAGTCAGACTATTTTTTAATTTTTTTCTCAGTGAAATAGAGTCAACATTTGGGTTTTGTGTCAAATGAAAATGTCTTTCTGGCCCAAAACAAAGCATGAAAAGCCAAGGAAGTGAAGGGATTGAGGAAGAAACGCCATCCTCCACTGTGCTAACCAGTATTTCAGTGGTTAGGCCATTTCCCTAGAGGCTGGGAGACACAGCTTCAGAACACCTGTTTGCCTGAGGAGACTTGAATCCACTCCTGCCATCTCCCAGGAGAACACCCTACCCAACTTTGTGTAGGCTGTGTGGATATGGGTGACCTTAGTCTTTCCTGCTGCAGCTCCTCTAATTTGCCTGGAATAACTGAGCCAGGGAGCAATCTCACTGTGCTATTGCCCAGCTTTATGGCCTGACTGCATCCCTAAGAAATAGGTCCTAATCCCTGCTCTGGTGACAACCAAGTGAAACTGGATCACCAGTGGAGACTGAAGGGCTTTGGCCCCTGAATAGCTCTGTCTGAGAGATACAAGTTTGAGGAATTCAAACCCTGGAACAACAAATAAAACCTAACTCCCATGGGCAGTTTTTTTAAACTGTCTTTTCCCAGCTGAAGCCCAGAAGCAAATCCAGTGCAGATCTGTGAATATTTTGGTATGACTAAAACTATGACATTCTGAAAAACAGTTATTCACTACACATATGGTCAGCTCTACCACTAAGCACTGTGATATTTTCTGTATTGTGCAAAGCATGTAGGATAAATCAAGAACAGCATTAGATGACCTTTGCTTCTATTTTGTGACATGAGCTGACTTTTTTATTCCTAGATTGCCATGTGAAACCTTGCCAAAAGCAGGTCCATCTTACTTTGGCTCACAGGTTTTATCCTCACCATCAGAAGACTTTGGAACAACTGGCCAAATCCATCAACCCAGGGGAGGCCTGCCAGTGGGTAGCTGCTCTCTATTCAAGGGATATGCGTTTTGTACATTACCAGGTACTGCCATCAGAGTTATTTATTTTTCTGACTCATTAATTCAAATCTTTTCTGCAGCCCTCTTGTTTTTTTTCATGAACAAAATTAGTGCGTGTACAGTGCAATATTTCAAACCGCATGGTTGTTTCAAGTATCTCTTTGAGTTGAAAAACTGTACTCTTGAATCAGTGTGAAAGATATCTTTATGGTAGATCTGATGCCAGGAAAGCAGAACTTACAATGACACAAGAAAATAAAGAGACAGGACATGATCTTTGACTATTTGCTAGAAGTGACCGGATCACAGTTTTGCAGTAAAATTCAATTCCGTAAAATTACACTTTTCTTCACTGTTCCAGTGCAGGTCAAATATTGGAGAGCAGGGCACAGTTCACTCACTGATGATTTTCTGCTTAACAGACTATTAGTTAAAAACAGTCAACATTTTTCCTGCTGTCTTTTCCAACTTTAAACCATAGAATGATAAATGGTCCCTATATTTTTAGTCAGATCTGTATACTATTTTGGTACAAGTCTTGTATTAGATTTTGGTCACAGTCAGGAGAACTGCAAGTTATCAGGGCAAGAGTTGATAATGCTTTTACTATGTCTGCTTTTAAATGAGTCTGTACTTTTTACAGGAAAAAAGAAGCATTTTTATGAATACCAAATGCCTATTTTTACGCATACTGTATATGCATTATTAATTTTTTTCCTTTGCTGAAGTGCCATTAAGGAATAAGTTGCAGACCAGAAAATAGATAGATTGCTATGTACAGTACAGGGGTTAACAAGCATCTTCTGAAATGCTGCAGCACATACAACAGCTATGTGCTATGTATTTTCCCCCAGACTCTGAGGGCCGTCTTCCAGTATAAGCCCCAGAACATCGATGAACTAATGATAAATTCTGGGGACTTCATATATGTTGACCCAACACAGCAATCTGATGTGAGTGAAGGGTGGGTGATTGGGACCTCGCATCGGACTGGCTGTAGAGGTTTTCTTCCCGAAAACTACACAGAGAGAGCCAACGAGTCAGACACTTGGGTTAATCACAGGTAAGTCACAGTCCCCTCTGTAGGTGCTGGAGTTTAACGGGTATTGCTTGCTTTGTACCAGCCACTTATCATATGGCAGAGATGTGGCAGAATTTCATCCGTGCTGTGAGCTGTCAGCTGCCAGGCGTGAGCTGGAGGTGGTGTGGGCAGAGGGGAGGGGAGCATGTCAAAGCCCTGTAGCTGAAGGGATGAACCCTTGGAGTCTGCATGGGGAGCTGGGATTTCTGCAATAAAAGACATAAAACACTCACCCATAGAAACCCAGAGCACATTAGTTCAGCTGCTCAAAGAATGACCTCTGTTTGCTCTTGGATAACCTTAACATGCTAATGAATTTTAAAAGACCGTGTTCTGCAGCGTAGGTTGAGACTTCAGCCTGGCTTAGTACTTTTTTCTTTTCTCTTTTATTCTTCTCATTTCAAGAGGTTGCAAAGTTAACTTGAAATGAAAAAATGCACCACCTTGAGCCCATCTTCATCCTGTTGATTCACCCATATCAACAGGCATCTGTCTGGCTTCCTGTACTTTGCTCTGTAGCTGGCAGTGCCACTGATGGTACCTTTAGATTAGATCCAAGTTTTCTAAGCAGGAGCTGTAGGCACAGTCCTTGCTGAGTCCACAGAGACAGAGAGGAGGTCATCAGGTAACATTTCCCTTTCAAATTTCATACTTTAGAATGGTTACACACAAAATATGATGTCAGTTACTATTATTTTAACCTCCTTCTACTACTATGTCCTTGCTACTGGAAAGATTCTAGCTAAAGAGCTAAGTTATAAAGTGGATAGCAACTGTGTGAAGATTAATGAATAGAATATGAATCTTGGCTTTCACGCTCCTGTATAAAATGTCATGACTTAAAGATCCCTTCTATTTATGTGTGCACCCATGTTTGTGTATGCATGTGTTGCTTCTACTTTTTCTACAGAGAATATGCTTTTGTACCAGCTTCGAGATTTTTCACCCAAACTGAAAATGAACCTAGTGTAAAGCTGAATGGAGAAATCAATCCAGTTATGTCAAGAAATGTAAGTAATATACTTTCAGTTCAGGTAATTGAGTTTTTTTCCTTACTTTTGTCATGTGCTTGTGCAAATATACTCTTAAATAAAAGTGTTTAGTAATTTTAATAATATCTTCCTGTTTCTTCTTAATAGTGTCATGTTATAGTGTAATACATATGTATATATCTGTATGCACATACACTCACACAGACACACAGTATCTTGTATATATTTTGTGATGTGTACTCTTGCCTTCCTTCATAAATCTCTTTTTATTCCTCTCATAATAGTACAACATATAAAATATCTGCTCAGTTTCTCTGTGCACAGACTTAACAGACAAGCTTTGCAGAGAAACGGGAACAAGTCTCACAAATAAGGTACAGACACTGGGATAAATATTTTTCTCAAGTTACATAGTCCCTTGTCTTTCAAAAGAGTTCATAGCAGAGTAACTAGAGCAGAATTAGTTAGTTGTTACTTTCATGACCAGATTCTAAGGATTTCACCTTAATGGTTTACATAGTTCCAGATCTTAGCACATTTAAATGTTTTATCTCAGGATGACTGTGAATGTCTGTAAGAGAGACACTCCTGCAAAAGTTGCACATCCTTACCCCAGCTCTCAAGTGCTCTTGTCCCCTCTTATCTGGGTCAGATCTGTGGCAGAGCCACCGCTTGGCCTGAAGACGTTCACGTCTGCAGTCTAGGAGTTTCCCCAGTCTCGAAGTTCCTCCCAAGAAGAAGAACACCACCACAAAACCTTAGTTTTGAACTCTGATCTTCTTGTGGGGGATCATTAGTATCTTATGGCATAAATGCAGTATTATTCTGTGTTTAGCAGAATATGTGAATATAAATCTCATACTGCTTCTTCAGAATTCCCTTCTCCACTTCTGAAGATACACACCTCTAATCTCAATGTTGCAGCAGTGGCACTGTAATAGGTTAGTCTTGAGAAAGTTTTAAGCCTTTGACCTATTTCTCTTTATCTTTTCATTTGTATCTATGTGTGTTGTAAACTAACTCTAAACTATTTAAAATATATTTGTAATTCCATGCAATCTGATTTAAAAAGTAGCCACAGAGGAGATCTAGGTTCACTGCTGACTTGCCCAAACACAGTTATGAAAAATATAAAGCAGTTAAAATTACTGTTTTCACTGGGGAAAGAAGAATGTGCTTCCTCTCAGTCATTATCACTAAAATCTGCTGACTAGTTTCCCTCTTTTGTTTATACCAGCCATATAATATGTACTGAAATTATAATTATTTCCCATACAAGGATTAAAAGATTTGTTATCAGCACTACCTTTTACTAGTGTAAATATAGAGTTAAAACCTAATTTATAGCCCATGAAAGTCAGAGATGTCTTTCCTTTGCCTTCAACAGAGAGTTGATCAGGCTTATTAGGTGGCCTAAAGATACTCCTCTATTATAGCAGATCCTTTCTCTCACTTGCGGTGCTTCTTTATGCTATAAACCTTTCAGGAACGGACAGCTGTCCTTACTCTGTTGGGCAGCACCTAGACAATGGAATCCAGACCTTTTATGCAGGTTAAATATAACATCATAACAAAAAGAATTTTTATACAACTTTCTCAGAACACCACTCTCCGAAGAGGTCTGTTGGTGATGCGCCATGGTGAAAGAGTTGATCAGGTTTTTGGGAAGTCTTGGCTTCAACAGTGCTTAACTGCAGATGGTGAGTAAAAGAATGGGAGGTTCTTATCAAATTAGAACCAAAACGACTCGACCTCCAGTCTCAGGGATACAAGCAATTCAGTGTCCTGCAGGTAAATCTAAGTGCTGAGACAGAAGAGTGGATAACATTGCAAAGTCAGACACTACACTGCTTTGATCTTCATATAATCAGTATTTAACACACATACCATGTCCTACATATTTATCCTGGATAAATTCTACAGCACAAGCAAAGCTCTTGTGATAATGCTCATGTATCTCACTGAGGGATGCACAAAATCTCTACCACTAGGTACACAATTGATCTAAATGCTGTTTATCAGATATCTATATCTTTCAGTGCTAGAGTCGGAATCAGGATAGCCCATCATGTTCATCACAGTTGCAGTTCACCACTAATCAAACTTGGTGAGGAAGAGCACAAACAAACCATTATGGAAATGACATGTCAGCACTGACCTAAATTAAAAGTTGAATTTCTCGACTATCTCTCAAAAAAAAGTATGTTTTTGAGTACCAAAAACCAACTAAGAGGAGGGAAGTATTTGTTGAGAGGGAGGAGGGGAACAAGGAGAAGGGAGAGTTCAGAAGGAAGCTTTATGCTGAAAGTCTTCTTTCCTAGCGATCTTCTACATGTTGATGAATTTCACACTAGATAAAGAGGATGGTACCTTCTGGCTCTATAATCAATTCATTGGTTTTGTTTTTATTCAATAGAAATACTGTTTTTGTCATTTTGGCAGTGCTAAAAGAATATTGATATGGAGTGAATATTTATCTTATTTGAGTCCCACAGAACAGAATTCTTGTGATTTCCTGTCCTCTTGCAGAGCAGAGCTTGCAAAAGAGATATCTTGTTAGGACAGATGATTTCCCAAATCAGTACTGTGACCTTAAAATGTGATCTCTTTAATATGACCGGTTTTTGGTTTTGTTTTGTTTTTTTCCCCATCAGTGAGACACTATGTCTGTACTGGTAAACTAATTTGGTAGGCACCTGAGTTCAGGGACTGCCCCATGATCCTCCGAACTGTTTAGTTATTAGCTAGTTCCCTGGCATGATCTTGGCTGATGATAGCTCCCCTTCATCCATCCAGTTTCTAGATGAGGTTTAGGGGACAGCAGAGACCAGAGACTGTTCCTTGTGGACAGTTTGAATGTTTGGGGTGGCAGGAAGAGAATTTAGCTCTTTGGGCAAATGCCTTGCTTCGTCACTTGCTGTCATGGCCATAGAATGGGCTCCAACCTGTTTTGTTACCAGTAAAGAAGTAACTTTCAGGTCGGGTTCTCAGAAACAACCACTTAAGTATTAAAAAAAAATTGAATAAGCTCTTATAATGAAATGCAGCAGGTATTCAGGTACTGCCTCCTTCATACTGCAGCAAAATGTTCCACCTTATTTCAGGAAAATACTACAGAGCTGATCTGAACTTTCCTTCCATCCTGCCAAAACGGAGAGACAGCATGAAGCATTTTGAGTACGATCCTCCTCTATCTTGCTGTGGTATTTTCCAGTCAAGACTTATAGGTAATCTGGATAATGTCCTACTGCAAATTTAGGGGGTTGGGAAACAAGCTTTCATCATGTGCAAAAATTCATATTGGCATTGCAGTAGGAATATTTCTGAGCAGTGTTCTTTATGATAACATGTCTCTAGAGGCAACTACTACAAGATCTTGTTATATAGTAAAATAGAGAACTGTGCTGGTGGCTCTTCTTGGACAGACTGCTCACCAGTTCCTGGCAAAGACAGCTGAGAGAAAGAAGCTGCAACACTACACATGCCTTCCTGCATGTCTGTGGGGGACTAATGTCTTATGCAGCTGTCATTAACTGGGTAGAGTGAGAAGTGAAGGGTCTGGCCTGAAGAAGCAGCTTCACGGTCAGCAGACCATGGTCAGCTCATCACAGGTAGCTGATATCTGGGTGATGTGGGTTGGTCTTACTGAATTCACTTCTAAGATGAAGTTGTTTCTGTACCCTGAGCATGCAAACCTGAGTGTGACAATAAAAATCTGGTGCAGATGCTTGCCTCTCTCTGATGATTTAGAAATACAGAGACAGCCAAATACCTAAGTGCCATTTGCAGATTTGGGATTAATCTTCCATAATTATCTTTCCAACATTCACTTTAAACTTGCTGTTGCCACCAGAATGAGCTTTCTAGTGAGCTCAGTCAACAGTGTGTAAAAATGAATAGAAAGGGGCTGTCAATATATCCCATGCTGCTGAAACTAAAACACTCCAAGATGTTTTTTTGCAGAAAATGCTTTGCAGTAGTTTCTCGTCTCTAATGATCCGTAAAACAACAACTCACGTTGCTGTTCCCTTCTAGGGGAAGCTCTGCTGGAGCAGGAGGTGGCAGTCAGCTCTGTGTACTCATCACCTGCACTCCGCTGTATACAGACAGCTCAACACATACTGGAAGGTAAGGCAGCAAAACTGATTAGGGCTTTTGCCACAGTGAAAAAGTCTCTGTCAAATGTCTATGAAGTCTCTGAGATGTGCAGTTAAGTTGATGCACGACTGTGGTTGTTTGTTGCTATATTTAAGCAGGGAAGACCATTTTGTCTAGTTGATAATATAGGCAGTAATAAAAACTGTTGCCATATGTATGATTGTAAGAGGATGATCCTATTAAGTCTAATCCTCTCTAGTTATAATGGAATCTAGTATGATATGAAACAGAGGCCTTTCATGTGAGGCAGAATTCAACATTAGTGGCTTCTACTCAAATCCCTACTGCTGCCTCTTCTAGAAAATATTTGGAGCCAAAAAGCAAGTGTTTCCAGTACTCTGAAGGAATACATATTTGAATCAGGGAAGACGGTTTTCTCCTGAAAGAGTTTACCTTTGGAAATCAAATGATTTTAATTCTCTCATATATCAAGACCTCTCTCTTCTCCTCCCTCTCCTTCTCCCTCTCCCTCTCCCTCTTGCCTTTTCTCTTCTCTGTGATAGGTCTGTCAAAGCTTCTCAGTTCGTTATCCTCTCTATGTTAGACTTAGGAAGAGAGTGCATTTATTCTGGGAATCTGTGTAATTCAGTAACCTCTCTTGAGAATAATGAACAAAAGAATGTGTCTTTTTACAATAGAATTCCATTTCTAACACTGTAGATGATTTTTTGCCCCATCAAGGACCAGTGAACAAAGTACTGTATAAAATGGTGAAAACGTTTCATGTCTGATGTTTTTTCAGATGGCAGCGTTACTGAGGTCTTTTCTTCCAACCTCTTCTGCATCTTTCAGATAATCACAGCAGAACTCCAGAAATAATAATAATGCAAGAATTTTTAGTGCCTTAACATTAGTCAGGCAGGAGTATAATGCTGGTTTCATTTAACTGACATGGTCCTCTTTTGTTTGGCAAAAAGTATTTCACTTTGTTAATGAAAATATTGCATCAAACAAGGGGCAATGTACAGTCTGAATGCAGCACTTTGAATGTATCTTTCTAATAAACATTTCTTATTTTTCCAGGGCTTAAATTAGATCGAAAAGTCAAAATAAGGGTGGAACCAGGACTCTTTGAATGGACAAAGTGGGAAGCAAGCAGACTAATTCCTAACTTTATGACTGTGACAGAACTGACAGAGGCCTCTTACAAGATAGATACAAGTTACAGGTAATTGCTGCCTATCTATCCGTAAAAATGTTTTCTTTCTGAAATTTCTTTTATTCTTTTCCCAGCTCTTACATGTCATAAACCATTATTACCATTGCAAAAATGGGTGATTCTGATCAAATCAAAGTCTGCATGATCCTTTGACAAAATATGTGCTGCCAGCTGCTTTGTGGCAGGAATCAGCTGCATTTGCTGCTCTGACATTGAGACAAACCATTTTTATATGAACACACACACATATTTGGGAATGTGCATAGGCAGAACAAGTGGTCACACCTGCACCCACACAAACATCTGGTATTTGTGTATGGCATCAGTCCCACTTGGGTGTTCTCTGCAGATTTGCCAGTTCAGGCCCGCAGTCTGTTATGCACAAGCACAGCTATATTGTAGGCATTAGTGTCAGGTGTCATGATTCGTGTTTTTACCTTTGCTCATATGAAGCGTGTTTTAGAAATGTGAAGAAGAACCTGTCGAGGTAAATAACACACTGGTTTTCAGCCATGAAGGGATGTGTCTTTAGAAAAAGAAAGTAAAGCCTGTGTTTAGGATACAGCCCTTTCCCTACAGGGCAGAACGAAGAGAGGGTTTCAGGGTCTGCCCTGGGGGAGCTCCCTCAAAGTAGAGAGTGAGTCTGGGGCTCGGATGAGCACAGCCCTGGACACAGCAGGTTAGCACAGCTCCACATCACAAAAAGTCACTCGTTCGTGTCCCTGAAGCCTCGGAAGCAACAGCTACACCAGAAAGAGAAAGCGGGGGCTGTTCCCATGCACCCTGGGGCAGAGCCGGGGGGAAGCAAAACAGGCAAGTGTCAGGGTGAGAGAGAGATGACCCCAAAGCAAGTCAGCTATCATTCAGATTTTAGAGGCAGGCAGGATAACAGCATTTCACTGTGATCGATGTTGGTGCCAAATTGAGTGGGGGAAGGGGTTTGTTTTGTTTTGAGTTCTTCAAAGATAACTGCTGGGCTCAGCAAAGACTTTTCGGGGCCCTCACAGCTCGGGGGTTTGATGCTGCTTCTGAGCACTTGCAAACCACGGCAGAGCAGGAAATGATAAGCCTCCAATTCAGTCTAGCTCCTCATCTTGCTCACAGACCAGGCAACTCTGTGTTTGCAGTGCACAGCCAGATCCAGGAAATTACTCAGCTAATAAAAGGCAGTATCTCTGGGGTTTCCCACATATGTAAGAAAGGAGAGAAGGAAACTTCTCATGCCTTAACCAATTTCTTACAGCCAAGCAAGTGTCTTCATTTTAAATTGCATGAAGGTATAAAATCCTTCATTTTCTTGAGTCATAACATGTTTTGGTGTGTTTTACCACCAGCAGGCTGTTTTCCCCAGTTCTTTCTATACGGACTCACTTGCCTCAAAAATTAGTCAAACTTCCACATAGAAAAGGGTACAAATGGGGAGCCATGGAAAACTCAATTGGAAAGCTCCAAAGCAGTGCTAACTACAGCTTTCAGACCCCTCAAAACTCACTCAGATCAGGTCACAAACAGAATGGATGAGCTCTAACCTTGCACATATCATGCTGTTTTCTTGTTTTCTTCCTGTCACATGCAGACTTCAAAATCCACTGGTTGCAAGGGGTAGTTTTACTATATTCACCCACCGCAGAGGGACAACCTATGATTAGGTTGAAGTCCCTGGCCATTTCCCATCAGTAGAGGACTTGGCCCAAGGTTGCCTGTCTCTAGTGCCACTAGCAGGCAATGCAAGTGAGTGGTGCTGAAGCATCAGTTGCCCAGATGTTTTGTGGTTGAGATGAAATCATTTTGCGATTCACCTCACCCATCTCCAAGATGGGTGCCTAGGCTAATGTAGTTATCTAGCAGCCTTCTCATCAGTGGAAAGACAGCAACATTTCCAGAGAGTGATTTTCTGTCTTAGTCTATGTGAGACACTTTAGACAGCATGAATTGCCCTCTGCAGGGGCTTATTTATTTATCTTAGGTGACCTAAACGGACAGCTAAATTGTAGGTAGCTAAGGTTGGCGAGATTAACTTTGCCTCTCTCTCTCCTCTCACCCTTTCAAGCAGCAGAGGGCTGATGTGGGAGGGGATACTCCCTGTCCTGAAGCAGGATAAACTCTGCCTTTGCCATTCCTGCTCTTGAAGAGTGCCAACTGCAGACACTCAGAGATCTGCCTTGGGAACCAGTCCCACTGCTGCACCATCCTTACTCAAGAAAGATTTCTGACCTAGAGCTTTCTTCCTTCAATGTAAGATGCTTATTTCTTTCCTCTTCACCCTGTGCATGGAGGACAGATCCCTCCTTTCTTCTTCAAAACAGCCCTTTGCAGACTATTATCATGTCCTTTTTCAGTCTTTTTCTCCAAGGTGAATTCTTTTAATCTTTCTTTTTAGGCTGTGCTTTCTGGACCTCTGTTCACTGCTCTCCTCTGGATCTAGTTGGTCCTCATCTCACTTGAACTGTAGTACTTGTAACTGGACGTAGCAGTCCCACCAAGACCTTAACCTGGGCTGAACACTTACTTTATTATTTAGCCTGGAAGCCACCTGGGCCAGTGCCTGCTTCTACATATACCCAATAGGTACAGAAGCTAAGGTATTGATGTCTGCTCTTTGTTCGGGGTGCTCAGTTCAGTTGCAGGACAAGCAGTTAATAATGGGGTTAATATTGAAGGGACAGAGGTGCTAAAGGCCAATACATTAAAAAGTTGTAGCTCTGCCAAAAGGCTGACCAGTTTTGGTTCACCATTCTAGACTTCTCTGGCCAACCAGAATTAATATTAACCATAGTTAATAATCTAGAATGAGCCTGTCACACAGTTTTACCACCTATTTTCTACTTCTGCAGCTTGTACTGACATAATGTACTGAAGGCTCACCTGTAAATACGTTATGATACCATACCTTATGACAATGTATTAATCTAATCTCACTACTGCCTATTCATGGGATAAGGAGGCGATCAAACTGGTGGGAGGAGGGGAGGTTTGTTTGTAGAAGGAAATCAACATCCTGTATTGTAACACAGCACGTAACTAACCACATTTGATAGCTGTAGCTGTGAGCATCTCTGGTTCCCAGGCAAGATATATTAAGAGAATGAAATGAAAAATAGGAAGTGAGTTTGAGGACTTTGAATTCTGTCACCAAGAATGCCATGGCACAGCATGGACCTGTGTGGACACCTTAATAATACAGATAACTAATAGATGCAGGCACTCTAGCCTGGAGGACCAGCCCTAACTAGAGCACCAGCTAAGTAGGCAGATTTCACAGGCAGGGTTCTGCTGAGAGGCACCAGATGACTGTGGTCCTGCTGCCTCTTCTGCCTGTCCCGCAGCCCCGGGAAGGCTGGCGAGCAGCAGTCACAGCTAAGGCAGACCTGCAGGGCCTCTTGCCTCAGGAAATCTGGCCTTCCCAGCGACAGCCAGCACTTCCCCACCACTGGCCCCCCAGCCATAGCACGATCAGAGCACCACAGGCTCTTCCCTCTGCTCTCTGCTGACGTCGTGGAGCCTGCCTGGGGCAGCTGCCAGCCCTCCTCTGTAAGGTGACACAAGCTGGTTTTGTGAAGGTTACTGAGGAGCTTTGAGTTGGGTCTCAGCAGGGTACATGGTGTTTATCAAGCCAATCTGTTCAGTGGAGCTGCCCTCGTTTACAGCAGTTTGAAGATCAGGCTCTTACTTTTCTTGAAAAAAAAATATTTATTCAGTGTCTGAAGAACTCCTCTACACAGAAGAGGAAAGCCTAATCTTAATAAAGTGTTCAGATACATAGGAGTGGCGCATTATGATGAATGTCCTTGGAAACATCCAATTTTTTAACTCAAGGATCTAGAGTCTTTACCATGCATTTGTTCAGCTAAAGCACATATGCCTTTTTTGTTATTGATTTTGGTTTGTTTCATTTATTGAGCAGACTAACACTGAGGGACAAAATCTTGAAATCATGTACATCACCAGTGTCTTGTCTAGGATATGAACTTGGTCAAGATCGCTAGAGCTGGACCATTCTGTAAGTCTGCACCCAGGCAGGCATACCCAGTCTGCACACCTGGGTAACAGTACTTCCTAACTGAACTGTGCAAAGCACAAGCTTTTCTCAGGCAAAAAATCCTATTTTAAATAATCTCTACTGTAAACTGTAAGTTTTATTCAAGCGTGGTTTTCCCTGTCTCTGGTGCTAGCCAGCTTTATAGGCTATAAGACTTAGCCAGAAGATTTAATGGAAATTACTATGGACGAAGCTAATGCCCCATGCAATGCTATATCAGTATGCCAGCCATGTCAATGGACAGGCCCGTATTCTTTTAACCAAGTGCCTTTTCTCTGGTGTACTCATTCAATAGTGCTAACAATGTCCCAGCATTCCTCTAGATAAATGCTTTCTTGTGATTTTATTTTCAGGGGTAACTTCCCACTCTCTTCTCTGGTGCCATCAGAAACTTATGAAGAATATGTGAGCAGAAGCTCCACAGTTATAAAACAGATTGTCACTGCTTGCCCCAGCAAAGGTAAATGTTTCAGATCTTTGCACATCCCATCACACACTTTCAGCAACAGGTTCAGAAACTGGCAGAGATTTGCCATTAGAAGCACATTTATCATGGGTTGTTGGTATCGCCCAGCAGACAAGGCAAACACTTAGTACTTGGTCTGCACTATACTGTATCAAAATGTATATGAAATTATGTACATGCATATACACAAATCTGGGATAGAAATGGAAAAGCAAAATTAAATAGAAGACAGTAGAATACTTCATTGCAAAAGTGTAATCTTTGCTTGGTCTTTCTATGTCACGATACAGCTCAACATAAAATAATATGCTTTTCTGGAAAGCTACTTTTTCTCTTTCCCTAGGAAGTATTTTTTCTTACTAGCTGGCATGCATACAACACATTAGACTTTTTCTGACCAGTACAATACACCCTACCACATTTATCAAAGAGGTCTACAAAGATGAAGAGGCCCAAAACAGCCTCACACTTATCAGCATAGTCATCAGACAGTGCTACAGCTCCCTTACTACTTTTCTTCGCTTATTCTGATACATCAGGTGTCATCCTCATTGTGGGCCATGGCTCTTCTTTGGCATCTTTCACGCGACCTCTGGTAGGGCTCCCAGCCAGAGAAAGCAGCGACTTTGCCCAGGCGGTCCGAAAGGTAAGAAGCTTATTTCAGCAGGAAGTTTTCTCTTTGTATTATTATATCTTTAATAAGAGCTTGCTTATGCCCTGAGGCATACATGTAACTGCATGCTAACCAATGACATTAGTACCCTCATTACAAAGGGAATCTCGCATAGTTTTAGCATAGCATTGACACTCAGGAGATGCATTTTCTCCTGGTGAACTCTATGTGTCTAGAGACCAAATCTTTGGAGAAAAGTTTCATGCAACTTCCACAGAAAGTCAATGCAAGATAATAGTAACACAACAAGAACATCTGAAAACCTCTCCATCTGGAGCTGGCCTGCTTACTATAGAAATAGGGCTAAGAGTCTCCCCTCTCTTCCCAGTGGTGTTGTGAGTCTAAAATTAGCTATGTTCAGTGAGTCACTCTTTAAGAAGTTGTGTGGGTTTGGGGTCACTGTACATACACACCTTATTTGCTTAGCTTCAGAATGAAATGGAAATGGGTTTTGTTGCTAGCTTTACAGTTCAGGTCTGCACTTGAGACTTGTTGGCCAATGTATTTTTTTTTTTTTTGATTTGTGCATTATCACCAGTAGCAGATTTTTTCATCCCAGTTTTCCTTTTGTCCAGGACACGCTGTAATACCAGCTGCCCTGGTATTTCCAAGGGGAGAGTTTAGTCTTTAGCTGTATTTTTACTACCAGTATGATGCATAAGAAGTGAATACAGCTTGATCATCAAATCCAAGTATGAATTTGGGTTAATGGCACAAGCTCAGCTATGTCCAACAGGCCTCCTTTCTGTTTTCAGTTCATTTCAGAAGTAGCAAAATATCCTGGTGTCTATTCCCAGAATGTTCTCAGGATCTGCTCTCTTCTGTTTTGCAGCAAAACTCTGCCCTTCCCATCAAAGTAAAGACTCTGCTAGTAATTCCTGCTTGTGTCCTCCTTTCCTAGATCCCTTCTCTGGGCATGTGTTTTTGTGAAGAGCTTAAAGAGGAGAACAAATGGCAGATGGTTAATCCACCAGTGAAGACGTTAACTCATGGAGCAAATGCAGCATTTAATTGGAGAAATGGCATCCTAGACGACTAGAAGCCCAGCTCTGTCTTTGAAATTGTCAAAAAGACAGTTTATTATTCAGCACAGTTGAGGAATTCATCCACAATACTTACAGCTTGTGGGAATTACTCTCTCTGAGTTGTCTAAGCACAGTAAGCACTTCTGAGTTTGGTGCCTGATATATTTTTTTTTTATTTCAGTGACTGAGAAGAAGGAACTGGCATAAAAGTGAGAAATAACTCTTCAGAGAATATAGAATATAGAATGACCTGATTGTAAATTCCATTGCAATTCTATTCCAGGCACTAAAGAAAACATTGTTGCATTTTCCGAGAGCAAAATATAGCCAATAAGAATTACTTTTTTCATGCACTTAGAAATTTTCAGACAAACTGAGATATTTGGACTGCAAAAAGTCATCTAGACCATTCTCCCACCTGAAGAGGAGATCAACGCTACCTAAACCAATTTCCTATTGACTCTTCCAGTTCTGTGAAAGTATGAGAGGAGGGGAAATGTCATACTGATTATTTATTTACCTCTTCTACAAAGGGAGCTCATTTGCTATCACAGCAGGTTCTCCACTCAGTGATTCTAAAATAGTTCATATTGCGAACCAGACTCAATGATTTCTTTTCAAAGAAAACTGAACCAATTACTTTAATGTCGCTGAAAAGAGACAGATACCTGCGTTGCTGTACTGGCAACAAAACCCAGCGTGAGCAACTCTAACTGCCGAATGTTTCCTGAGATGGCACTTGTGGGACAACAGCTTTAGTTTGTGTTGTTCTATGCCAAATTATATAAATGGTAACACACCCATCCGGATGGTTCACCTGAGACGCTCTTCTCTCGGTTACTTTTTTGGTTAAGGAAACATAGCCCCAGAATCTTATGCACAAACAGGAACATGCCTTTCCACTGGCTTGGACTTCCTTTCTAAACGATCCTCTCAGATAACCACCTTTGAGAAAGCACAAGCATTTGTTGCGATGAGAGGAAAAAATTGAGGTTTCTCTTTCTCTCTTAATATGACTGACAAGGTTTTCATTTTCAGTCTTCATCTCCCCGTTCCTTCTTGACATGCCTCTGCATGCTCGCCAGCAACCTCAGAGCCCATCTAGCATTCAGGCTTTGGGGCTGAGCACCCTGTGATAAGTGCCCTTATCTGTGGGTGTGGAGACTTCCTATCTCAGTCTTGCATCTGAAAGGGCTCGGTCTGACTTTCCAGCTGTGGCCAAGTCCCCTGAGCTGTTGCTTTTCTAACAGCACTGTATTTTTAAAGTGAAACTCAAATGCCCCCAGAGCCAGGAGAGGAGCTCTTTGGTTAGAAACTGATGGGAGGGAGCGTGGGACTGCATCTCCAGCAGGCGAGCTGAGCGGCAGCGGTGGGAAAAGGCGGAAATCCCGCGCACCGCCGCAGCCGCTCCTCACTCCAGGAAGGGAGGCTGTACTGCAGCGCTGAGGAGGCTGCATCTCGGCTGCTGCCCCGTGTCTCGCTGTCATCCCCTCGCCACAGCCGAGACGGGTGGGTGTGAGGAGTGATGGTTTTGCCCTGACCCCGGAGCGTGGCCTCCAAGAAGAGCTCTGAGTCAGAGCTTGTACCTCAGAGAGGCCGTAACAAGAAAACTGACAAGGAGAAGACGTGGGTGACGTCTCCACGGTGCACCCGGCCACACTAACAGCACCCGACAGCCATCTCCGATTAACCCGCTGCACTGCCCCAGGCTGCGGTCAGTCGTGTCTCCTTGGACACGGAGCAGCAGAGGAGCCGTTTCCCACCCAGCAGCGCTCCCTCGGGATCTTCCCCTCTGCAGACGCTGCTGCTTTTGGCGTGATCTGCCCCGCTTTTATCGAGCCACGGGACGGATACCACAGGAGAAGCCACGAGGGCTGGACTTGAGCGCCATCCCAGACGCCAATGGCAGCGACGGGCCTGGCCACCATGCTCTGCCAGGGGTTGGCTCGCTGGGACGAGCATCCTGCGTGCGTTAGTGCAGGCGTCCGCATCGAGCTTATCCTAGGGATAAGGGCCTACGGATGGGGACCCGGCCCCGGTTTTGTCACGCTGTGAAACGCTGCCACCTGGGGAGGGAGCCTGGACGAGGCACGGAGAAGGAGGAGGGACATGTTTTCTCCTCCTTAGGCAACGTGCCCGCCCCCAGGGCACAAACTTGGCACTGACGGAGCAGAAAGAGAAGCAGGAAACTTCCCCCAGGTACAGGAGTGTCCAAAGCTGTTTAGAAGACTGGTCATTTTTAAAGTGTTATTGAGGTAAAATTTCAAGTGTTTTCACGGGAAACTTTCCCCTACCTATTTACAAATAAGAGTTTTTTTCCATAGTATCTCATATTAATTATGCTGTAAATACCAGTTTGGGTTAGAAATATGGGTCTTCCTTTAAAATAACAAAATGAGACACAAAATAAAATCTCTCCCTTCACCCAATAAGCACTAAAGTATTTCTCAACATGGTTCTATTCTGAAAAATAATCTTCAAAAACAGCATCTTACTGTTTCTTTGAACAGCCTTCCTAAGCTGCCACCACAGCAATGAAATACATCTCCTTGCTTTTCAGTCCTATTGGCCTGCAGAAATAATGCAACTTAAAAGCCGATGTACCCCGCTCTAATCCTGTCAGCGCTATCATCTATGAAGCTCCTACCAGCAGCAAGTGTGTGCAGCCCAGCCCAGCGGGCAGGTGCCAAGAGGAGGTGGCCATGCTTGACAGAAGTGCCTCTCCATCTGGTAGGGCCTTCATTAGAGGTGGGGACATGGGAGAAGTTTTCAACTGGTTTGTCCAATCTTGGCATGCAATCAAAGAACCCACAGAATATAAAGAACACCATTTGCCAAAAAAACATGTTTATTATGAAGACTGCTAAGACATGGGATTTTGAACCAAAATCCCATAATGTTGTATGTATTTTTTGTTTGATATAGATGCACTCCAATGAATTTAAATTCGGTGAATGCAATGAATTACATTTCTTTGAATGTGGCAAAGAGGGTTTGAGGACTTCAATATTTCTCTTGCGGTGTTTTCCAATCCAGATACTGCAGTGCTGAGCAGGTGAGGAGAAACGCTTAGCTACAAAATACTTTAATGCCTAAAGACTGATCTGTTCCCGTTGCCCAAATTAACTGAACAGAAAGAACAACCGGCAGAGATAGCAAGCAACTGAAACTGGATGTCAATCTTTGTAATGAAAGGGCAAGGACAAGCTGTTCCATTCACAAGGACACCACTTTTGGTTTTCCTGGGACTCCAGCTGAGCACAAGTTCACCTCCTGAGAACGCTCTACAGGATCAAAAGTGAAATCATTTCCTTAACACGTGACTGTTCCTAGCTGTAAAAAATACTAGTTAGCAGAGAAAGAATTCCCAGACAGTGTGACGTGCTCATAATACCAAACAGATAGCTGGACACGGGTGAAATGACAAAATTGTCTCTGAAGGGTTTAAAGTTGTTTCTGTAGTAAGCAAAAGAAATAGGAAATGCGTTTCCAGTTTCTTCATTTTTATGCAACTCCAGGAAACAGATTTTACCTTTTCCTGTTTTAATTTTCTTCAACTTCATTACCAAAGGAGGAAAGCCTCATGATTTTCTTTAAGTTATGCACTTTAACAGATGCTTTTAGTAGTGCCTAGAGAGTGTGAATGTTTTGTTTAATCTTAAAAAATGAAAAGGGTAAATTCCTTTGATAAAGGTCTGTAGTGGTATGTAGTGGTATTAACCCATGGTGACACCTTGTGGGAAAGCAAAATCACAAAATTATTTACCTACATATGATCTAGAGTGATTGAGGGAGAGGGGGAAGCAACAGTTGTTGTTTTGAACAAGAGTGAAGAACACTGTAATAGTCATTCCTATCGTACCCTTTGTAAGGAGAAAAACATGGAAATTTATCATTTGGTAATGTTTGGGGATACTTTTAGGCAGAACCTTTTGAAGAGACTTTTGAGTCCAGATCTTCTGATAAGCAAGAGGAAAAAAAAAACAGTGACTGTTTTGTTCCTGATTTTCCCAAAGCCTTGTTCCTTGTGCTGAAGTGTCTACAGAGAAGCCTGAAAGCATTCTGGGCGTTCTGAGTCTAACCCCTAGTTTAGGACCATGTTCAGTTTCTTTATCCTCCAGGAGCATACTGGACTGTAATCAAAACACCAAAGCACTCACTGGACATAGCTTGAGTAGTTTTGCAATGAGGCTTGGATTCACATTCTTTGCTGTTTCCCCCACTTCTGCTTGCACCTTACCCCTCTTGGGGGGCTAGCAGCCTCCCCCTTTGCCTCAGCCCCCACTAAAAGGAAAGTCCCAGCAGCCTGCTGTGTTCGAAGGTGACTTCAGCATCATGTGGCAGCAGAAAACTACTGTTCCCTTCTTCTCTTCCACTTCTGCAGCTCGGAAGATATTGGCTAGAAACCCCACTAACCCAGCTTCTGAAGGCACCTGCAAGGCCACTTCCCCATCTCTGAAACAGCCAGATCTCACATGATCTCTTTGGGATCATGCCAATCTGCTTTTGATATTTTAACTCTTTTTACCTAAGTCTTTGTACTCCCCCAAAGGGGAATCAACCATCAGTATCACTGTCTGTATTCAAAGGAAGCTGGAGGATCTGTTTTTTAACATGAGCCCTCAAACCTGTGCCCCCAGCTAAGCAGGAAGCTGGGCCTGAACAGGGTAGCAGGGAATTTGCTGGTGACAATTACTACCTGAATGCATATGACAAGCTGGGAAAGCATTAAAAAGCCATGGTAAAGATGAGGTCACCCTACCTTCTTCTGTGAGAAGACAATACAGGACTGCTCTCCACATTTCCCCAGGGGCAATGACAACCAACATCTCCACTGGGTCCGACCCTGTGTGTCCTGTAGAGATTGGGTTCCATGGGTGAGGTACTGCTCCATCCTAAATCATTTTCTGCTGCTGCGAGAAACACTCAGGTTCAATAATTAACTTAGTGGCTTTTTCTCTGTGCTCTCTTCAGTCAGAGGAGAAGGAAATTGTGAGCAACTGCCAGCAGTAGCCCATGAGGGCTTTGCTGCCATGAGGCTGGTGTGGTGGGAAAACCCTGCAACAAAGTATTAGCCTGGTACCTTGTGCTGACTTTTCCACTGGAGCACCCAAATCTCGAGTGGCTCTTAGGAACTTCTAGTAATGTGAATGCTGTGTATCTGTGCAGAAACTGCCTCTGCCTATTCCTTCAGGGACAAATTGTGCAAAAAAATCCCAAAGGTAGCACCTCCTGCTGCTAAGGATGCAAAGAATAAAAACAAGACCACAATGCTAGAACCATTTAACCTGACTCATCTGAAGGTGCTTCCTTAATAGAACTACTTGTATAATTAAGCGTTTGGAGGATCAGGGATTAAATCCATAACATTTTGATATTCAGATACCACTGGGGGAAAAGAAAGCAAATGGAGAGATGCTACCAACATATGTGTGCTTTTTAATTCACAGCAGGTATTTGTGTTGCAATCTGTTTAGGAAAAATCATTAATGCAGTTTTGACAGAACACACTTAAAATACAATGATTTTGTTTCTGTACCAAGAGGGAGCAATGTCTTTTAAAGCTCATTTGTTCCTAAATTTGTTAGATACTGAGTTGTCATTTCCCAGGTGTTCTGTCAGGTTTCTATTGTCACCTGTGGGCTAGCAAGCTGAATAAATAATACACAAAATAGAAACTATATGCACTATATCCTATTCTCCAGTTCCAGCTTACTCAAAAGAATCTTTCCTAAGCATCAGTCTTTATAAAAGATAGCAAGTCAGATATATGTAAAAAGGGGGTTTTATGGTCCCACGGTTGTCTCAGGAAGTTGTTAATTTATTATATAGCATGGTGTTTCGTTTAAAGTCGTATGGCAGATCACTGTACCTGAGGATGGTTCGGAAACTGATACAGCACAGGAGAGTAACTGTGCAATTTAAAAAAATCTCTAAAGAGTGGTTTGCGAAAGTATCTCTGCCAAAGCAAATATCTCTGTAATTAT
Organism: Dromaius novaehollandiae; assembly: GCF_036370855.1. NCBI lineage: Eukaryota > Metazoa > Chordata > Aves > Casuariiformes > Dromaiidae > Dromaius > Dromaius novaehollandiae. The sequence goes on from NC_088098.1 coordinate 121,867,634, forward strand.
GTGGAGTGGGCAAATGTATCATAAACAATTGCTCTCCTGCATGAATGGAGCCAAGCTGTTTATTCCAGATGGAAGAATAAGGAAGGTACATGCAAATCTCTTTTATGGCTTTGTTTCCAACTTTATGTACACAGTAAAACTTCAGGCTCTGTGGACTGTGCTCTCATGCAGGGCTGTCTGTACATTTCACCGCTGCAGAAGAGCAAGAAGCTGCAGAAGGGCAAGAAGCTGCAGAAGACCTGCTTCTGTGCTGTAGCTCCTCTCTTCACTTGCCTGCACAGCTCAGCAGCACTTGGAGCAGAGATCTTTGTGCTCACGCCAGACCTAGAGAGGTGTTCCCACAGAGCCTCCTCAGCAGAGAACTGTGCTGATATTTAACCTTAATAAATAATGGCACTTACTAGCTCAGCTACAGCATTGTGGTAATGTGGCTACAACTTTGGGATCCTGAGCTGTTATCTGCAGAGCACCACTCTGTGCTGGGTGAATATATGAGTGAGCACAGCAGTGTGTTCCCTGCATTCTTTTACAGAGTCTAGTCACACCTTTTTATGTCCGTAAAAGAAGCACATTACAGATAACCTCTTTGCTGGGCCTACAAACCCTTTCAAGGGGACGTCATTGTTCAGGGTGTGTATGCAGGGAAGTTTTTGAATCAATTGTGAAAGCCATTTCATGTCTCCTTAACCCATTTTCTTCCCCTAACATTTGATCTCTGACATATTTGCCTTATTTCTAAACTAAAATTGATAAGATTCCCCAGGCTGAACACTTTAGAAAAGTACATAATTAAAAAAAGTCTACTTTCTACTGTATAAAAAATGTATTGGCCTCTAAAGGGACGGGGGGGAGACAGTCTGCGTGAACTCTTCCTGCACAATCCTCCTAGAAAAGAGGAAAGATGTTCACTCATGTGCCACTGCATGGGAGTCTTTTTGGGAGAAAAAAAAGTCCTGGATACTGCAAGGTATCCCCCTGAAGCCCCTCAAACTTGAAGGAAGTGAGGATTCATAAAATCTGGCAGACCAGAAGGGATGTTTCCATGGAAACAGTGCCATGGAAAACAGTTTAAATTTCCTTAGCATGAAGTGGAATAAAGAGGGAAAAGACTACTTTAGACAACAGGCCAAATAGGTCTCATTTCTCTTATCATCTGTGAATGTAAAATGTGCCTGTCTCTGAGAGAGACTTGCATTTTGAGGTGGAAATAGGTACACTGCGAGACCTCCTTGGTTTGAGAGGACTTGAGAACCCCAGGTGCCTCCTTTAGCTACAATGAACTCTCCTTGTCAACTCTAGGAAGAGTCCTGTCTTTGGGGAAGAAGTAGCTCTGAAAGTCAAGTACAATGGCATTTCCTAATTGTTTTTTAAGACTTGTGGAGCACAGATACTCTCAACACCATTTTTTTCATAAACAACTTGATATTTTGATGACAGTTATTGACTCTTGACCTCAGACTTACTCATATTGGCCTAAAGGTAATAGGTTTAAAGGCATAAAGTTAGGCATCTAAATCGATATTAGATAAATATGGTTAAAATGGTCTAATACTTTTAGAGAACACCTGTGCTGCCTTTGACGTAAGTCATTAAGACATCAGTGATAATCTGAGGATGAAAAGCTAGAAGGAAAGCTCTAAAGTCTTAAGTTCAACATCATATCTCAGCATTCAGCACTTGCTTTATTACATTATTTGGGAAGAGGTCTCAAATATGAGTGATCTAATACTATCTAAAATGGTCTTTGCCTGCTGCTGAAAAGTGAAGAGGCAGATGAGTGAGAGGGGCTTGGCACACTTTAGCAAAACAAGCTTTTGAGGGGATTTCCTCCCTTTCCAAAACAGGAATGCAGGTACTACTAAGCAGTTTACAAATTAGCCTTAGGGTATTTCTGGAAGTTACAGTGAAATGGAATGTCTCCACTAGCAAAAGCACTTGTATTTTCCAGAAGGAGCAAACCATCTTTTTAGGAGCACTTTTTAACATATCAGAGACTTCCACATGTCCTTAGCGGTCCTTGATTGCATTCCAGGTAAGATGCACTTTTCGTAGGTATACCACTGGAGGTCACTCGTGTACTAATAAACAGTACAGTACTGGATGCTAGGGGAAAAGGTAATTTCCTGCATCAGCCAATGAACTCAGCTTGAACTGAAGACTACCATAAAAATGGAAGTGAGTCGGGGTAAAACATGTTGTGCAGAGATTTCTCAAATTTACAGTGGAATATATTAAAACATGCAAGTAAACTATTGATTTGTAGGGTTTCATCAAAAGACAAAAACCCCGACTTTACTTGGATCTAGCTACACTAATATGGAAATGCAACACTTACATTCACCAAAGAAAGCAAAAAGAGGATGTGCAGTAAATGAAGAAGATAACCACTTCTAAAAGGGCTCACAGAAGTCACATTGGTGTGACAAAAACTGTAAACAAAATGACATGTCAGATAGGAGGGAAAAGATCATGTGAGAATTTTCTTGATGATATTTCTCACGATGACATTTCCAATAGCAGAAAAGTTTCAGGGAGAAGTAGTAAACTCTATTTATTTCATATATCTTGTCTCCTTATCAACACTTTCTGTTAATCTATTTTTATCAATAACTTTCACACGTCTGGGCGTATCTTTCCTGAAATTGTGAGTTGTAAAGAAAAGGAACTTGTTAAAATGTTTCCCCCTTTTCTGCTGAAATAAAATTTTAGTATAGATTTCCTGTTCTGAGGTGAAGAATAAAAAAATACGAGTCATGTTTCAGCAATATTGGTTCAATGTCTCTTACCCCGTCAGGGCCCAAACCGCCTATTTTACTTCAAAAGCAAGCTGCTACAGGCTGGTAACCCTTCATCTCAGGTTCCAGGCCCATCAACACTCATACCAATACTCTAACAATATGAGAAAGCCTGTTAAAGTCTGACACATACATGCTAACAATTAAGCTAGTGTTTACATATAAGTAGGAAAAAATGTTTTACAGCAGCTTTATTCACCTGCAAAAGAGGAGAAAAGATCCATCTATGGCATTTAGTGCTTGTGCAATATTTTGTGCAGCTCTGCCTTGCTCCATACTTTAAACTTCCTAAACTATTTATGTAATACCATTTGATTCTGATAGCTTCTAGTGGCTTCTGCAACTGGTATGTCTTGCAAGTTGTTTCTTGATTGAGAAGTTCTTGATTAAAAAGGGCCTGCAGGTTTAGTTGTTAACTGCCTGCTCATTAGGGAGTTCTGGGGCATCTACTTAGCTGGGAGGTAGGAATATAGCAGAGAGATTTTGGTACTTGTGTGGGTGGCAGAGTGTGAGGGGGGTATAAGCTCTGCTCCAAACAGTGTGGGATTGCGCTGCACCAGGGTGATGTGCTGCTGAGCCTCATCTCCAGCACTGGCTGAGAAAGTGCCCCTGGTGTGTCCAAAGGGGCTTCAGGAGGGGGATGTGGTACCCATGCCTGCAGCTGGAGGGTGAGCCCAGCTGTGGTTATGTGTGATGGTGGCCTCCCTGCAGGAGGTGTGCATGACTCTGGGCTGTGTCACTGGGTGAAAAGCCTGTGGGAGGAGGTGAGTGGGCTGTGCTCCCTTGGGGGCATGTGGGAGGTTTGCAGAGTCTCTGTAGGGGCCCTGCAGAGAGGATAAAGGATGGCTGGACAGACTGGTGGATGGGGGCTACCCTGAGGGAGGTCGCTGGAAGCCTGTGACTCCTGGCAGCAGGAGAAGGGTTCCCTCTCCAGGCTCAGACCTGTACACAGAGTTGGTACCAAGCACCAACAGAAGGGGAAGGGACAGGTGTGATTAAGGGGGCCCTCTGGGCCACCTGAGCCCAACCTGAGCATCTACATCAAGAGGAAGCAGTGAGTGGTAGTGTTTGGATATTCCCTGCTGAGGAGAGGAAGGGCACCTGTCTGTTGACCAGGCATGCTGTTGTTGGAGGCTTGGTGCTTTGTGGACAAGCAACAGATCCTGGGTGTTGTAGAGAGACCGCCAAGGCACATCTTGCCCTCCAACTGTTACTGCTTGTTGGTCATTGGAGTGAGCTTCAATGACACTGCCAAAGGAGACCTAGAGCAAAGCAAGAGTGACTATGGGGCTTGACGGGGCAAAGGACATGGGATCCCACAGGGTGGTCTTCTCCTTCCTCCATGGGAAGGACTCAAGTAGGAGTAGACACAATCCTGAGAGTTAACAACTGGCTGCATGGCTGTTGCAGGTGGCAATTTGGTTTCTGTCATAATGGGTCCCTCTTGGAGGAACATGGAGAGATGGGACCCACCTAACAAAGTAGGGTAACAGCATCTTTGCCTACAGCTTTTCAAACCTGGTGAAGAGAGACTTGCTACCTTGGAGGATGGTGATAACACCTTACAGTAAGTGAAGGAACAGAGTTCAGGGGTGGTAAGTACATGGAAGCAAGAGAGCCCCTGGGAAGGATAAAACAAGTCAAAAGGGTGCCTACCTCAAGTGTTTGTACACAAATGGATCCAAACTGGAAAACAGGAGGAGCTAGAGCTCTGCATGCAGATGCAGAACTGTGACATCCCTGGAAAAAGCTGTAACATGATGGGACAGCTCACACAAATGGAGCTCTCCAGTGGATGAATACAGGCTCATTAGTAAAGATAGGAAGGGAAGATGAGGAGGAGGGATATCCTCTATGGGAAAGAGCAGCTTGAATAAACAGAGCTCTTCTGTGGGATGGCCTACATGCTGGCTGAGAGCTTGCACATCAGAGGAGAGGGCAGTAAGTGTGACATAGTGGTGGTAATTTTTTACAGATAATCCAGTCGGGTAGAGGAAGTGGACAGAGTCTCATTTAAACAACTTAAGGAAGGCTCCAAGCTAAGCCAGGAACTTGAGACTGAGCTGCAAGACAAAAAAAGCAGTAGCATAAAGAAGGTGGAAGCAAGGACAGGCTACAAAAGGAGGAATTTAAAAACACTGCACTGGCATTTAAGGATGGTGTTGGGAAAGCAAAACTCAGGTTGAAACTGGCAAAGGAGGTTTTAGGGCAACCAGAAGAGCTTCTACAGTTACATGAACAGGAAAAGGAATAAGCAAGGAAAATGTGAGCCCATAACTGGTGGTCTAATAACAGTGGGTACAGATACAACTGGGGTGCCCAATGCTGTTTTTGTCTTTACCAGCAAGACCTGCCAAGTCTCTGTGCATAGAGACAAAGTTCAAGGGAGAGAGGAACTATTAGAATGGTAGAGGTTTGAGTCGGGGATCTCTTAAGAAATCTCAAAACAGACTGCATCTGGAATATTGCATCCAGTCTCAGGCCCACTCAGTACTAGAAGACTGCAGATAAGCAAGTCTAGCAGCAGGCCTCTAAGATGATCGTGAGCTGGAGCCCATGACCTGTGAGGAGAGGGTGATGGAACTGGGAAACTTGCTTAGCTTGGGGAAAAGAAAGCTTTAGGGGACATAACAGAGGCCTTACAACATGCAAGTGAGGGTTACAGAGCCAGAGGTTTCTTTGTTTTTTAACAGAATAGGAGAACAAGAGATGGTGGTCATAAATTGACACATGGGTGGTAATAACTGGATAAAAGGAAAAAATGTTTCACTCTGAGGATAATCAAGCATTGGAACATGTTGCTAAGAGGCTGTGCAACTTCCATCCTTGGATGTTTTCTAGAGTTGACTGGACCCTGAGAAATGTGGTTTGAATTCAGCATTGACCATGATTTGAGCAGGAGGTTGGATTAGATGCCTCCTGAGGTCCCTTCCAACATAAATGATTTTATGATTGCTTTCTAGAACTTTAACTCATTTCTGAGATGGATACCATGTTCTGAATTTTTGGCCAACCTTGAGGTGCTTATCAGGTATGGAAGTCATCTTCCTGTGAAGAACTGAATATAGATTGCCAGAAGCAATGTACTTGTCTACAGGCATATGTGGTCTGATCTGTTATAACATGTATTTATGTTCCATTTTAAAACTTATGTGTCAAGGGTTTCAAAGCCTTGATTCTGCAAGCATGTAGGGAAAAGACTTTATGGATCCAGAATAATCCCATACTGAATTCAAAATGTAATAACCTGTCGCATGGAATACAGAAAGTGGTCTTGAGACAGCATGCTCTGAGATTGTAAGTGTGCTGGAAATACATATTCCACACAGAACAGTGACAGAAATTTTTATTCAAAATATCTTAACAGAGCTGTTTAGTTATAAAATTATTACAGGTTTATCATACCAGACAATTTACTCTGAAATTTCCTTTTTTTTTTTTTTGGCTCTATTTCTCTTTAGTTGTATCCCGTTCCTCTGTTTCCTTCGATTCTGTGCAGGGGGAAAAAGTGATGGTTATGGGACAATGCATATTTTCTTCTAATCATTTCCTCTTACTATAACTCAGTCTTGTGAAACCTATGAAGACAAGGGAATATATGTTGCCTAATTAATTCTAGAAATAAAGAGTTGCCTTTTAAAATCTTTTCAACATAATTAAAGAGCTAGAATGAACTTCTAGAACATCTATCACATTCCTATGCTTCCACATATAACTGGTTCAAAAAAACCCAAAAAACAATGGGGATGCCTGAACTCTCTTATTGGGGTAGGCTAGAAAATATGTTAGAATCAAGTTAATTCAAAAAATGTTTGTCTTAATCCAAGACACTCTAACACAAACCATGCTCAATGACCTTTTAACAAATCCAAAGCAGAGCTCTGCAGGAACCCTTCTGAGATTCCTGCCAGATCTGATCCGAGCCCCACGATGCTGTTAGATGTCAGTCCTATGCATCAGATTAGCTAGCTGGCCAGTCTGCCCTGAAACAGGTGAGCACCTTCAGAGGCAATGGGCAAAAAATGAGAGCAAGTAAACTACATGAATTCAAAGAGCTGCCCCAAATGTTTAGGGTATACATCCGATGTATTTTCACAGGGTACAATAGTCTTTCTGACCTCAGCTTTTGCTTTGATTTATTGTGATATGGACTAATTATAAATGGAGAAATTTACCTGGCATTTTCCAGCATCAAATATGTAGCTTTGCAAACATTAACATTTAATAAATGCAAGCAACACTTTTTAATTGGGTGGATGCTTATTGACTAAATATGGGTAAACACAGATTGCCTCCTTTTATGTTGCTTCTTACTTGTTTTAGATTTCTCAGCCTGCCTAGAAAAAAACCTGAGTACCCAAATTCTAACTCTTTTTATTCTGTAATAGAAGAAACCAATCAGACACCAACTTCCAGTGAACTGTTCAGCTCATAATGTATATCTATACCTAAGATTAGTTTCTTCAAAATAGTTTTTGTCTGTTCTTTAACTCCAGTTGAGAGAGTAAGAGTATACAGTTTCATTCAAGGAGGGAAAGTGGTGTGCTCAAAAAAACCCAGAATTCCTAAGGTTCTGGAACCTGTTTTCTCATTTTTGTGCAAAAATGCAATTGCTTACAAACTCGGTTTTGTTAACTACAGACTCTCAGCAGTTCTTGGAGCTGTCAACCATATGTGTACAGATGATGCAGCACAGCAGCATGATTTCTAATTTGTACAAACAGTTAAGGTATATGAACTTGACTATTCAAAACCAGCTGATATCTTTAGAGGACTGTCCCCCTCATGAAAAGTAGAGCTTCCTATGCTCTCTTCAGCATGATAATGGACTTCTCAGCAGTGGCATGTTTTCAGCTGACTGACATGCATCATGTCAAGCAACCAACCTGATTGCTCATTTTTCCTTCCTTACCTTGATCCTCCTGATCTTCTTTTTCTTCTTCCTCTCTTTCTTCCTCTTCCTCTTCTGCCTCCTTTGCTGGGCTCAAAGCTTCGCTGTATACTTCATGAGGAGAAGGCTCATCATCCCCACCCTTAGCAGATTCATCAGTGACTGAAACATGAGAAATTAGAAATATGTCTCCTTTGAGCAAGAAAATTAATTTTTAGGAATCTGCACCTGGTCATTGTTTTTATGCAGCAACTAATAACTCAGACTGAAATCTGCAGTTCTGGGGAGAAATGCCACCAACTTTTCTGTAACTGCTTATCTGTCTGTCTGTATATCAAGCCATGAAATAGACTAAAATGAATCACAGGCTTCCCAAGACAGTTGTATCTTATTATGCTACGTGAGATAAAACAGAGGTACATATTGTGCAGTCTATGAATAGGTTTGGAAGTTCCTAATACTCAATACTTGGTAAATTATAAGAAAAAAAAAAGCATCTCTACACTTGGCAGATGATAAGAAAAAAAAAAAAAAGCCTCTTGCACCACCAGAAATTAAAACTGGGTTCAGGGGATATTTGAAGAATGTCTGAAGCACATTTCTAGAGGTTCATCAGAGCAAACCTGCACTTGATGGCACTTCTTCCTCTGCTGCTTCTGCTGGTGCTGCTACTTGGGGGGCTTCTGTGGGAGAAGGTGGTTGTTCCACACTGGGTGTCCAGAGTGTTACTTTGGTAATATCCATTGCTTTCCATTTTGGGACAATGAGTAATGAGTATGGGTGTTCCTCCTCTTCTTCTTCCTCCTCTTTAGCCTAATAGACAACTCAGAAAGTCCAGAATCACATCTAACAGGTAGTAAGGGAGTGGCTAATATGATGTTTCTGTGTACTAAAACCTCATTACCCAGGTCCAAAATGGTAATGACATAGCCCTTTAAAGCACTGACAGGTAGAGGAACTTCAGCAGCTGAAAATCTTGGAAAAGAACAGCTACACTTTAGAACCATGAAGTTGGCTGAATACTATGAATGACTAATGTCTTTCAGCTTTCTGTCTTAAAAGTAAAATTTTGTCTATCCATTAAACAGAATGGCTGTAAGGGGCCTATTAACCATCTCTCTACTATTTGTCCCTCCTGGTTAGATTTACTTTAACTCCAATATTTATATGGCATTTTATACATTACTTGACAGTAGATTTAATTTACCAAGTTCTTTAATATTCAGTATAGTTTGCACTTTCTTTTACCTGCTCTGAGTATATGTATTCACCATGCTGTTCACATCCACTGTCAAAGACATATTTGCCAGGACCTTTAGGCTACATAAAGAGATACAAAATAGCAAAACTATAGTTGGTGCATTCTAAACATATAAATGTAAAATACACTTTACTGTGAAATTCATACAATGGTTAATAATAATATTGTTTGAAAGCAAAGTTGCAGAAAAACTTTGTGTTCTGTCCTGCAGATTAATTCTGTTTTGTTTGTTACATTTATTGTTCAAGAAATGGTCCAAAAGATGGGGAGCCTAGCTTCTTATTTTAAGTGGAAAGAGATCATATTAAGGCAACTATATGCTAATTGTTCATATGAATATAGAATTTTCCAGCACACTTACATTTCCATTCAAAAAAATGCCCTGAAAACGGTGGTTTAGGTGGATAAGTTCAGCTGCTCCTCCCTGGTTTCCATTTATCCAACCACCAACATACTTAGATCCAGTGTCTTTGTAGACGTACGTACCTTGCCCATGCCTAAGGAGAAAATAATTTTGCTTTGTACTGCTGAAGATTAAGGGTATAAAATGTTGTTATGCTTAAGGTATTACAACTGTGTGATTTAAGTAACTGAAATAACTCAGGTTGGACATAATTGCCAAGGTCCTCCCATAGCACTTGATTTGATACAGTCAGCCACACTTTGAAAATAACCTTTGCATTTTAATGCCATTGGGTGACTTGAAAAATCACTGTAAGAATGAAACAAACCTATTGTGATTAAACCAGTCTCCAGTATAGCTGTCTCCATTTGCATAGGTATAAACTCCATAGCCATGTCTCTGGTCATCCACCCAGTCTCCTTTAATGAGAACACGATAAAAATAAAGAGTGACGTGGTATATTTCACTGTGCGGTGTAGTAGTCAGTTTGTAAAGTTATCATGTATGAATCGAACTCATTTCTACATTCATTGATACAAGACTCTAGTGATTTGCAGAGATGTTCAATGTTACTCAGGACTTGGAATACACCATTTGAAAGGAGACCTGAGAAGAATAAACTGTTACTAAATATCACACTTCTCACAATAATCCAAATAAATCTGCATAAATAAATCTACATAAATAAAATAAATCCATACCTCTCACAGAGCCTGTAGTAAAACTGGAATGAAAGGATAGTGTTTCGCAGCAAACTTATCTTCTTAAAATAATACACAATCCAATTAACTATCTACTGACACTGCAGTGGGGGCAAAAATGTGTCCTTTCAGTTATATAAATCTTTGCAACTGTTTTCCATGTTTTACCTTCATATTTTGATCCATCTGGATAAAAAAAAATGCCCTGGCCGTGTTTTTTATTTTGACGATATTCTCCAATGTAGCGAGCACCGTTTGTAAATCTGTAGGTCCCCTGAAACATATTTAGTAGAGATAAAGCTCTTGTCAGTTCTCACTCTAATATATTGCCCAGGCTAACAGAAGTGATGAAACATAAGCACAACTACTGTCCCACCTGTCCATTTCTGAGACCATGTTCATATTCTCCATCGTATGTATCGCCATTGGGTAGTCGTGCTTTTCCACGGCCGTGTCGTTCACCTTCTGAATTGCGCTCACCATCATATTCCTGATCACACAGGGTAAGAAATTAATGGTTTAAGAGGGAGAAACATGACTGAATCTAATTTGATGAGAGAGAGGAAATGGACTGTTTCTTCAGAGCCGCACCAGTTCTGCTTGAATCAGGGACTGCCGGAGCAGCTGGCCAATCTATCTACTGCCTATGCAAGGCTCTTTCAGCAGGTCTTGGCACCCAGAGACTTTCCTCCCTTCCTGACAAGCTACTGAAATGTGCAGATGACTTGTGTTCATCCGCTGGAGCAAATTAGACGGGTCCCGACTGGCATGATAATGGCACCGCTTGCAAATCTCTTGTGCCCACTGATAAAGCAGCTCGAGAGCTCTCCCGGGCTCGGCACGGCTCACATGCAGGATCCAGAACCCCCTGGCTCCTAATGCTCACTCCACCCTTCCCTGCTCCCTCCCCGCCCCCCGTGCCCCCGAGGCACGCGTGGCGGAGCACTTCGTGCGCTGTTTCCCTCCCGTGCTCCTCCCCAGCCGCGCGGCCTGCTCCAGCCCTCTCCGGCAAACACCCCCGACCGCCCCGGCCCACCCCTAAGTCCGCCGGGGCCTCGGACTCCTCGGACTCCTCCGAGCCCAGCTCCGACATGGCACCGCTCCGCCGCCGCCGTCACCGTGGCAACCAGGCCGCGGGGGGGCGGGGCCGCGCGCGCGCCGCCGCCATGCCAACCCCGCGGCCGCCGGCCCCACCGCCCCCTGGTCGCGCGCGCGCGGGGCCTCGCGCTGCTGTCCCCGGTGCTGAGAGCAACGGCCGGCCCGCCCCGCCCCTCGCCGGGGGGGGGGAGGGGCGGGGAGGCCCCCCGAGGCGGCGGGGCGGGCTGCGGCTGGCTGGGGCGGGCGGGGGCCGGGGCGGTGACCCAAAGCTCCGCCCGCCTCGGGTCTGCTGGGCTTGCGGTGGGCAAGGTCAGGGAGCGGGGAAGCGCGGCCCGGGAGGGGCCCTGGGGTAGGCTCGCGTGGGCGTTTCCGCTCTGAGGAGAAATGCAGCAGGCCCGAGCTGAGAAAATTTCTAGAGATACGGAAAAGCACCGCCTCCACGGGGTCCGAGCCCCTCTGCGTGTCCAGCCTCCTTCATGACTTGTGTCTGCCAGTGCCGACACCCTTGAAGGAGGTGCGGCAAGTCTCACATGACTGTAGGGTTAACAGACATTCAGCAGTGTGTGAGACTGACTTTCCCCAGAAACTGATCCGTTTTATTCTTCTTCGATTTAGTTTTCCCTGTGCTGTACTATAAGTGCCATAAACAGGCTTATGACATTTGAGATGCGATTTGAGACCTCAGAATCTCAAACATTCACAGACTTTCTTTCATGCCTTTTGAGAGTTCCCAGTAGAGTTTTTGTTCAGCTGCAAACAACATTTCAGACTTTAAAATGATACCTGCATCTAGGGCTTTTTTTTTCCCCTCAAGTTTAATGTTATTCAGAAATTCCAGTTCATGGATCTTACCTGTTTTATATCTTACAGCTTCAGCATGTTGATGAGGCTTGTTCATCTGCTAAACAGACCGGACTTTCTCCTTGAGCATCCTCGTGAATTCTACTGGAAATTGAGTACACTTCTTAAATTGGAGCCACAAGACAAACAACATTCTTCTCTAGTATCTGAAATCCCATAGGATTTCAAAAGCTAGCTTGACAGTATGGCAGAGCAGTTAGAGACGGAGGACAGAAGTGCACTTGAGCAATGATCAAAAACCATGTTCCTATACAAGCATAAAAATGTACATCAGCTGTCACCTGCATGCCCGGGGCATTGTAGGACTGTTAACAGTCAGGCTTCATGTTTCAGTGCGATCAGAAGGAATTCCTTGTTTTCTACGTAAAGGACCACAGAGCTGTCCATATGCATAATTTAAGAACAGGGAAATGTTCTGGTTCTAATCACTTCTAGAGGTTAAGTACTGTAAGTCATCAAACAGCCGTGTGATCTGGCCTGCAAAATCCTGTGTTTCTGTATAAATGAACAGACACGAGTGCAAGTTTTCCCTCACATTATTTTTTGTAAATTGCACTGAACTGTTATGGTGACAGGAATGCTGTGCAGTTCTTAACATAGAGTTATTTGTGAGATATCAGTATGATGGGTCAGTCAGGTTTTTATATCATTGAAACACCTTTTGCTTTTCCTCACACAGTTACTTTCACTAAATGATTTTTTTTGATGACAATAATTTCAGAAAATTCTTTGTATTCTGACTTTCCTCTAGATGAGAAAAGTTTCTCTACTTCAGTCAGCGTCAGAACTGATCCTCGTAACTCAGATGAGCTCAGTCACCTCAGCTAGTAAACATGCTGCCATGCTTATATAATTACAGCTAAGTTAATGCAGTGAAGCAGGAGGAGGGCTTTCTTTTCTCAAAAGGCCAAGGAGAGTAGAAGGGAGTAAGCTCATGAGCAATACGAGAGAGAAGGATGATCATAATAACCACCCTCTGTCTATATTAAGCAATTATAACACTCCATATGGAAAGGACCTCTTTCGCATTTCATACGTCACATTTTTGTATATGTTTCATATGTGAGCTGCAACATTCAAAAGCAATCATTCTTAAATATTATCGATTTGCCTGAATACAAGATAGTGCTTTTTTGTTCTTTACAGAGGAAAATGCCCTAAAAGTCTGGCTTGGCTAAGGGAATTGATAGCCTCTACATTTATGGCTCATGCCAAGTTCCTGTAGGTGTTGAGGAATGAGTCGTCTTGCTCAATGGCAAGTGGTAGTTTGCTTCTCTGCAAAGTGGCAGCTCTTTTACCTGCTTCAATGTAGTTGCAGGAGCTTGGTGGGATTCAGGTCCTGTCTGTGATACAGGAGTTGGGGAAATCACCTAGTTCTCATAGTAATTTCATGGCAGAGGTTTTAAAAGAGGAGCCATGTGAGGAAGTTTGTGGTGAGAAGGAGTTAGCTAACTAAAGGAGATAAAGCTTCTGAGGTAGGCAGCAAAAGGAGTGGCAAGTGATTAGAAAATGTGATGGAGATCACCTTATCACCTAGGTCAAAACTTCACCACTCAAAATGGAAGGAAAAGAGGGTCACCGTTATAAAAAGATTCACCATATATTCAGGTAACTTTGTTAGTTCTCATAGGAGCAATCTAAATAGCCAGCACTAGGATATGTCACTTATGTGGCATTTGTGTCTCTTTGTTTTAAATTGGACAAAGATGAAAAAGGAAGAGAAATATTGCTAAATGTCATTGTGCTCTTAGCTAATAAACTGTCTCCCTTTTAGCTTCCGAGTTAGCACTCAGTTACTAATTTAAGAATGCTTTGTTTGAAATATTAAAGAATGCTGAAATTAAATTTTGCTAGCTGACAGAGCATTAAGAAGCTCTTAATGTACATTTATTAACTCAAAATTGTATAGTTATTTCTCTTTCATGCAAATCCTCAGCATCTGATTAGGGGGTGGTCTAATTTGCATAATGGCTGTGCAGTTAATAAGTAACTGCAGAGTATGCAAACTACGGCTCTGATTGCTTACCTCCTGCAGAACGGGATATGAGTACACTTACCCAAAGCAAAGTCTGCCCATTTCTTCCTTTTTCGCTCATGATGATGCATAAGTTTCTTTTTGCACCTAAAGAAGGCTAAATCCCTTTATCTGCAGTAAGGTAATGTCTCTAATTAGGAAAAGATTGGTTATTTATTCTGTGAGTGGCATATTAATTCTTAGCAGACTGTGTGGCTCGGAGTTGCCGGGGAAAATACGTTTGGATTTTATATAAAGGTGCTCTTTGTTAAACCCAATGGCAAACAACTGGATATGTATTTTAGCTTGAAAGTTCACATAGCCAAGGGGACAGTCACAAACAGGAAGCAATGACAAGCTGTCAAATACATTCCGCCTAATTATCACTAAATGTTCTTGCTGTATGTATTGTTTCAGAGTCCTGAAAGAGGAAGAGGTCTGAGGGAGGAAGAGTTCACTTTTCTTGGCAGACAGCCAGGAACTATTTCTTTATAAGATTCCAACTGCCCTAAACCTAGAAATGGCAGGTGGCACAAACATCTGTATGCCAGGATCACATAGTTTGACCTAAATGAGTGGTGCATTATTTCAATTTTTCTATACTGAGAAACTGTCTTGTGAGGGTAACTATAGCTTATACAAATGCATATAATTAATGTCAAGGAAGATATATTTTGTAGTTTCTAGTCTTCCAGTTGTGTTTTGTCAAGTGTGTTTCAATGTCAGAGTAAAACCAAACTTCAAGTGAATAACTATTGAAAGCAGTTTCCAGTTGTGGGCTAATATTACCCTTATTTCCTTGTTCTTTCCTCTTTTTGGTCAAACCAAAGGACTAACCTAATACTGTAAATACTCTTAAGGTCCTGCGGATTTTGTAAACTGAGTAATTTACTTAATTTGAAATTAAGTAAATTTCATACGGCAAGATGCCCAAGGGGGCTAGTGAATGTGCTAATTATCTGCTCTGCTCTGACTAGTGGCTCTGTTGACATCTGCTGGCACCGACTATCGCCCTGGCAGAAGAGGGCAGCAGCTGGTGTAGTTGGGTGCCCTAGAGAAATTCCTCCTGCAGACTGAGCAGAAGCTCCCTGGGGAGAGAGAGCTGCAGGGAAGCTGCCCTCAAAGCCGTTGCTCCCAGGGATGCTTACAAACAGGGAAAGACAGAGTGACACAGTGAAGCAAAGGGCTGCTAGACAGAGGGCCTCATAAAGTGCCTTGTTCAGGAGAGGACAGCCCTGGCTTTCCTTTTATTCCACTTTGCATATCCTCACTTTGAACTTAGCTGGGAGCCTCTGTAGTGGGGAATGGCCAAAAGGTGCTTTTAAGGCCCGCTATGCTCCTGGCTTTCTTTGGACTTTACCCTGTGTTAGGAGAGGGGAGACCTTTGGCAGTACAGAGAGTAGAGGTTTTGCAGGGGAAATCCTGCTGTGCCAGGCCTTGGCCTCGGGGATTCTCCCAGCACTGACTGAGCTTTGGAAACATATGTTGCACAATGAACATGAGAAATGGCAGCTCTATTTGTGTACTTCTAAGCTGCAATCAGCATTACAGTGCTAAAAAATACAGCAGGGTGCTCACATTACATTTACCTTCCCCTGATGTAGTAAAAGTGGTGTGCTTGTTAATTCAGCCTTAGTGCACTTTGGCTTTCCTGCCCTCCAGGAGCTCTCTGTCCTAGGTCCCTGCCCAGCCATGCATCCTTCTGCCAGAGGCAATGCCTCTGAATCTGCTTTTCTTTACCCAGCCAGTGACGTGGCTCTTGGGAGTCTTCCTTTCAAATTCTGCCATGAAAATTAATAAGGAGAGTTGAGGTAATTTCCCTGACTCAAAGTTGATTTCCTCACTTTACATATTGCTAAATCATTATTCACAGAGTTGATTAATTTCTGAGGCCAGGTCCTTGGATACTCAAGTCAAATCGCGTTTTGTTCTGGGCTAAATTAGACATGCAGGTGACAATCTATTTCTTTTGGTGGGGGAAGGGAAACCTGGGCAAGATTGTGTCTTTTGAGAGATACTTAAAGAACAGAATTCTGTATGGAAATATTTTGTTATCTCTTAAAAGGTATTAATTTACACCTTTCTCAGATTATACAAGCTAAAATCACAGTCTAATAATACCATATGGTCAGCATCATATACTAAGTATAATCTGGAATTGCCAGAGAAACTTAATGAAACATCTCTCTTCCACCAGAAACTGAAATATAAAACATGTTGATTTCATCAGCCTTTTGGGAGAAAACTGTAATGTAAGGAAATTAAAATAATATCCAAATTAGAGTTCTTGTTTGGGAAGAAGGATTTCTTTCTTTCTTTTTTTTTTTTTTTAAGAGTTCTTATTACTATTCTGCAATATATACTATCAGACACAATTAAAAAATGCAAAATATTTTGAACAAAATATTTTCTTAGATTACATGAGGAAACATTGGACAAAATCAAATTTACTATCGCCAACTTCTATATATTTTTTATATGTCAATGTCAAATGTCAAAATCCTTTGCAAAAATGGAAACTTCTCTCTGCACAGCTCTGTTTTAAGCCCTTTACAGGCAACATGAGAGCTGCTCAGCATGTCTGCATGCCAAGTGAAGGCAGCCTCTTTCTGTGCTCATAAGCAAGCCAGGAAAACAACTGAATGACCTTTCTAGCCACTCTTTTCAGAAGTGCCTTCCCAAGCACAAGTTCCTTTGGGATATCCTGAAAGCTGGGTGATTAGAAAAGACAAAATACTGTGAGAACGATTCTTGAAACAGTGGTAGTACTTCATTGCCTCTTGACTAAATGTAACTTTCCAATTTCCTCCTTGAAAATATCCAGAGAGTAGTGCTCTGTTGTAGCTAAAACCTATCTCCAGTTTCTCTGAACTGCTACTAATTTTAAAGTATGTAGCACATTCCATTCTTCAGACATATAGGAAAAGTTTCAAGGTTTGTTTTACATAGAGGGTGTTCCTTTCCATTAAAGCGCAATGGGGACAGGTCATGTCTATTCCATTTAGGCAGTCGTTGCTAATGTCTTTTCTCAAGATTTTTATGACAGCGTTATTCATGAGGTAAAAAACATCTTATGGTCAGTAAAAGAATAAAATAGCATTAATATTATGTATATCCTTTCTCTACTTTTCTCTATATGTGGCTGTTGTTTCATTAAATAAATAAAACACAAACCTAAGATTCTTTATTTAAGCATGATTCGTAATGGCATAAAGAAAAAGCAGCATGATCCTTTTGTTCAGAATATCTGAAGTCCCAATGTAGCAACTCAGAGTGAATTCAATACAGAACAGCGAAATGATTGAGGTAGCTGGGACTAATTTGCTGCTTCCTCATCCCTGTCACCTTGCATACCTTCATACTTCATCTTCTTATTTATGACTTGCAAGGTGCAATTGCTTTAGTGTACGCTCTCTCTTCTGGATTGTGTTCTCTTTTACCATGGTATTTGTAACTATTCAGGTGTTTGATTTCTATTTCAAGCATTAATAGACTGGTGAATGTTCTGCGAATTAAAAAATGCCTCAGCCCTTTCTTCTCATATGAGTACCCTCGAGTGATCAAGCCCATAACCATAGGCATGGAGAAATTAAATCTACTCAGTCTACCTGTCTATTTTAATCTATTTACTCCTCAGCAGTTGTTTCGGTAGCCCTTTCATGCACTTCTACTCAGCTCTCTAGTCAATTTAGGAAGAGCAGAAATAAAGGCAAAGTAACAAGAGAAACTTTCCTGTTTCCTGCTGGAAACAGAAGTAAATTCTTCAAGATAAGAACCTCAAAATAAACTTTCTTCTTTTTGGCTCCATTCTTGGAATACTTGGTTGTTTCTGTATGTATCATGAAAATGTTGGTATTCCCATGAATAGGGATTTTTTTTAAAAAAAGAGATGAATAGGGCTTTAAAAAAAGGAAAAAAAAGAAAACAAGCTACATTTTTTCTCATATTTTTGCAGTGCAATGCCAATGCAAAAAGATAGATAGATAAATAGATCAATCGATTGATCAATGGATCATGGGACTGCATACAGTTTAGTGCTGTTTTCTTTATACCATTCCCTTGGTTTATGCATTGTTCTTATCCAGGCTTTGGTGAAAGGAAATCGAGTGGAAGGTAAGATGGTCTGTATGTTGCTTTGCAGACTCCATTTATAATAATACAGCTTGTAAAAATACGTATTTTTTAATCCTGGATTCTCAGTACTTTCTTGGCCATTTTGCTGTGAGCAGGCGGTGGAAGGTATGAGAGGGCTGGTCTGGGTCTCTAAGCAGGGAACCTGCACCCCAGCTATAGGGGCCACTGGTCCATGTAACATCAGGTCACATGCAGTAGCTCTGCCCAGGACTTTCTTCAGTAGCTCCTACCCCAAAAGACACCGCTGTGGCTATACCTGCTCCTCACACAAATCGTTCATCAGACAACATGAGATGATTTAACAGTACAGCTCTGCACCCCTCTGAAAAGCCTCTTTGAGACTAATAGTAGAATATGATCAGCACAGCTGATCTCATTTTTCTGAATGGAAAGGGAGGCTGATAGGCAACTCACAGGGTTCAAATAAATGCCATTATTCCTGAATGTCTTCTGCAGTCATATCAACATCTGCCCTTGTTCCCATGTTCCATTTGTTACAGATTTTCATCATAAGTGCTCTATAGTTCTTGGGTACTGCCCTGATCTGGTTGGGCAAATAGCTTCGTTGGCACAGCAGTCTTGCTTGCTGATCTCCTTTCCTGAAAATATTCACTGGTGTTTCTCACTAGCTTTCTTGCAAGCTGAATATGACAAAAGTACCAGTCTGGAAGCTATGTAGTCATATTAGTGTGGCTCTGTGCCAGAGCTAAAAAATCCCATTAACAGGCAGGACATACCGTGTTACATGTATACTTGTACACAGCTTTAGAGCTTCCAGACCAAAGCTGGCTCCCCTCCAGCCATTCCTGAGTATGGCTAAAGTAGGCCTGTTATCTGTCTACTCCTGTCCATATAGACATATCCTTCATAATCTCTCTCCCTTTTTTTTTTCTTTTTGGCTCTTTAGGATTTTTTTGTTTGCCAAGGCTTGATGGCAGGTTGTATTTGGATTGCACCCAGTGTTGATGTAAATTGGTTATATAATATCCCAGCTGCTCTGCTGGGAAAACAAAACATATAAAACTAATAAAGGCAACTAAGAGCCATGATTATATCAGTTCTGGGAATTCTGCTAGTTGTTTGGAATAAAGTCTAAGAAAATATCAATTTTTGTATAGTAAAATACTGTTTAACAACCTGTTATTATGTAAAGAATTTATTAACTTTTCTGTTCCCCTAGTCAAAGAGATCACTCAGTGGCTAAACTGATTAGTCTTTTCCATCCATGCAATTATAAATCATAAAATATGTTCATGCCATTTACTGGAAGGAAAATAAATACATTAATCACGTAAAGGATGCAGTAATACGCATTTAGACCTCAGTTGGCTAGCATCATGTACTCAGCAAATGGAAGACTATGCTGACGTTATTGACTTCAAAGTCTTTTGCTAAATCAGGGCTTGGGGAGTTAAGCACACAACTCTTGTTCAGTGGAAATAAAATTGACCTGTCCACCTAGGAAATTAGATTATATTTTCCAAAAGAGGTGTTGGCAGATGTGTAACAAAACATCTGTCAATGCCGATACCTTTACTTCTGTTTGGTTTTGGAGACAAGAACACACCCTTTTTTATTTTCTCTAGTATGAATGCTGCCAGAGACTTAAAAAGCCCAGCTGTTGCCACGGTCGCTATCAATACAACTATTTACTGAACCATATCCTTCATTTGTGTTTTCTTCTGAACAGGAACTGGTGAAATGTCCTTTTTACTCTCCTCTGTGAGCCCTGAGATTATGTATGTTATTTTAAAGAATGTTTTTTGTGCTTTATTTGTTAGCTGTTTAGTCCTGGCTGTAGACCTCTTTTTATGTCAGGCTGACCTCTGTCTCTCCTCTGACGCTGTACACCAGCATTGTGTTGCTGTAAACAGCAATACAAGCTCAAATCACTCCCTTATATATGTGTTCTTACTTATTTGCTGGCTGCTGACAGCTTTAGCTGCTGGTGACCAGTACTAGCATAACAGAGAAAGCAGCTGTGCCAAATGTGGCAGCCAGCAGTCTTCAGTGATGTTAGAGGTTTAGGAGAGACCTTTATTTTAATGGGAGACATGGTTTCTACTTTAAGCAGGAAAAAAATCAGGTTTTTGTGGCTGTTTGGCTTGCACTTTTTGCAAATTGCTTGTAACTGAAGATAGAAAGATATGAGCAGGGTTAAGTTCTTTAAGGAACTGAAAAAGAGCCAAGCCAAAATAAATTTTGAAAATCTGAGGATCTGCATAATGACAGTAGTTGTCATGATAATTTGGGATGGCTAATTATGCATGCAAACAAATGCAGTGAGATGGGTCTGACCTTTTCTGCTATAAAGGGGCAAGTCTTCATTTTTTGTGTGTGCCAGTCAGAATAAATGGTGTCTGGCTGCCGTCTGGTGCTGGTGCAAAAAGGCAGTGGCATGATTCAAGCAAAGCACATTTCCTAGAGGAGCATCCCCTTTCTATTTTTGCCTCTGCTAAATGGTTCATGCAGCAGAAATTAGAAGTATCAACATATGTTGATGTTTTGCTCAGGCTGTAGTTACCCTTATCTGATGTGTATGTTTTTCCACCTCAAGGAACAAATATCCTCTTATTAAGATAATAGCATTTCCATGATACATCTGCACAGAAGAATAGAGAGTCATGAAGTATTTCCTTGTCCGGTTCATGCACCATCATATTGGGGGATAGTAAATGTGGAGAGCCAAAGTGGCTCTCGTACCTCCCTGTTTCTGCCCCCTCTCAGAGTGTAAGAATCAGCTAAGCTTAATTCTCCTGCCCAGGGCACCGGCCATTTCAGCTGAGTGGATGAGGAGTTAGGGCAGATGATTTTCTTTTGGACTCATAAAGGGCATGGGACTGTACTATCAATAAGCAATTATGCAGTGTCCTTTCTCCAAGACATGATGAAATTATAGTTTGTCTTATAGCACACGATGGCTCTGTAGAAGTTGCTAATGCTAGACCTTTCGGTGCTGAGTAGGAGCTTTTGCTTTTATCTGCGAACTAAAATGGTCTACTTAGTAAGGTTGATCATAATCAAGACCACTGCATTAGCTTTCAAAGCAGCGACTTTGTAGCATTTGGGGAGGAGATAGGAAGATTTTTTTTTAACCCGATTCAGTATTATTTAACTGATTCAGTATTTACAAATCTCAGCCTGATGGATGGGAGTCTGGGCAGGAATCAACATCTGCTGGTGACAAGCTTAAAAATAGCTATCTGTGCAACACCTCTCTGCATTTGCAACACTCCTGTGTAACTCTGAGAACCTGATTCTGCAAACATTGTTTTAGGGAAGAAGGTTTTGTTTATTGACTGGGAGAAAGTGAAGGAAAAATATCATTGCTGTCATCGCGTAGTGAAGCTGAGCATGTGTGTAAGGGTTTGAAACACGGGGCCTAAGAAAACTGCACTGGGAGTCCAAGAGTTTGTTTTACTGTGATTACTGACGTAGGCAGTGCAAGACAAGAGGGAAGGCATGAAATAAAACTTAACATTTTAGTGAGTGCCATAAGCAGGTTGCTGGTGCCAGGCAGGTGATATCCTAAAGGCAGGAACTGTGTTACATGGAATAATTAAAGCTTGCAGATAGTAACTCTTAAAAATTATTAAGTTTTGGATTAAACAAGGCCGCATATCCAGCTTTGGTAAGGTTATCATGGTAAAGAAATACACCAGCAGCTGGAAGTGAGCATTTGTGTACCTAGCTAAGCTTTGAAATATGGATAGCTGCTGTAACTGAAAACACACTGCAGAATCAGGAAACCAGAAAGCAAATAAAATAAATAATGATTCCTGTTTTAAAGAAAGAGTCCCACAGATTTTCTTCCGTCAGTTTGCAGGAGGCCTTGCTCCTGATTTTTGCATGTTTGTGGCTGAGCAGCATAAATAGCTTCAGTGATTTCGGGGGGACAGCTGGCCGTGCTCAAGCTGTATACCTGTGCAAATTTACCCAGGACGGGGACCAGTGACTTCATCGGAAATCAAACCGGCGATGTCAGGCAAAAAAGGGGGGGAGGGGGAGAAGCATAGCTGGAGCGTGTCGAGCCTCCTTTGCGACACAGTCCTGGAACGCGGTAAGTAAGAGACCCCTTGGGTTAAACATTAATCGGTTAAAATCGCAGATAACGCCTGCCCTGAGCACGGCGCTTCTCTGCGCGGCTCCCCAGGCGGCCGCGGGGAAGGGGGCGCCGCCGGGGCCGCGCCGCGGAACCGGGCGGGGACGGGCCGCGCTGCCGCCCCCGAGCCCCGCGGCGAGGCCCGGGGCCCGGCACCGCGGCCGGGGGGGCCCCGCTTCCGTGCGGGCGGGGCGGAGGGGGCTCGGTGGCCGTTACAGACCGGGGCAGGCACGAGCCCATGGCGCAACTTCTAACGGCCGCCGCAGCCTGGCCCCGCCGCGCCGGGGCTGGCGGCGTCCCCCGCCCGCGGGGGCAGTACAGCGCCGGCCGCCGCTGTCCGTTGCGCCGAGGCGCGGCGCGGCCCGCCTCGCCAGCGCGGGGCACCCTCACCCTCCTCCTGCGCGGCGCGGCGGGGAGGGGCCCGGCAGACCGGTCCCGCCGCGCAGCTCCCCGCGGCCGGGCGGCAGCGCGGCCACCCGGAGCCGCGCCCGGCCGCCCCGCTCGGCTCAGCTCAGCTCAGCCCAGCCCGAGCAGGAAGCAGGAAGCCACCGGCGGCGGCAGGGCGAGCGCAGCGGCACCGGGTAGGCTCGGCCGGCGGGGGTGCACCTGCTGGGCCCGCGGGGGCGGCCCTGCGGCTTCCCGCCGCCGCGGCACCCCCTCCCCTCCCCTGCTCTCCTGTCCTCTCCCCGCGGGGCCGCCCGGGGGCCCCGCTCTCCCCCTCGGGCATTGGGTGCTGCTGAGGGGTTAGACACACCCCCCCCCGCTTTCCTTTCTTCCTTTTTCTTCTCCCCCCACCTTTTTTTCTCCCCCCTTGAGGATTCAGGTTCCAGTACGTCCCCTGCGGCTCGCAGCCTTTCCCTGAGCCCTGCCCCGCAGCGGTTAATTGCGCGTCAGATTTTGGTGCAAGGCGTGAAGCGCGGGGAGGATGGTGCTTCAAGGAGCCGCTGGTTTTCTTGATTAGAGGAAGCGGTAGATGTAGGTTGGTGCGCCTCGGTGTGCGCGGTTGAAGACACACAGTCTGCAGTGAGTGGCTTTAAAGCCACGTTGAAAGCCAGAAGTGGAGATCTGCGCTAGCGGGTATTGAACTGCTGCTGAGGAACTTCCTATGGGGATGTACACAGCTTCTCCTGGGAGTCGCACCTCATATGGCTGGGGAAGGCCCACCGTGGGGAGATGTGTTCTCCGGGCCTGGCCATGCAGGATAAGCCTGCATTTAAGCACTCCATCCGAGTGCCAGGCCTGGCACTTGACATTTAGGGAGGCTGGGCAGCTGCGCTGGCTTTCACTTAGTCATCTCGTGTTGCATTAGCCTCCGGTCAGTGCAGTTGCTAATGCAGAGTTACTGGGCGTTGTGGAACTTGGATATAGATTCATTGCACATTCACAGGGATGGTTTCCCACATTTTAAAGTCAGGATTAGTTGTTTTCAGATTTGTGCATTAATGTTAAACAGAAGAAATGCTGCCATTTGAGATTGTTCTAAAACCTCCTAAGCGCATGGATTCGGTAGTTTATGGCCCAGGTGTTGAGCTGTCAGGCATTAAGTACAATGTGCCTTTGATCTGCATGTGCCCGAAGGCACTCTCGAGTCCTTAAGGACACCCTGACCAGGGCCTGAATTTTGTATGGAGGAAGCAGTGGGTAATGCTTGCCTGTCCTCCAGAGTAACCGTGCACTAAGGTGTAAGGACCAAGCAGGAGCTTCACTCCATTTCTCCAATGCACGACACAGCACAGCTGAGCCAGGGTTTATGGTATTTGCGGTGGTAAAGGCCAGTAAAAAAATGACAGTGTTTTCCTGAAACAGCAAGGGAATTATGTTTCAGACAGTGCAGCGTGAAGCCTGAAGGAAAAATATAAAACGTGGAAGGTAAGTATGGGTTCAAACTTAGTACCAGAATATTGTTTTATACCTGGCAATATAATAAGGAGTAAAGGTATTTTTTTGCACTACCAGAAAAAGTAGTCTTTGAAAATGGAAGAATAGGAAACCAGTTCAATTATTGAACTAAAGTTTATTCTTGTGCTTTGTTAATAAAGCAGAAATATAAAAGATGTGTTAGTAAACTACCTGCTATCTGCTACAGCTTATTAATATTGTTTCTGAAGAATAACTTCTTTATAAAACCTAGTTTCATCTACAGCAGCATGAGATCTATAACCGGTTATCACAAGTGTCATTGCCATAGGGTCATTTGCTTTCACAGGGAAAGTTTTATTTGTTTGTGAAAAGGACAAGCATGAATGTCAGACGAACTCAGGGATATATGGAGATAGAGATAAATGATTGACAATAAACGAGAACTTGGGGCATGAAATCCACTCCAGTCCTTTTAAGGCCAGAGTTTGGGTCTCTCTGCCTGTAGTAGATAAGATGAAGTCATTCCCTGTCAAAGAGAGTTAGGGTGCAGTTCTCTGAATGCTGCTGATAGTCCAGTCTGCTGAACCCACATGCTTCTGGATTTACAGCAAGCATATGCCATCATGAGACTGTGTTTTTTGTACTAGCTTTTGTGTGAGTATGATCTGTGCAGCAGGCGCACAGATGTGTAACCTTGTGTGGCCACTTAGCATTAAAGTATTTTGTAAGATATGTGGAGAGTCTTCTGGCTTCTTACACTTTGTACACATTAAATAGTAACCTGTTTAACAATTACATTTCCATGAATGACAATTGCCTTATCCCCTTATAGTTTAAGGGAACCATTTTAAGAAGTCTGTGACCTCAGCTTTTTCTTTGCTAGCCTCTCACGTTTTTTTCACCCCCCAATGGATATTTCTACCTCCTCACTCGGAGTGTGGCCACTTAAATAATCGTTTCAGTATTTAGGACAACTGTGGGAGAAGAGAGATGGGTTTGGGATTGCCCTGAAAGAGGTCTGCTACTACTGGAATGCTGCTTAAAGAAAAGCTCACTCCTACCCTGGGCTGCCTCTTCTCACCTCTTTTTCTCTTCTCTTCCTTTTCCCACTGGAGTTCCCCATAGCTCAGTTCTGCCAAGCACGAATGACTGATGAGCATTTCATGGCTTGACATTCAAGCTCAGCTGACCTAATGGCTAGCTGTTACTGTAAGGAACACTCCCAGTTTTAGTCCCTGGCTTTATGCTCCTGCTGCTTCAGGTGCATCCCACTTAGCAGTCCTGTGGCCACAGAATGAGTTAATATTTTCTATTAGATCAGATGTTTTTCAAGGCTGGTTTTCTGACAGATCAGCCATCTGAACTGAGGCTATACAGCTACTAGGTCCAACACAGAGGGAGGCAGGAACCTGCAGCTGAGGGTTGGAGAGGAAAGGAAGGGTTGCCCTTTCCCTGGCCCCTGCAGCTTCAGAGAGGAGGTAGGAAACTCATGGTGGGAGAGGTGGGAATGATTATAGGGTTTGTTGGTTAATTGCACAACTAGTATCTGATTTGGAGAGGAAAAGAAAGAAAAAAGCATACCATACAAGATTAACGAGTCTATTCTGTTTTACAGGAGAGAGATTTCATTGTGGGGAAGGGACAGGAGAGATGTCAAGCTGAACCAGGTGAATGTGAAGAATTAAAGGCATGACAAAAATGTGTATTTACATAGAGGAGCAGACCCTTGATCTTTTGGTGGGGTACTCAGTTATGTGAAAAGGGAGTAGATTTCTTCCATTCCCAAGGATAAAGCATATGTGGATAATGAAGTTTTTAACTTGTCGGTTTTGATGCAACAGATACTGTGTTCAGTGCTGGTACTCAGTCAGTCGAAGAGGAGCACAGTTGTGCTTTCTATGGTAAGAGGGGGGAATAAAGACCAGAGGGGAGAGGCTCGCACAGCTGCCTGTCAAATGGCAGCTTCTAAAAATCCCAAGTTAATATAAGCTCTTGATCATGGCAGCTGTGTTTTCTTCAAGGGAGATTTTTCTTTAGCTCACTTCCTGTTGTTTGCCAGGAGAGCGAGTCCTGTATCTTACCAAATCTCGGTGAGACGCATGGCTGGTGCTGCCTTTAAGCCTGCTAGCTTTGGCTACCAGAAGGGTAGGGGGTCTGTCACAGATCCCAGGCAGGGATGCTGCTGGGTAATAGTCATAGTCCTGGTACGTCATCTGCTCTGCTGCTGGAATGGCACTGCTGTTAGCACACAGGGAGGCTCAGCTAGTCTACGTGAGCTGCAGTCACACCTTTTGCCTACAGTGCCTTTTGTTATCTTACTCAACTGGTGGATCAAACTTGCTGCTAAATAACTGTGCAGCTAGTTCCTGGTGCCGAGCCCATAATCATCCCAATCATCTTTTCCTGTTGAGAGGCTTTGGCCAGGATTCGAAGAAATGGTAGGAATTTTACATTTAATGCTAATTTGAACTGGTGCTGTCACAGTCTCAGTGTTCCCTCCAGTGCTGCCTTTGCATGTGAGCCTGCCTTGCCCTTTGTGCTGGCCCCTGGATGAGCTGGTGTAGAGTGCTCAGGTAGTGGAAAAACATCCCTTTTTCCCCACCCTGAGGTTTTTGCTGATTTCGTGCTTTGTGCAGCACTGATGCTGGGACAGGAGGATCAGGCTGGCTGAGGGAGTGCTGATCGAGATCCACTGGCAGTGCTGTTTGGCTGCCTCCACGCTCAAGCTGGAGGGTTCCCAGTTCTGGGTTGAAAACACTGCAGTCATTTTTGAACAAATTTCAACCTTATGAGTGTTTCTGATGTTTTAAAGAAGATCTTTGTAAGGTGAGGAATTACCTATTTGTAGTCTCTCTGGGACAAAAGCAAGGTGGTTTGATGTCACCAGGCTTTGGATCATGTCCTAAATGCCTGTTCCCCTTCTGCTTTGTGCTATGTTGACTTCTCAAAATAGTATTTGTTTATACGGGATAAAATTCAGAAAAGGCATTAATTTATATTGGCTTAAAGTTCTCTATTGCATTTTGATGTCTAGGAGGTTAATTATGCTAATTACTTGTCTCTGAAATAGATAATTGCTGATTTAAATGTAGTGATTAGAAAGTACTAGAATACCTTGATAAGAACACTTACATACCAACTTCTATCCTTTAAGGATCAGGAGTTAACAAAATTAGAGTGAAGAACTGGCCGTGTTGTGACTGAAGGTATCCGAAGAAAACCTTAAGGAAGATCAGATCAGCTCTGCAGTGTATCTTCCAAGTCTGTTGCCAGTCTACAATTGCATGGCTTTTGGAGGATCTTTGTTACACATTCTGAACAGCAGATAACATTTGCCCAACCATATAACCGTGTTGCCTAAAATTTGATACCAGCTGTAGAGTAGATGGCTCAGCTTCCTCCTGGCATTCGCTTCATCACTTTATTTTCAAGAGATCAGTGGTAAGTCTTGGAGTATGTTTCTGATCTTTATTTTGGACATGGTGAGTTTGTATCTGGGAAAGATGGTTCTGGTGCATTGCTGTATTTTTACCTTTTCATTGCTTCATATATAAAGCAAGAAAATAATAGTCAGCTGTGTAACAAATAAATATTGCTGTCATTAAAACGCTGACATAAATTGATGGGGGAACCTAGTTAAGGACTATATTATAGATCCTTATTTATCAAGTGTGCTAGACAATAAACCCTTCTGCCCTTTTCTTTGCAAGGTATATATTTGGAGGAATGAATTTCAAATTTTTATTTTCAAACTCTTAGGTGGCAAGGGGGCTGGAGATTAGCTGGTTTGTCTTGCCTAGAAATGTATTTTCTCCTCCAAAAATTGGTGTATAATAAAGACTTGTAAAAGCTCAATTTTGGTTCTTGCTAATGTAATATAAATAGCAAAAAAGAAAAACAACAGAAAACAAAAAAGCTTGTTTTGGAAACTAATCCTGGAAGCTTTTCTAAAGTCTGTTTGGATGGCATCAGCTTTTGTGCTTTCTCAGAATACTGAGTCAATTGTGCATGAATAACAAAGAAATAACAAATGAAGACGTAGCACTTCCCATTTGAGCAATTTTATCACATATTTTCTCTAGTAGAGCAGCAAGGATAAAGTCATTACAGTTTTTATGGCTTGTGAGGCTGCCTTCAGTAATGGGGGTGAATAACTCACAGTGTAACTCACTCTTTTTTATTTTGTTTGTGAATATGCCAGAAATATAAAACAAGACCCTTGTTATGTAGAAGTTTATAAGGCAGAGAATGACGGAAGAAGATTAATTACAAAGCAGGAACTATAATGTGCTGTGTGGTATTAAAGCTTTGTATCTATGCATGTAGCATTATTTTAAGGTCAAGGTTGGAAGGAGCCAGTAGATCTAGTCTGATCTCTGTGTATTCTTAAAAGCATAAATCTACAAAACATTTCCCGTCTTAAACAACTGAAACGTGTGTGTCGCAGGTAGAGAATAGAATAGATCAGATTGCTGTCTTTGCTTAAAACCCTTGCAGTGACAGGAAGTTTATGACATGTCCTTATAATCCAGACATACTGCAGAGAAAGACCTGAAGATGCCAGTCAGGATGAGGGAAAGTTCCTTTCCAAACCCAAGCTGGTTAATTATGTTCATATATTCCAGCTGACAGTGCACTGTCTCAGTGTCTGTCCACTCTAGAAATGGCTGATTCTTGTTGTTAAAGAGGAAGGCAAAATGAAGCAAAAATCCTATAAGCAGTAGGGAAAGAAAAAAAAAATTAATCTGGAATAGCCAAATTGACAACACACAGAACCACCATTAATGTTCTGATCTTAGCAGAAACCGGATGAGACTATGATATGTGAGATCTGTTTGTCACTATGTTTAGTGTGGAACTGCCTTTTAATGGCCTCTTAAGGAAGGATGTAAACTCAGCAAATCAGCTGTGCACAATCCAAGTGCAGAAAGAAACAGCACTACCGTGTGGTCCTATCTCTACCTGTGTATTACAGAATTCCCTTTAAAGGCTAGATCAGGTCAGATGTTCTAAAACAGTGTTAATGCTAATGTGGTTTCTCTGGCTGTTAGAAAACATGAAAAAGGTTGTCTTCAGTTATTGCCAAATTACCAGTAACTTTTGTAATATGTTAATATATTAATATATAATATAACTTAGCACTAAAAGTAAATCTGAATAAAATTATTTTCAAACACATTTTTTTTATTATTATAGGTATAGAGCCTTCATTTTCATTCTCACTTTCTTGTTATATGCCAGCTTCCATTTATCAAGGAAACCTATTAGTATAGTTAAGGTAAGCAACGTTGTATCCTTGTTTAAACATCCTTCTATTAAACAAAGAAACACTCTTCCTTTTCAGTATTTTCTTTTGTGAATGGCAGTGTTAAACTTTAACTTGGAGTGGTTTAAAAGCTGAAAAAGCAATAAAGGTGGTACACAGTATTATTTACTTAATAAACTATTGTGAGACCACTCCTAGAATATTGCGTATGCTTCCATTCTTTGGGCTTAACACTTTGAACAGTTAGGCCTGTACTTACTACCATTCATATGAATTAATCTAATGTATAGATATATAATATTTACAGGATTGCATTCTTAGGTTTGAGAAAAGTTGCTTATAACTGAGGAGTGAAACGTATAAATGTATAAAATTCTAGTGACATTTACAAGACTATTCCAAATGCTGTTCATAATTTCAATTTTCATAATTGTTTGTACACTTGGGATTCTATGGGATTTTTTTTTTTCCCAGTTATAGGTCTATTCTTGTTCCCAGTGAAACCAGTGGCAAAATCCTCTGGGGCTGCCTTGTATATGACTGATGAGTAGAAATGGGTAAAGTGGGTTGATGTTAGTGAAGTATTTCAAAATCCTTTGGTATCAGAAACACTGCTTCACTATAGGATGTTGTTACCAGCCACATAGTTATTCTTTCATGCAATGGAGGCTTCACACAGCAAAATGCCACTGGCTAATGATTCTGCTGATTTCGGTGGGTCTGACACAGGTTCATGCAGAGCTAGAATTATTAAATTTGCTAGTGTATGGGATTTAGCAGGGTTCTATTATAAGTGAGTCTTCTGTTTTTAAATTCTCTTTCTATATCAGGGAGAGCTGCATAAGCACTGTGCTGCTTCACATGAAGTTGAACTCAACTCCTACAGAGAATATGCTGCCCAGATTCAGCCTGTCAAAAAGCCATCTAATGTGTCTCGATGTGGTTGGGAGCCATTTGGTGAGTGGTGTTTTTTTGTTTTGGGTTTTTTTTTCATGGTAATGTGTTGATAATGAGAATTAGATTATCTGCCTCTTGCTATTTGTTCTTCATATGTGGAGGTATTCAGGTGATTTGTTTGGGAGGGGTGCTTTCTTTTGAATGTTCTCATTGATATTCCAAAGCTAAGTTGTGACACACCTTACAATATCTTTCCTATTTAAAATCACTTAAACAGCTGATACTATTTCACCTGGTATAGCTGTGAGATGTTTCAGTAGAGTTTCAATCAGAAAATGTGTTTGTGTAGAAATTTGGACTTCTCTTTAAAATGTTCATTATGGAAAAAAAAATTGAGAAGAGTAAAAATGAGTCATTATAATCTTCTGTTGTTTTAGTTCAAGGTTCAGAAGTCATTTAAATGGAATTACTTGCTGTATATCTAAACTGCAGCTTTTCAGAGTCATTATCAGTCAGAAGGAATATTCCCCCACCCCCAATTTAATGGTGAGAAATGTGGGACTTTCTTGCACAGCAGGGTTGCCAGCTTACTGAGTAGCTTATAAACCTGGCCCTTTACTTAAATAGAAAAAAATATTTGTCTACTTACAAGTTAAATTCAAATTTAATTGTATTTTAATTTAATTGAGATTTTTTTCAATCATTCCCTGACATTTTATCACTGTCAAGAATATCAGTGGAGTAGAACAGTCGCATTCAATGTTCTAGTCCACTCCAGTCTATGTGGCCATCAGTAATCTATTCTGTTTATTCTTTAATTAGCAATAAAATCCCCCCATTCTTTTCAAAGATAGTTTGAGATCTGAGCTCTGGGTTCTCTATGGACAGAATTCTGTGTTACTAACTGCCTGCTGTGAGGTAGTCATGCCACTGCGAGGACTTAGTCTTGTATGTTTCCAAAATTATTGGAATGCAGTAAAACTTGGTTGCTGTTTGCTGTTCCTGGACCAAGGAGGCACTTATTGAGCTCACTGCTTTAAAACATTAGCTAGCTTTCTTAATTTGCAATACCACCTGAGCTGCAGTGTCCTCCCTCTTCCATGGACTCATGTTATTGTAAAGCTTACCCTTCGAGATGGCACTGTAGACTTGTTCTTTAAGCTCTGTTTTTGAGCAGCATAGCTGGCAAGCTGGGAATAGTGCTAAAAGGAAGAGTGCTGTAGTAACTGTGACTTTACTCTCAAAGCCAATGGGAATTGTGGTTCCTAGCAAATATCCACACTCTTTTTCTTAGGATGAGCTCGGACCTCCTGAGATTAGGTGCTCTGTTGGTGTTCCTAGCTGGGTGCAGTCCTTCCTGCTGCCCCCACGCTTTCTGCGAGTCCCATTTAGTTGTGATTATGGTTGTTTCCTGTACAGAGCAGAATGCTGTTTTCTAAACAGGCTTTCTGTCTGTGTCCTATGAGTAGATGGAAGATGAAATGCAAAAGACTTTAAACATTCTATAAAACATGTTAAGCTGATTCCCTGAAGGCCTGCATGATGATGGCTTTTTTAGTCATTTTGGCTTTGAGAACTTCACACATTTGAAGCATATCTTTCCACTATGCTTTTAATAAAATCCCTTATATTTTTGTGTTTTCCTCTTGTCTAAGAAACTGAAAGAAATGGTCAACATGTTAATAACTGGTGTTTCTTCTGTTGCCAAATGCCGTTTTGAATACGTTGGAATTAAGAATGGGCCTAGTGATATTTTCCTAATATGTTACAGATAAAAGTGTAAGTTGTAGAGGGGTTTTTTGGTTAAATAAAATGTTTTGCAAAATTCGTGCATAAGTCTAAAAGTGCCTATTTAAAATTAAATGTCAATGCAGATACACAAGTATTTTTTTTCATAATGTAAAAACTGTTGGAAAGCTATTGGTACATTTAACCTGATAATTTGTTTTGAAAATATATTCTTAGATAAGAACAACTACAAGCAATTACTAGGAGCACTGGATTACTCATTTCTGTGTGCATATGCAATTGGAATGTATCTGAGGTAAATCTTCTCACTCCTGAAAACCTTCTTTATAGTTTACTATTTTTATACAAGGCTATACTACTTCTGAGCTACTGTCCTTTCCTACTGGCAAGTTTCTGGTGAAGACAGGAAGAACTTGGCTGTCACGGTCCAATCTCTGTGCTAGCTACTGTGAAAAAAATGCATCTTCCTGAGTCCCCAGTGGTATAATCCCTGTTGATATGTAGAAATACTCTTACCTCCCCACAACTGCCTTATGCAGGAATGCTTCCCAGCTCACAGTCTAGCCTGTCTTTCTTCATGTGGAGGTAGGATGTATGTCCCCAAACTGCAGCTTTCATGTGTAGACTAAGCTAGCTGTCCTGGCTTCCTTTTAGTAAAAGGAGAGCAGCTGACATCTCCTAAATGTGTAGTGAGCCCATCTTAAAATGTATGCGATGAGCTGCCATTTGGAGATGCCTCTTTTACTGACTGAAAATGGAACCATCATGAGTAGAATCATTAGCAAGGAAGACAAGTCTTGCTCTCAGTGGCTGGAGACATTGGAGATGTATTACACCTTCCAGGTCATTTGAAGAATGATTTTGTAAGTAAATCATTTCCAGTGTGCTCCAGATGAGTATCTCCCTGAAAGACGATTGTGTGCATGTCAGTACTTGGCAATTAGTGAACGCTAGCTGTTTGTTGTTTTATTTTGTCAAGTGCTAGAAATTGCTTATTTCATTTTTAATGCTTCTGTCAGGGGAAAAAAAAAGATAAAACAGGGCTGCTAGTAGAGTTTCTCCTCAACCAGAATTAAAAAACACAAAATGTGCTTTATTTTTGAAAGCTAGAGATATGGTCTCACTTTAATCATACCCTTTCTTTTTCTTTCCTTCCACGTTTCAAGTGGTATAATAGGGGAACGGCTACCTATCCGGTACTATCTGACAGTCGGAATGCTTGCTAGTGGACTCTTCACTGCAATGTTTGGACTAGGTTATTTCTATAATATACATAACCTGTGGTTTTACATAATGGCCCAGGTAGGCATGCTGTTGTTTAGATACTATGAGTTTCTATGGTGCTTTTTGGTGTTGTGTTGTTTTTTCAGGTGCAAACAATGATTAATGGTTAGATATGAATGCTGGCGTACATTGTGCTATGAAAGGTAATGAGAGACAGCAACAATAGAGTGTATAGCTCCAGGCTTTATTTTAAAAAAATGTTTTTTAGGGGAAGCAATCTTTAAAAACAAATTGAAGTGTTTCAATCTGTGTCAAATCACTGATCAAATCTTTGCAAGCCTTAATGTGGGAGAGTTTTAAAACAGACATATTTACTTTTGTCAGTCTGCCAAGACCTGAGTGATGCATCCTGGATTTCTCTACAGGATAATTATATTTATGCTGCTAATGATGAGCAGTCTCCCACACTGGTGTGGCTGAGACACAGCCAGCTTCTGTAATGAAAATCATTGTGTGGGATTTTTCAGAGCACGTGTAGATCTGATCAGGCATCCCATGTACATTTACCTTTGACCTAAAGTGGAATTTAGGTCAGGACCAGGATGTGACTTGTGCTTCTGCATCATTTTAGACAGGTCCACACCTTGCATTGCTGCTCTCTTTGTATTGTATCAGCAACAATTTCACAGCTGGTGTGTGTCTGTGACATGGTGCAATATGGCATGTAGTGATACTCGCTTGCATATTGAAAGCTTTATAACCATTTCACCTGTCACCTGTTTAACCATGTCACTGCCCCAGTGCTCTTGGGTTACTTGGTTTCTAAGACCTGAGCCAGCTCCTTCAGGTTTGGGCTAGGTGTCTCTACAAAGTGCTGCACTGCACAATGTGGACAGTGTGTCCTGTAATGCCAAGGACAGTCTCATACTGTCATCCTAACTGGTTCTTGGTGAATAAAGTGATGTTGTTTACTGCATGTTCAAGTACTCATTGCGCATGTGAATTATTGTAGTGTGATTTTAGTGTCAGTGTGAAATGCTAGAAAAGGAATTTTATAGGAGTCAAAGCAAGTTAGGATTCCCTTGGGACCTGTTCAACATCCAGACTGAAACAGTTCCTACTCCAGCCTGAATGTAGCATGTTAAGTTTTTCCTCTCAGTTTATGTACATGTTGCTTTTATCCCTTTCAGAATTAATGTTCGGAATTGTCCAGTCTCCCCTAAGGCTTTCTTTTTTTTTTTTTTTGTTTGATTACAAACATACTTACATTCAAATTGAGCAAAGTATTGTGTACATATTGGGTGTGGGGAATTAGTTGGTCATTTCTGCTTGGTGGAATGTGATTTTTGTTAAGTCTGTGATTAAACATTAATTTTTCTGTTCGACTTCATAAAGTACTTGGAGATATTTAGGTAGAGGGAAGAATCTCTTCAAAATATTATAATTTGTTTGTTCTTTAGTGGGGGCTTCCAATGCTTTTTTAATGCAGCACTCAGCAGGAGTTGTGTAGGAACCCGACTTATTACAGGGTGTGTTTGTTTTTATATGCTTTCAGATAGCTAATGGGTTGGTGCAAACTACTGGTTGGCCAAGCGTCGTTACGTGTATTGGTAACTGGTTTGGAAAAGGAAGGTAAATAATATCTCATCTGAAGTACTGGAACTACAAATCAACACGCTTTGGGCTGCAATATTACAATCAATTTAAATATCCTGCTCTTGCTTCAGTGATCTGGGGGATGAAACAAGCATTTGCGTAGATCCTTGAGAGGAATTTTGTTATCCTGGTTAGTTTACCTAGAGTTTAAAACATTCTCTCATGCCAGAACAGTGTTCTGTAGTAGCTCTTTAATCTAGTTTAGATGTTTAATTTTTCAAATGAACTATTTCAGAATTGAATTAAGAAGAATTCTTGCAAATATTATCAGTCTAAAACCACTTTTAATAAAGGCAGTTTCCATACCATTTTAATGTGGAATTTCTCTTGTTTTCATGAGAAATTATGTAGGGCAGCTGATTTAACCTTTGTTTTTGTCACTTTTTTCTTTAACCCCCCCCCCCTTTTTTTTTAACCCTGCAGAGAGGTCATTCATAGTGCTTTTTTCGTCATACCATGCAGGATGTTTTCATAAATTTTGCAGTAGCTGCATGCTAAATCCTTTGGTTCTGATAACTGCTGATGCATATAACATACAGTAATGTTACTACAGTGCCATCCGTTGTAGATACCATTGAATGAACATTATTATGAATCAGTACCAGAAGAGGCCATGTGCAAATGAACTATGCTTTCTATATAAAATCATGGGATAATTAAGAAACTTCCATCTAAAGCTAGTTTTCTGTAGTCCCTGCAGCCTCTTTTTGAAATTTGTAAAATGTAGAGAATAATAACCATCATACAATATTGAATAAAGTTGGTGATTCTACACAAAAGGGATGCTTTTATTCAGATTTTGCTTCATGCAAAAGCAAAAATCTTTGCTCTTGGGAGGCCAAATAATGGACTGATAGATAGGGCTCTGGTCTGAATGCCTGTGAACTGGTTCTTGTTCTCATTTGCTACAAATTTCTTGAAATGTGAGCAGACCTTTTAGATCTTGTCTTCAGCTAGAGCAAAAGATGTGTTTTAGTTCAAATTAGGTTGCTCCGGATAAAATGTTACTGAAGACAAAGTAGTTTTCCCATGACTTAGGAAGAAAAAACTGTTAACTGCCTTGACGTTAGTAGGATTTTTGAGGTTTACGTTAGCCCAGCTGGAGTTATTGTGCAGCAACTCTAAGCTGGGATTTCCAGGGTGACAGCAGCCTGATGTGTCAGCCAAGCTTGTGCAGGTATTATCTTCAACTAGTGCATGGTAAGTCCAGGATGTGTTCAGAAAATACTGGATTTGCTCTACCTATCCTGTACAGATTGTTTTCTTCTACATGGTAAGTCTAATGTATTCTGAAAGCATCAGATTATCTGTGCAATGTGTCTGCCGGAGGACTTGCATTCCCAGAAGCATCAGACTTAGCATGCATATGCTACCCAACATGCGCATGTTTGTTTTAATCCAGGAAACGCTATCCAGAAACATGGAAGCCCTAAAGATGCCTTTAAATCCCGTTAAATGCAGAGTAAATTCTGTCATGCACAGAGAAGTACTTAGATCACTTCTATTAATATTCAGGTGCCTTGAAATTGCTGGATGAAAGACTGTAGCATAAAGGAATGTTCAGTAACAGGACACTAAGGTTTCAAATATTTCACTGACACTAAAGATGAACTGTTTTTTGATACACTTTTCTCACTATAATAATGTGTATTTTTGGAATAATAAGAAATGTTTGTCTTTTTTATGCAGGAGAGGTTTGATCATGGGAATGTGGAATTCCCATACCTCAGTGGGAAATATCTTGGGATCCTTAATTGCTGCTTACTGGGTGTCTACCTGCTGGGGTCTGTCCTTTGTAGTGCCTGGTGTTATCATTGCTGTGATGGGGATTGTTTGCTTCCTGTTTCTTATTGAACGTAAGTGTTTTAGTCTGATGAAAACCATGTAGGTGCTCATTATGGGAGGGGAATGTCAGCTGTTTAAATTAAAGCATCTGGTACAAAGTATATGTAGTAGTTTATTCAGATATAAACAAATGCTCTTTAAACTATGGCAATACTTAAACCACTTCTTGCTAGAACACTATACAGAGAAAAAGACAGGTATGTCCAAAGAGTTAATATGCTCAGACTCTGGCACACCTGAGGAAGAACCATTTCAGAATTCAGTCCAATTCCATCTTTATATAAACTCTTCAGGTGCATCTTAGCAGAGTATCCCACCTTGCTGCAATGTATATGCAGTGCTACCATCCAACCCATGTCCATATTCTGTACTACAAGATCTAGAAATCAGCTAATAGAGCAAGTTTTGTTATTTTAATTGTACTGATAGAGATTAAAAGAGAAAGAATTCTTCCTCGTGTCCTTATGCAGAGTCAGATATATTAGTATATGAAAGCTTATGTTATTGTAGCTGTTCCATCTCAGGAGGTAAAAATTCTGCAGATATAACTGTTGTAATGAGCTAGTATGCCAGACTAGCACTTAATACAGTCATAGAATGGGAAGGATACTATGGAGCACCATTTTCGTTTCTCTTACAGGTACAATTAGACACTTACACCAGGACTGCTTTTGTGTCATCTGTACTGTTGGCTTATTGGGAGTAAATTACAGAGTTGTTCCCCCCCCCCCCCACACTCCTCTCATAGTCTGGACCAGGCTGTACTGATACAAGTGTTTTAAGATATTTGTTATCCTTGTTTTCCCTATTAACCAGGTGTGGTATTGTATTTCAGACCCTAAAGATATAAGTTGCTCCTGCACACCATCTAGCGTAAGTAAATGCTTTTTCTATTTAGATTTCTGCCTTCTAATATACGTTTGCTATGGTAATTCTGGAAACCAGATGATCTGCATGGCCCTTTTGTGCCAGGCTCTGCTATAACTGACCCGAACATGAGAGAATGATCACTGTTCTGTGCTGCAGTAGAAACCAGTAGCTTACTTTCCATCAGAACAGGTGAACCAAAAGGTGAATGATTGGTATTAAGTTGTGTTTTGCAGAGGATGAACTCATTATAGCAAAACAAGTGAAAAACGTTCATCTTTAAGCTTTCTTATTTTCCTCCAGTCTTCCTGGGCAACAAGATACTTAGAGCTTTTGACCTATATCCTCCGTTTGCCCTCCTTATTTGGGCCAGGCTTAATGAGATAGCTGCCATCCATATCCTATGAAGGATCTCGCTGTTTGAGAATGCTGTACTAGGTGTTATGGAAATTAGGCTTGTCAGCCACCATAACAGGGCCCAACGCTAGGTTCCCGCAGAAAATTTCAGAGCCAAATCAAAACAAATTAAATAATTAAATTTTAATGACGCGCGTGCAGTAATTACAGCTCGAGCTGGGTGCCTCCAGAGAGGGACCCTAACATAAACAAATCCTGGGCAATTATAGTTTTTTCAACTTACATTTCCCACCCCTCATGCGGTAGTTAGACCAATAGTGATTTTTTGGTCTGGGGTCTCCTGCTCCTCACTGGGTCTCATCGTCATTCTGAGGTAAGCTGTTTTTCTCCTTATTTTTGTTTTTTGCGATCTCTGATGACGATTGTACCTCTGTTTTTGTTGGGTCTTACTGTTGTGTCTCAAGGTCCTGAGGAGGAGGAGGAGGAGGAAGTGATTCTAAATCATAACAATTAACACTGCCCCAGCAGTGAGCTAAGGCTTTGTCCCTCAAGGTCCTAATGCCCTGCACTGGTCTTATTTCAAAGCCTTGACACCCTCCCTTTCGGAGTGTGAGACGCAGGAATGCAGACTGCTTGTAACTTCCTTATCTTCCCAGCTTGAACCAGCTCTGAGGCCCTTTTCTTACTGGACTAAGTAAAAGTTCATTATTTTATCTAAGTGCGGCCTAAGGCTTCAGCAAATTTAGCTCCTCATGCTAAGCAAGTTTTATATAAGTTGTGCTAAGCGGCTACCTCTAGACAGTTTCAGTTTGCTATTCTTTAACAGTCCCCCCTTTGTTTTTATGAAGCATCCCTGCTAATACTTTAAACAGAGTTCTCAAAGCCTTTCAAGGCGTACTATCACGTTCCATAATCTTATGCATAATATGATTGTAAGCAATAGGCATAACACAGTTAAACTTAACACAACTACTACTGGGTGCAACACATGATTATAAATCGCTGTTGTAGTTGGTGACCACCCTAGAAGAGTTTCCCATCCATGATGTTCTCCGTCGCTTTTTATCTTTTCCGAGACGTGGTGTATCTCTTCCGCATCATGATGAATGGTGATTAGAGTTTTCTGTCTACTGTTTCGGGTGCGTTCTAGCAGTCGACAGAAATCATCATGTTGTAGTAGTTTCTTTACCAGGGTGAGATTCATCCCAATGGGGATAGGTAGTAAATTTTGAATTAATGTATAATCAGATTGTAACAACTGATAAGATCTAATAGGAGCTGAATAATTAAAGTTGCATCCCATAATCTTGGGTAAAGTTACAAATACAAATATTTGAGTGATTACTTGTATCTACAATAATGTTATCTATGAATATAAGATTACAAAGTGTTCTTACACATACACATTCTTTTTCAACATATACAAGTACAGTTCAACTTTAACAGCAAAATAAGAACATAGTATGACAGTATGTGGCCTGTTCCATTTAGGTTTTAACTTGGATTTTTGTGAAAATACTTTAAAGCTTCATCCCCAGGCTGTATACCAAGCACTTGTATTTCAGGTGGTGTGGATTGATATCATTGAGCATATATATATATATATTTTTTAAGATTTTCAAATCTTTTTGCATACTTAGAACATACTGGGTTAGTTGTTCATCTCTGTCTAACAGGCTGGTCTTAGCTGGAATAATAAGTACCTAGTACAGCTAAATGTCTCCCAAAGAGAATTTCTGCTGGTGTTAGTCCTATGGGTTGCCATGGGACATTTCAAACATCCCATAGAGCTAAGTTTAATGCTTCTGGCCATTTTAGGCTAGCATGTGTGCATTTCTTGCTATTTTTTCTTTTAATGTTCTATTCATTCTTTCTGCTTGTCCTGAAGATTGTGGGTTTAGATAAGGGGTACATAAGTTTCTTTTTATTCCTAATGATTTATATAACTGAGTGATTATGCTTGCCGTAAAACGGGCACCCCTATCTGAATCTGGGACCCCATACCTGGGTATGATTTCCTTCAGTAAGGCTTTTACCACTCTCCCTGTGTCAGCCTTTCTTGTTGGGAAAGCTTCTGCCCAGCCTGATAACTGATCTACTATCACTAACAAGTGTTTGTACCCATTGGCAGATGGCATATCCGCATAATCTATTTGTAGCTTCTGGAAAGGGAAGTAAGCCCATGGTCGCCCCCCTAAATCTGAGCTTGGCTTGTTATTTGAAAACTTCTGGCAGGTCAGGCAGCTATTTGTTATTCTTTTAGCAGCTGCATAAATTCCTGGAGCAGCCCATACTTTCTGTACCTGCTTAGCTATTGCCTCGGCTCCCCCATGAGCTTTATTGTGTAACCACCTAGCTATAGTAATTAAATATTTTTTTTGGTAGAATTGGTTTTCCTCCAATTGTCCATATACCATCATCACTTTGTTTTGCTTCCCACTGCTCCCATTGTTTTTTCTCTTCCACTGAGCAGTCTTTTTCATACATAGTTTTGGGGTCTCTTGAGTTTGGCCACTCACTCTGGTCCATCCTTGGAACTGCCCCCATACATTCTCTCAGAGGTTGTCGAGCTGCAGCCCTCGCAGCAGCGTCGGCTAAAGCATTTCCTCTGCTAATTTCTGTAGTATCTTTAGTATGGGCTGAGCAGTGTATTACAGCAATTTCTTTGGGCAGTTGAACTGCTTCCAGCAAATTACGTATTTCTTCTCCATTAGCTAATTTCTTTCCTGAAGATGAAAAGAATCCTCGCTCTTTCCATAACATCCCTGTTACATGACATACTCCAAATGCATATTTAGAATCAGTATAGATATTTACCTGCAGGTTCTTACCAATTTTTGCTGCTTGGGTCAATGCTATTAATTCTGCTCCTTGAGCACTTACAGACGGAGACAAAGGATTAGCCTCAAGTACCTCAAAGACGTTAGTGACAGCATAGCCGGAGTGGCGCCTTCCGTCCAAATAATAGGATGATCCATCTGTAAACAGAACTAAGTCTGGGTTCTCCAAAGGTTCATCTTTAAGGTCCTCCTGGGGCTTGCTCGAGCTGACGATCACCTGCTCACAGGAATGATGCGGCTCTCCATCCTCCGGTAGAGGCAGTAGCATTGCTGGATTTAAGATATTGCATCTTTTTAAAGTCACATTATCTGCATGCAGTATTATCAGTTCATAGCGGTGAGCTCTCTGTGGGGATAGCGCTTGAGTTGCATATTGTTTCATTAACAGTTCTACTTCATGTGGCACATACACAGTCAATGAGTGACCCAAAACTACAGGTCGTGTTTTTTCAATAAGAGCTGCCGTAGCTGCTGTTGCTCTGATGCATCCTGGAGTGCCTTTAGCTACCTCATCTAGTTGCATGGAGTAATAGGCCACTGGTCTACGGTGAGGACCTAGTTTTTGGGTGAGTACCCCACTTGCTACTCCCTGTCGTTCATGGACAAATAATTCAAATAGTTTGCTATAATCGTGTAACCCTAGAGCAGGGGCTGAAACCAACGCTTTTTTCACAGATGTAAAAGCTTTCTCCCTTGCTGGGCCCCAGGCCAAAGGCTTTATCTCCTCCTTTTTTGTTGCCTGTACTAGAGGCTTAGTAAGTTCTGCTAACCCAGGAATCCATGGTCGGCAAAATCCTACAGCTCCTAAAAATCCCCTAAGTTGTTTTTTTGTTACAGGACGAGGCATATTAAAAATTGTCTTTACTCGTTCTGGATCAACTAACCTGTGTCCTTCTTTTAAGATAAAACCCAAATATTTTACCTCTCTTTGACACAGCTGAAGTTTAGACAGAGATGCCCGATGCCCTTTTTCTGCAAGAGGGTTACATAGAGAAACAGTATCTTTTAAACATGTCTCATAATCTTTACTTGCTAATAACAAATCATCCACATATTGTATTAATACAGAATGTCCTGGAAGTTTGATATCTGAGGTCATTTTTGAGAATACACGAAAAAATAGTCGGAGACCCAGTAAATCCCTGTGGCAGCCTTGTCCAAATTAACTGTTGTCCCTTCCAAGTGAAAGCAAAGAGATCTTGGCTAGCTTCAGCTATCGGTATACTAAAAAAGGCTGCTGTTAGGTCAATCACAGTGAAATAAGTTGCCCAATGAGGTATTTGTAGTAAAATGGTTGATGGGTCGGGGACTACTGGATGTGGAGCAACTACATGTTGGTTTATAGCCCTTAAGTCTTGTACAAACCGATACTCCGATCACCATCAGAATCTTGTCTGTTCTTTTTAACTGGCAGAATCGGAGTGTTGCACAGGGATTCACAGACTCTAAGCATACCCAGTTTCAAATAATGATTGATTTGTTTTTGGATGCTCTTCTCTGCTTCCTTTGGAATAGGGTATTTAACTGCAAGAGGCAATCCCCCCTTTGTTTTTACTGAGACTGGACTACCTGATTTCAGTAGTCCCACATCCATTCCTGAAGAGCTCCATAATTTTTTAGAAACTGATTCTAAACCTGTTGGAATTTGCAGATTAGTTGACTCTGGTTCTGGTGTCTTAGCCAGAACACATGAACCCATAATTATTAGCTTTATCCCTTCCGGCTGTAAGCAGATCTGAGTATCCAAGGCTTGCAGGAGATCTCTCCCTAAAAGGCACATGGGCGCGTCTGTGGAAATTATAAAACGTCCCCACACTGTTTTACTCCCAATAGTGAGTACTAAGGGCTTAGATAACATTCATTCGCCTTTTCCTGTCACTACTTGCATCACTATTTTATCTGATGACTTGCATCCTTTAGGCTCAAAATTTAAAAAGGAAGGGGTGGCTCCAGTATCCACTAGAAAGGGAACTTCTAAACCTTCTATATTTGCCATTACCTGCCCCTCAAATTCAAATTTATATCCCATAAATTTACCCCA
This sequence comes from Dromaius novaehollandiae, assembly GCF_036370855.1. Taxonomy (NCBI): domain Eukaryota; kingdom Metazoa; phylum Chordata; class Aves; order Casuariiformes; family Dromaiidae; genus Dromaius; species Dromaius novaehollandiae. The sequence goes on from NC_088098.1 coordinate 121,910,496, forward strand.
ATTTCCACAGTATTTTCTGAGTCTCCTATCTCCTGTCATTGTGGACTGACTGGGAATTGCCTGGTCTCATTCTTAGTGTTTGATTTTCTCATGCTGGTCTCTCTATTCCCAAGTACACGGGGCCTCACTGGGCATTCCTGCTGCCAGTGCCCTTGTTCCCCGCAATAATGACAAACATCATTAACTCTTAATTGTACACCACGTTCACTTTGATTCCATCTATCTCCCCTGGTTCTTCCGTGCCCCCTCCCCTTGCCAGCCTGGCATATGCTCTTTAAAATACTTTGGTGTATCAGGGGCTGCTTGATCTAAAAAAACACTAATTGCAAAAGCATCATTGAAGTTTTGTGGGGTCATTCCTCCATATTTTAGCAGGGTTTACTGCAAAAGTCCCCAAAAGTCATGGGGGTGTTCATCTAATCACTGTCTGCATTCTTGCACTCTAGTCCAATTTACTCCTAACTCTCTGCATGCTCTAATTACTTCTGCTAAATTTCAAAGTCCTGTTTGACACACAGCTCTATCTCCTGCATTATTACAATCCCAGTTTGGGTCATTTGCTAGCCAGAGGTTTCTATTCCCCCGGCTTGCTGCGCTTCTTCCACATCTTTAATTATCTTATCCCATTCTTTTGGTTGAAATAATTCCCTCAAAAGAATTTGGGTATCACTCCAGTTTGGGTTGTGCCCGGTGCATATATTAGAAAATAACTGGACACATTGCTCTGCATCTTTTCTTAATCTCTGCATTTTACCACCCCATAAGGCGAGATCGCCAGGGTCCCAGGGTTGATTAGTAAATACCTGCAGCACAGGAGGAGGGGGACTGGCCCCTCCCTTTCCCCCTGGCTGAAAAGCGGCAGGGTTAGTCAGCACGTTGGAGATTAGGATAGAGTCTGGCAGCGGGTAGAGAAGAGGGAGAAGGAGGAGGAGAAGGAGAAGTAATGACAGATAGATCATCAGGCATAAAAGGTGGAGCAGAAACTTTTGGAGCACAGTCCGGGGTACTAGTATCTGCTAACACAAGTGTTACCTTCAGCAGGTTTCTTTCCTCCCTCCCTCCTGGCTCAAATGCTCCTGCGCCCATGCCCAGTTATCCCAAACATACCAGTAATCCATTCGACTTGGAAACCTGTCTTCTAGACGATTTCACAAGAAAGTTAGTTCCTGCTGATCGAAAGTCCCTTGCGGTGGCCACCGTTCTGCTGGGTTTCCCTCCTTTGTCAGAAATGGGCAATCCTCCTGACACAGCTGGATCAACCTTTTTTCCTTAGATTTTTTTTTTTGTTGGTACCATCAATCTTACTCCAATTTTCCAAAATTTCAGCTAAGGGCGTCCCCTTTTCTATGCTGAAATTATTCCCCATATTGAGTTTCTGAAAAGTGCGTCTTAAGCAAGTCAGGCAGCACACTGCCTTACCAGTAACACCAGCCCCTGTAGCTGGTGCGATCACACAGTCTCTTTCTCTCGCTTTCTGGGAACCGCACTCACACCACCCGAGTCTTTAACTGCTAGGACTGCTGTCCCTTCGCAGCGGGCGGCTTCTCAGCCGACGGGTGCCCCAATCGGTTCCCGGGCTACACGCGCACACGCACACGCACACGCACACACAGTACTGTTTACACTCACACCAGTCACAGTGACTCTAGATTTCTGTCTTATAGTTTTGCAGTGCGCCTTATGCTGATCAGGCTGCGCACCCCTTCTCCGGCTGGACCGAGCTGGGACTTAAAACCCACTCAAACCCTGGGGATGGGACTCGCACCCATCCCCTGGTACACCTTACGGTGATCAGCCCGCGTACCCCTTCAGTGCACTGTTACCAGACCAGAATTTAGAATTTAGGCGGGAGTTTAAGACTCACCTTCTCGGTGCCTCTTGTTGCCAAAGATCCTAGGTGAACTCACCCGATGGCGCCAGATGATCGTTTGGAGATGAGCGGCCCTGACAGTGGTCGCCTAGGGTCCCATCTGGGGTGCCAAACTGTTATGGAAATTAGGCTTGTCAGCCACCATAACAGGGCCCAACGCTAGGTTCCCGCAGAAAATTTCAGAGCCAAATCAAAACAAATTAAATAATTAAATTTTAATGACGCGCGTGCAGTAATTACAGCTCGAGCTGGGTGCCTCCAGAGAGGGACCCTAACATAAACAAATCCTGGGCAATTATAGTTTTTTCAACTTACATTTCCCACCCCTCATGCGGTAGTTAGACCAATAGTGATTTTTTGGTCTGGGGTCTCCTGCTCCTCACTGGGTCTCATCGTCATTCTGAGGTAAGCTGTTTTTCTCCTTATTTTTGTTTTTTGCGATCTCTGATGACGATTGTACCTCTGTTTTTGTTGGGTCTTACTGTTGTGTCTCAAGGTCCTGAGGAGGAGGAGGAGGAGGAAGTGATTCTAAATCATAACAATTAACACTGCCCCAGCAGTGAGCTAAGGCTTTGTCCCTCAAGGTCCTAATGCCCTGCACTGGTCTTATTTCAAAGCCTTGACACCCTCCCTTTCGGAGTGTGAGACGCATTGCTGCAGACACCCTCCCTTTCGGAGTGTGAGACGCAGGAATGCAGACTGCTTGTAACTTCCTTATCTTCCCAGCTTGAACCAGCTCTGAGGCCCTTTTCTTACTGAACTAAGTAAAAGTTCATTATTTTATCTAAGTGCGGCCTAAGGCTTCAGCAAATTTAGCTCCTCATGCTAAGCAAGTTTTATATAAGTTGTGCTAAGCGGCTACCTCTAGACAGTGTCAGTTCGCTATTCTTTAACACTAGGCATTGCAGAAAATAAGAAGCAAACAGCCCCTTCCCCTGACATAGTCTCAATGCAGCATGCATCTATGAGTTTGGGGTGTAAGGTGGTAGAGGGAAAGACCATTGAAGCACATGGCTGGGGAAAAGAGGCAGCAAGGACTGAATATGAAGTTGAGGTGAAGAGACTGAAGTAAACAACCCATGACAGTGAATTTTGTTATATAACATGACCTTTATGTAACCAAAACCAACTGGGGTTAATGAAGATTATACTTACGTTAATAAAGAGTTGTGAAATGGAGAGAGAAATAGCTTATGCTTAATGGTATGGGTCACGTGGCAATGCAATGGTTTAGTTTTTTTAGAATCATAGAATAATTTAAGTTGAAAGGAACCTCCGGAGGTCATCTGATCCTACCCCCTGCTCATAGTAGTGCTAACTTTGATGTTCATCGGATTGCTTAGGTCTTGCCTAGGCAAAGTTTCAACATCTCTAAGGATGGAGATGCCGTTTATACTTAGACAACATCTTTTTAAACATCCAGTGAGTTTTTAGAATGAAAGTATTGATCACAGGGTTTACTGGCATAAAAAACAGTGCATCTTGCTGTTGTATGAGAGCTTATATTTCAAGGGCCTAAATTTCAGTGAGGTAATGAACTTTACTAAGCTGTAAATGTGTTATCACACACATGCTCTTTTGTGTCTTTGGAATGCCTGCTGCCTGGATCACAAGGGAAAACACACCTATCTTGGCACTAGAGTTTGAAAATCCAGCATTAGAGATTGACCACTGAAGGCAATGTTGGGGCAGGATTATGAGGTGTGTGTGTGGATGTCTAAGCCTTCTTTGAGTTGTTAAACATTGAATGTATGCTTCCCTTGTCATGCTGGTAGCAAAACTGTAGCTTTTAATTGTTTCTAAAAGGAAGTCTTCTGTTTAAATATTTGCATAAAGTTGTTGGTTGCTTAAACACTATTTAAAAGTAAGCTGGGAAGGTGTTTAAAGCTCCAGTTACTGAGATGTTTGCCCAATGCATTTGGTGCAAAACCTCTTAAGACTTCTTCAGTGCTCAAAACCAAGTCACATAGAAAGCCATGTCTATACTAGGAAAAGAGATGTACCTTAGGAAGCTTTAGCTACTACATGGGAAGATTATTCCTTTCTTGCTTCCTGTACTGTGACCTGAGGGGAGGGAGGCAATCCAAGCAGAACAAGAGAAAAATAAGCAAGGAAAGAGAACAAAACAGAGAGCTTCAGGAAGAAAAGCTGTGCATACCTTTTGGTAACAGAATGTCATTTGTTACCATTGTTTGGTTTAAGAGTATGTTTGCAGGTTCACCTCTGTTTTGTTTTTTAAGACTTTGGTATCTGTATATTTGTACTGTAATCAAAAGGCTCTTTCTCCTTTGGCCCCCAGGGAGCTGTGGGTGGTCACGGTCTGCCATGTTTTAGACAAGTTCTTTGAAAGTGTGATAGGGAAGGAATGGTAAAGAAGGGCTTGAGGTTTCCCTTGTGTGAAGACAGATCAGGCCTGTTGAGGAACATGCTGGAGAGAAGGTCCCAAGGGAATCCCACATATGTTTTCCTGTAGTGAAAGATAATGCTTACGATCATCTGTACATGTATGTATGTGTCAACTATACCTTCTAGTTGCAAGTCTCACAGGTAGATTGTACAAGGATGGTTTCCACTTTTTATTCCTTCCTCCCCTGCATCAGTTTTAGATAGATAGCTTTTTACATTTTAAATGCTCTCTTTTTCTTGAGTAGTAACTGAAGGCAATTTGTCTTTTGTAATGTATGTTTTTAATGGTCTGTGGAACTCCTATTCTTAGTGTATTACTGTGAGATAAGGCATATTCACAATAAGCTCTGTACTTTTCATTTAATTCTCTTTCACTTCTTAAAGATAACTTCTGTCAACTATGAGAATATTTTCCGTGAATCTTAGAGACACCTAAGAGAAAGATTTTTTTTTTCCCCCTTGGCTTTTATGTAGTTCATAAATGCTCCTGAGAACATTTTAGCTGCTTTTATAATAGCTAGAGCATAATTTTTACAAAATATTCTGTTACGCTTTATGGATGTCTACCATTTGTTTCAAATACATTTGCTGGAAAGCATAACTAAAGAAGTCTGCACAATAGATTGCTCATATATTTCAGTAAGAGCTGGTATGGGAAAAATGTGGCATTTGATATAATAGTTGTCATGATATTTTTAACAAAAATATAGCATTTTAGGGGCTTTTTTTTTCCTTTCATTCACGGCCCCTCCACCCAGTCCCAGAAAGGGAGTATCATTTGACTTAATCTTCTCTAGGACAGCAACAAGATCACTGCAGCATGTGCAGCTTCATTGTGTAGCAATACGTTTGACCTACTGTTTCCCTGGAAACCTTGCTCTCCAGAGGAGAACCAAGGGCATCACTTCTCCTTTCCCCATTCCATATATTTGCATTTGCAATTCTCGTAGAGAGTTTTTAAAGTACTTCCCCACATTCCTTGGACTTTTCTCAGATTAAGATTTGCCTTTATCTTGGGAAGCTATATGCCATTTGAATGGCATAAATACCTTGCTTCAACCCTGTGTGGTCTGCAAAGTACAATGGATTCTAAATTCTAGATGAATATGGCTTGCAGTTTCCATTCACTGTGGGGAGAGTGGTTTTATGAGTTGAGGAAATTGATAAGATTAGAAGTTCAGTAAGATATCCTAAAATGCAGATGTGGTAGTGACCATATCTGATTGCTAAAGAAAAAAAGCTTGGTAATAGAAAGAAGGTTCATGCAATAAAATAGACTGTTATCACTTGGAACAAAAAATTTCAGCTTTGCTGAACAAGGATTAGAATTTGCTGGCAGGCATAAAATGATAACCATCATTTTGTGCTCAGTCGTTCTGAGAAGCAAAACAACCTGTGTGCTTTTGCCAATTGTTAGAAATCCTTTTTGAAGAATAATAATGAAAAAGAAAATATATGCTATAGTCATAATGCTATAGCAGGTCACTTTGGACAAATTTTTGGTTAGAGGCAGACAGCTGTACCTGCTGGTGCCAAAAACTGAACTTTGTTGTATAAGAATGAGGTGGGTTAAATTTAAACACAACTGAAATAAACGCTTAACATGAGTGAAATTTTTAGGGTAGAGTTATATTAAGATTTATAGATTTGATATCACTATCCTGGATGAGTTTGGTCTACTGTTTATTTACATCATATTCATATGCTTAATTTTTCTTCAGAGTTTACAATGGTGAGTGATCTCATTTTATTGAGTTGCCCAGAAGGACAAGGGAAAGCCGGGCAAAGAACCTTGAATACACAAGTCTCATTCTTCATTCGCCAGTTTGTTGGGGTGTGCTTTGTTTGCTTGCATTTACCTTTGCTCTGATTTATGAATTTGAAATTCGTTTCAAATTATTTGAGTGTAGTAAAGGGCATTTAGATGGCAGAATTGGAGGTTTAATATACAGCTTTCCAAATGGCAGTACCCATGATGAATAAATGCAAGAAGTCAGTGTGCTTTATCATGCATTGGCGCACTTTCATAATGGGCATTAGAGAGCAGGTTTAATGGCATTTGTAAAACATGATGATTTAGAACTTTTTTATTGCTTTTGGTTGCTTTTCTCCCTGTATTATTTTTGTAGGTACACGTGTTAGTTACAGAATGTTCATATGTCTTTATGCTCTAGAAAATTTCTTTAATATGATTTTGTGTTTCCAGGAAAACTAGTTCTCTTAAACTCCTGTGATAAAGTGCTCGTTCATTTAGAAGATACCAGAATATAATTTTTATCTTCTGAAAAGCAGAAAAAAGTTTTAAGTATTAAACGTGCAGCCTCTCAGTCTAGTCCTTACCCTGAGACACTTCCTCCTTACCACAGTAAATCTTATTTTTGACAGTCAAATGAAAAAGTCTTTCAGTTTTTTCTCTGCTGTGCTGCTGAATAAAGATGTAGATGACTTTTCTGTAGATAATGGATTTTCTTACCCATAGATTGTTGTAAATCATTTTCCAACAAGAGCCTGATTTTCTGTGAGATAAAATCTAAAAATTTGTTTTTATCAGACCCTGGAGGTTTGGGGTTTTTTTTGTTTATTTTGGAGCATGCATGCCAAAGATTGCTTGTGCACTGCACTAAACAGCATAAATACTTACACTTACCCTCAGCTCATAAATTTTTGCCTTCTTAGAAGGATATGTGAATGAATGGCAGTTTGTCTAAAGGAAACTGCAAGGTATGTCCTTGAATTTTTGTTGGGCAAGAATTACTCAGTGTTTCCTTTTGAATTAAAATGTTCAGTCAGGGTGGGCATTCCTTTCTGAATTTTTTTATTATTGTTTTTATCCTTAGTGTGGCATTCAGGATATAATTAGACACCTGGCAAACAAATATCTTATCCCTGGGGATTACACATTGCTTCTTGTGGTCTTAGCGTAGGTTATCTCTACCTGACTGCAAACTACATTGAAGCTGTAGATTTAATTCAGTAAATGAACCTTAATATCTCTGGCAAATCCTTTTAGGCCAAGGATCCCAGGCTGACATTTTCCAAGGAATGCTCATGTTAATAGATATATGTAGAAAGCAGTATATTAGCCAAGGTCCACCGGGGGGCCTGAAGAAATGTGCAGAATATGAATGGGCCTGATTCGTGGGAAGGCTACTTACCAGAGCTGCCTGGAAGGAGACAGTGGAGTAGGTTGCTCCAAGACCCTGCCTGAGAAGTTGTAGGGTGCTCTGACTTACTGTGTCTTGTAATTCTGACATTCTGCACTCTGGTAGATCCTACAGTATAGCCCATTGCCTCAATTTCTGTTTTGAGCTCCCTAGAGGCACTGCAGCTCTTCATTACCCCGCTTGCCCCCAAGAGGACGGCCTCTTGTCCGTTTCTGGGTAGAAAGACTAGAGCAAACATAAGATAATGGGTTAAACTTTTTGTATCTTCAGCAGGTAGGGAAGTGAAGAAAAATGGTTTTCCTGAAACAAATCAACTCAACTTCTGTAGCTGCTATTAAAGTAATCTGCTTACGAGAAAATAGAGGTTTGAAATGTCAGTGAATATTCAGTAGTGGAAAAAGCTGTTGAAGACACTAAGAATGGCATGACTGTGCTCCGAATTTAGTATGCTGCTTCTATGTACAAGACAGTGTGAAGTCAGCCCTCAGATGGGTTTTATGAGTGTGTTTTATATAGATTGCAATAGGTCTGCTTAAGAACATAAAAAAAAAAAAAAAGCACAGTCATTACATTAGAGATGCTCCATTTGGGGCTATGTTTACCATGTGATACACGGACACTTTTGTTGTAAAGAAATGATTAACACTAATGTAATCTTTAAAAAAAAGCAAAAAGCAACACAAGAGCTTTTTTTTTTTTTCCTCCCCTCTTTCAGAGTTCTAAAGCCTTCCTGAACGGTGCAGGTCGAGTCAGAGTCCAGATGCCAACCTTAAATGCTAAGGAAACCTGCAAATCTCAGGTAAAATGTAATTAGTTATTGTGAAAAGTATGGCAAACTTCCTCACGTGCAAAAAGCTCACGTGGAATATTTACAGTAGACTTACTACGGTCTTTGTTTTAGAATGCTGAAATCTATTTCCCTTTTCATATACAAATGTAATTCTGAACAAGAAAACTAAGCATTATCTAACCTAAATGCCTCAAACCAAGCTGAATATGATAACATGCTTACTCAGTTAGTTTTAATTTATGATCTGCATAAAATTCCAGCAAAAATGAATGCATTGCAAAATATTTTCAAGATAACTCATTTGAAATCTTTAAACTACTACTATTGTGTGTACCCCCCCCTTGCCCTCTCACTTCTTTCCGTTATTAATATAATAGATGTATGTACTTACAGGATTATGCATGGAGACAGAGAGTTCTAAATATGAGCAGTTATTCACAGGAATCCTGCTTAAAACCTGTAAGTGCTGGTAATTCTCACTGGAAACTGAACTCTGGATTTGCCCATTCATGGGCAAAAAGAAGTGTTAACCTGTGATGAACACGAAGTGAAAAATGTCCATTTCAAATACTGTATTTGTATTCGCTACATTAGGCACATCATATCCTGTGAGGATAACTTTTTTTACTTCTTCAAAATGGAAACTTCACATTCTTTTTCATTCTTTGCCCATAGAATAATAATCAGTGTTGATGAAAAGGTTTTGAAGTTTTTGTCAGGGAAACACTTCATTCATGATTTTGATTGACTCTCTTTGTATGTGCTGGAACAGTCTGTGTACTGCCCCCTCCATACTCCATTTACTCATGTTCGTTTTGAGCTGCTCAGGAACAGTCCCCAGCCCAGAAACAATTTGTCAATATTATTCCACAGCCAGCTGGAAAATAAGGAAGATGATGTAAGAATTACAGAGCTAAAATGTAGTCAGCAGTTTAGTAGACAAAAATGACTCTGTTAACTCTGGTTTCTTATACTGCTAATTGGCACCTTCACAGTCACCTCTGCAAAGAGTCTGCAGATCACATGGGCAAAGGCAGCATACCCACTCACACTGACTGATGTTCCCTTGTGAGCCCAACAGAGAGACAACATTGACAGCGAAGCATGAGAACACTTGCTGGCAATCCTGTTCGTTAATATTCCTTTTTTTCCCTGCCAACTGGGTTATTTCTAGTATGGAGTACAAATAAGGTTAAAAAAAAGAAAAATTCCTGTTTGTCTCTGCTTAGGGCCCCAGTTTTTCTGCCTGTGACAGAAGATCTTACTTCTGTCAAAGTAGAGTTGAACATCTCTGCTTTTTTACAGTGGTTTTGTTCCAGTTATGTTGAGCTGATTATCACTGTTAGCTTTTGTGTCTGTACAAAAAGCAGATGGTTAGCATATATGAGATGGTCTACTCCAAGCACACTAGAGAGGAAGCTTTTACTGATTTTTTTTTTCATTGACCTCTTCAATTACTATGAAAAGAAAGCAAATATTCAAGATATGCAGCGACTGAAAGCAGAGTGTGTTTTTGGCTGTGTGACCTGAGTAACTCCACATGTTCATTACTGCTTGTGTCAGGTTGGCCTCTTAAAAATTATACAAAATTGAGAGATAATGAATCCTTCCCCAGAGATCAAGAGTGTGCCATATGTCTAATCATGCTATCTGACAAGCTGACAAAGCTGAGCAATGTTATCTCAGCCAAGTGCAAACTGCTATTTTTTTTTTTATCTGGATACATGCAGCATAAAAATCCCATCTTGTCAATAGATGTCTTCAGCATGAGTTGTTAAATAAAGGTATTTGTGTTTTGGTCACTTACACTTTGATATTCAGCTGACTCTGCTTTAATAGATTTAGAGACACCTGTTTGAGGAATGAGCAGTATTACCTCAGACAATCCTGATTAGGTTTGTTGTGTAAATAGTATGAGATTCACCTAGTCACTATCCAGACATATCTTCCATTGATTCCACTGGGGAGCTTGGCTGAGTAAAGTTGTCAGCATTTTTTTTTAATGTTAGTAGCTGGTGATTTGAATTGCTACCATCAAAATAATTGAAGTTTTGAAGTTGCGTCAGTAATTCAGAAGATAAATATTGATGGAGTGACTCAGGCACCATGGCGTAGGTGTGCAGTGCCATTTTAGATGTCCCTACATATTTTTCCTGTCTTCCAGTTCCTGCTTCAGCAGGTTGCAGGGTCTCCAATAAATCCTGCATCCCATCTGCCAACCCTATACAAATGTTTTGTATGTTATATGGTAACTTCTAAAATTATACTAAGTGTCCAGGTTCACACATCTGAATGGTTCCCTAATTGCTTGTCCTAAATGGTGTTCTTTAAAAGTAGAATTTACCTTAGAATTACTCAGAGTAAAATAGCAGGACTGAATGTGTCCATCACATTTTTTTTCTCCATCAGTTTACGAGATATTAATCAGAAACCTTTCATCTTCGTAATTACTGCTGGAAGTGGAATGATGTGCCATTTTATTTTTACTAATGTACAGCCAAATATATATGGCATTTAATTCTTCACTAAGGCTTAATTCAAATGCACAACAATTGAAAGAAAGAAAACTGTGCGTAGAATATATTCATAGCTAGTAAGAGAGCAGAGCTAGGTAAGTGTCTGAGGGAACAGGTGAAAGTGAGGATGGCTACCTCCTGTCCTTTTTCTGAGTTGGCAAAGTAGTACTGAAGACTGTTTGTAATTGACATTTCTTTCTCTGTGTTCAGCTGTGAAATGTAAATTTCCAGTTCTGTTCTGAGAGTTCAGTTCAGTATGCTGGGTGGATAAAATTAATAACATGTTTGTGGCTATATTGCAATGACTTACTTCACAAATATTCTTAGCAGACAGTGGATTTATTATTAAAATAAAATACTTCCTAGTGCAAGAAAACAATTCAGAATTCAGTTCTGAAGACTGAAGATTTTTCTAGTTTGTAGATTGCAGTGCTCAAAAGAAACAGGTGAAAAATTCATCGATTGGTTAACGTAAAGCACTCACTGTCCATAACTCAACTGGAAAGATGACCTCTGTTTAAATTGATGGATAGGATGAGGTTATGGACAGACTCTGAAAAAGAAGCTTAATATTTGTACAGCAAGTAGATGGTACATGGTTTTATAGAGAAATACCTTATAATACCCAGTAGATTTTAGGTTCTAATTAGACCACCTAAATAGTGTTGTAAGAGAAAGCTGGAAATTGTTTTCTTATGTTAAGTCAGACTCAAATATGTGTTTTTTGCAATTTGAAATCTCCCTCGGTAGAACAGAGACTTGATTCCATAATGCAGTGTACATTTTCAGGCATAAACAACCAGGCTTGTTTCTCTATGTGCTTTATATACCCAAATCAAGAGATTTAAAAAGCCATAACTTTCTGTAAGAAAAATATATACATTTTAAAATGAGTTTGGAATGATTTGGTTACTTGATATGTGTTTTGATATATTTTTCCTTTTCTGCATATGTTGTTGCTGGGGGAAATTACAGGATCCAGAGATGCAGCATTTGCTTATTGACAGTGAAAACTGCACCGTGTCACTGAACTCTGGCACTGCAGTCCCTGCAGAAGGTAGACATGGGACATCAGCTATCAGCTTCCTTGGGGCCTTGCGAATACCTGTGAGTACATGTGCTCTTCTTGCCTGTTCCTCCACCGATCATATGTCTCATGCATTTCTAAATGGGCTGGTGGGTGACATTAGCATTGCATCACAAGCTTTGATTGGCAGCTCTGGTGTATATAAAGCAGTATTTTGGTATATGAGACAAAGTGCCACCTTCTCAGAGGGGAAGTGAAAATTGGTCCAAGAATACCGTCTTCTCCAGTAAGCAGATAACATAAGGTCATTGGCAGCATCTTAAAAGTTACAAACGTTTAGACTCCAGTACCTACATAAACTGATTTTTTACCTGGTGTAACTAATACTCACACAGCCTATAGTGTAAAAGTTTACACACAGCCTATAGTGTAAAAGTTTACAGGTATTAATCTGATTTGAAAATATCCCCGCATATCATGTGGAGATTGAGAATGGAAGAGTAGGCTGAATCTGTAAGCACTTGAGCTTCTCTTCTCTGCAGCAGAACTTCCTTCCATAGCTTGCTGTTACACTCCTCAAAATTGCTTTTAAATCTCTTGTATGGCTTATATAGAGAAGACAGACAACCCAAGCATTCAGACTGTTGGAAAAGCAAGAGAAAGGAAGTTTCCTTTAATTCAGGGACAATCAGGCTATGCTCTAGGGAGCACAAGTAGAATTGTACCCAAATTTATTTGGATCAAGTGTAAAGGTAGAGGAAGAAATCTCCAGCACCCAGCTGCTGTATTCCTGCATCCTTGCATTTTGTCCCATCTCACCCTCTGTCTTAACTATTTTTCCTGTGGCAAAATGAAAGTAAAAATTGCTGCTGCCACCTTGAAACCCTGTAACACATGTTCTGTTCTTCCTGCCAGATGTTGGGAAGGGTTACAGCTATATTTGAAGTGGAGTGTGTGTATGTGTGTGTTGTCCCTGCAGATAACTGCAGTATACCATACCAAGGATTTGAAAAGTCTGTCTCCAACTGAAAGATGTCAGATGGTGAGGGGAATGATTTGGCAGTTCAGTTGCAGCTGTGTGCAATAAGCATACCTTTCATATACCCAGCAGGAAAGAAGATGGAACAAATTATTTTAAATAGGCATCTGCTATGTCTGTGGTGTGGTTTTGCCACCTACTGATTTGAAGGCCTGTGTCATACTGGTAACTGGCTATTTGTAAAGGGTTAAACAACAAGTGTGAGATCTTAGATCTATGTGAAAAATGGGTCTGAAGAACACAAAAATATGCCTCTTTCTCTGGTATGTACTCCAATCCTGCTATACTGCTATATAAAAAGTCTTTACATTGACAAAAATAAGTAATGTAGGTGTTCCAAACAGTATCAAATCCTTCCTGTTTGTTTTAATGTTCTCTCTTTTGTCGGTTCAGTACAAGTAAGAGGAGAAAAAGAGTATGAGTAGAATACCACGATCTGCTCTGATTGTAAGCTTTGTGCTTGCAAGGGAAGAAAGCTTCTTGAGAATTCTTGAGAGAAAAAGAAAGGCCTAAAATACTACTTAGGAACAGTTTTCATAATGTGCTTTGATGAAAACAGCAGCAGCATATATCAAGGTTCTAACTTCTTATTTTCTTTATTCTCTTAGGGAGTCATAGAGTTCTCTCTTTGTCTTCTGTTTGCGAAATTGGTCAGCTATACTTTCCTCTTCTGGCTTCCCCTCTATATCACAAATGTCGGTAAGTATGACAGTAAGAGAGAATAGAAGTCTGCCTAAATAGTGCCTGAAAATATGAGCTTGAAATAAATAAGAAAATAAACATTACTGCTTCTGAAATAGGCTATCTTTGCTACAGGAGCAGGAGAGTTGTAAGTCACCAGCTGATGTATTTCTCACTTTTACAGCTTCAATATTATGAGGGAGTGTTTTCAAAAAAAAGGAATCTGGCTTATCTTCAACAATTCCAAGCCGCGGTGGTGGGGCTTTGGCTCTTAAGAGCCAGTCAAAAAGTTTACTTTATAATCATATTTTTAAATGGTTGAAGGGCCTTATCCAAAAGTATACCAAAAATACAAACAAGCTTCTTTATCTGTTCACTACTGCTATTTTCTTTTGTGCTGTAGAATACGGAGGAAGGAATTTTCTCTAACTAGAGAAACTGATATTCTTGTGAGTCATCATGTAGCCTTTAAACCCCCAGCTACCTAAAAAGGCTGTGGTAGTAAACTATAACAGTAACAACCAGCAGAGAGAGGGAGGTTAAATGTTACAGGAAAATGCACAGAGTTGCAAATACTGTAGATAAAGTCTGTTGTGTGGACTCCAAATAACCAGTGCTCCTGCAGGAGTGGATACCTTGAAAGCAGCTAACTTTTAATAGAAGGACTGAGGATATTTAGCACAGTCTTCCCATCTGTGCTTTGGCTGATTCACTGTTGGTGAGGTTATGGTAGTGCCACTGACACCACTGTTTTAGCACATACTTCTCTTTCAAGTGTATTACTGAGACTTTTTAAAAATAGCAAAGAAGTTTAGAAATTCAGTTCCTTTTGAAACTTTAGACTAAATGTAAGTATATGCAAACACTGGTCCTCACTGCTCATGGTGAGCAGTGGAGTTGAGGATATCACGGTCTCTTCAGAGTCCTCATAAACTATGCAGTATATGCTATGCCAAGTAGGGGGCTAGACATAATCTAATTATGAATATCACTGGTCATAACTGGCCTCCAGAACGAGGCTCAGTAAATGATCCAAATGTATGCTAATGGTGATTTTAGAACAAAAAGCTTAACTTACTAGCATTTGTTACCTGTTTATGAATTTAGCTATTAATACATCAGAATATTTTTAGTCCAAAGTTTAATAATTGATCAGCCCTATTGCTTGGACTGTATCAATAGTTACAGTGGTAAAATGCCCTGCCATGCAGTGTAATCATATCTAAAAGACTGTATCACTGAATAACTAGTTTTGATATATCTTTGTGTGATATGCATCAATATGTAAGAACACCTTATGATAGCTTATTCCCATTAATAAATAATACTACTGTAAGATACCTTTACCCTAGCATGACAAGACTGTATTGAGGTCTGTGCTTTTTGTAGTCTTGAAATGAGACAAATGTTTTACTTCTGTTGCTAGAACATCTTGATGCCAAAAGAGCTGGAGATCTTTCTACACTGTTTGATGTGGGTGGAATCTTTGGTAAGTTTAATATTTCATCCTTAATCAGGCCAGTTTAGGAAAACCTGTGGCACACACAGCTTACATATATTAGTCTTGTGTCCTACATCCACTGAAAAAGAGTGGTAGAAAAGGTGCTTGGTTGAAAGCTGGATTGAACACAAAAAGCCTAGTAAAACATCTCTTAATTGAACAAACCACTGAGGTAATGATGTTGTCCACAGTAGGCTGGAAGAGCCAAATATTACAGGATCTTTTAGCTCCATCAGTTCTGGAAATGGGTCTTTGTCACTTCAGCTGTTAAAATGTGTTCCTTTTTTCACGCTAGCATAACGCAACTGGTGCTGTTGTACAGCTGTGATTTTCTGTAGGCAGACAGGTGAATGGCCACAGTTTTTTTCTTGATGTCTAATGTCATTTTATGTGATAAAACCAGGAGATTGTAATAATAATAATACTAATATTTCTGTGTATTTTATGAGGTAACCACTGAATAATTAAATTTTGTCCTAGTGTAGAAACAGTACAACTCACAATAGTGCAAGCATCATCATCTTGATGCCCAGTTGCTTCACCACCCCCACCCACCTCCATTCCTTTACGGAAAGCCCTATGTCAGTCTGTGGGAAAATGAAGCTCACAATGAGAGAATTTTCCTAGGATCAAGAGCTATGTGGTCCCCAGTGGTTCAAGATGCCAGTGGCAGGGTGTGCTGCAGCTGTTGCTCCAGTCTTGTGCTGAATGTCCTTTCCACCATCCCTCACTGCTCAGCTGGGCAAGTGAGGTGGGTTCCCACACAGCTGGAAGCAAGAGTTCATAGTACCTTTGAGATCTGAGTGACTTTGTTCAGCAGACTCAAGGCACATCGTACTGCACTGTGTATCCAAGCTTGACAAGGTGGCAGGTGCTGCTTGGACATTTGGAGTTTAAATATAAATTCAGATGAGATGTGGTCACTTTGGAGTTGGGCAACTGGCAAGGGAAAGGAAGGCCTAGCAATACATACAATCTGGGAATCTAGAAAACTTCCTTTCCTTCAGCCTCTATCAAGTTTCCTGTGTGTCATTTTGGCAGCTCCTTCCTCTAGGCCTTCCAGCCTGCTCCAGCCATGTGCAGCTGCCACACTCCGGTTACTGCTCCTGTGTATAGTCATTGGCAAGCACAAGAAGCAGGGGGTCTTAAACAGCCTGGGGTGACTGCCTGTAGAGAAGAAAAACATGTTTTGTTTGCCCCAAGATCTAAAATAGCCCTTCTTTCCCCTGGTTGTGGTGTGACACGGACAGAATACAGCATTTGACACACTGGAGCCGAGCTTATTTTGCATGTGAGGAGTTAAGGAGCTGGATTTATTGGGTCCTTATCAGACTAGCTGGGCACAGCTGGATGCCAGAGTGGAGCCACATAGCACCTGGTGCAAAGGCATTCTGTGTTCAAAAGCAGCAGGACAGTGGTTTCTAAATATTTATTCTCTCTGTCATCACTTCCCTCCCCTCCCCCCGCCCAGTCCACATCAGGCTGGCTATTCAGTTGACCTTGGAGTAAACAAAAGGGAAGAACTGTTTGCAGCAGTTATCTTCTACATCAAACCTGGCTGGGTTAATAAGGATACTACTAAATACAAATTATGTTGCCAGTCCCTTGCCCTGTGCTGTTGTGTATAACGTTATATTAAAAGCTGTACTATATTGTTGTAACCTGGGTTGAGTTTCATTAAATATATCTGATACTTAGTGTGTAAAGCATGCACAGAGCCTGCCCCTCACACATCTATCTTTTCTTTCAGGTGGAATATTGGCAGGCCTGATTTCAGATCGGCTAGAGAAGAGGGCATCGACCTGCGGAATGATGTTATTGCTGGCAGCACCCACAGTAAGAGTTTGTTCATGCACGGATGAGACTTTGTCAACATTGTCCATAGGATGTTCTGAAAACAGAATCTTCTAACTCAAAAATTCATGCCAGACTCGAAACTGGCATGAAAAATAGAGCATGTGAGCAACTGTAGAGATTTGGGCTGGCTTTACTAAACAAACAAACAGGTGTAATGCATTGCATGTTAAATGATTCTATAGGAAATCTGTTACTCTTTTGTAAAATGTGCTGTCCAGCTTTTAGCCAGAATTTTAGCTGCTCAAAGGGTAAAATTACTGTGCTATTACTGCAGGAAAACTGACAGCTGTATATATGAGGTGCATTTTTCTTTAGGAGTTTTGATGCTATTGTGAGCAGTATTCTGTGCTGTGTTGATGCTGGCAGTTTGAGAGTTTAAAATTGAATGGTCTCATCATGGATCCCTTTCTTCTGAGAGGACATACTGGAAAATAGGAGCATACTCCTTATCTCCTTCTCCAATCCCATCGATCTACCGTCATGCCGTTGTCTAACAGGGTTTTGTAAAACTTAGGAAACCAGAGCTGCTTTTCACATGATACCAGCTAAGATATTTTTTAGTTAACACGAAGAAAATGGGGTCCATAGGATTAATCCCTATGTTTGTATTCTAGCATGTCTGTTTTTTCATCTTTACCACAGCTGTACATGTTCTCTGCAGTCAGTAAAATGGGCCTTGAGGCTACTATAGGTGAGTATTTTAACTTATTTTCTGCCTGGCTTTATGTGAACTTTGCATTCATGGTCGTTTGCTTTTTTCCTTCTTTTTTCTTTTTTCTCTCTGAGAGGAGAAAGTGTGGAATCAAATTCCCTGGAATTTTTTTGTCTTGTGGGTTTTTTGAGGCAGGGAGAGGAGCTAGGAAATAAGTAAGGGGTAGCATGAGAAAAGTGATTTAGTTAGTACCCTTTGGCCTCTTTCTGGATCATGTTACATCAGCACAGGCTTTGCTGTATTCTCTATGCTGAATGTCAGCGATGTTTAAAGACTACTTTTTGAAAGCACCTTTGCCTTTATTTGCATAGGCTGAATTCACTTGGGACTTTCTATCTGTTACCTCAAAATAAGAGTTGAAACAAAAATGCTGACAGCAGTATCTCACCTACCTAAGGGCCTCATTAAATCTTTCGGCCCTTTAGTGCTTGGTGCTGCACAAGCCAAGAGAGGGCTTATGGTTGACTTCCTGTGAGCATCCCCTGCTCTTATGGGCCAGTTTGGTTAGACTTCCCCTCTTCCCGAACCACCAGGATCAGTGAAGGTTTTGGGAAGTGCCTTTTGACTCAGCCCTATCTCCTATTGTCTTTGGGAATTCCCCTCGTGGAGAAAACATTGCAAAAATGTATGCAAAAATTCTGGAATGGGGTCAGAGGAGGCAAGGAAGGATCTAAACCCTTCGAGAACTGCAGGCAGTGCCATCTCCTCTTATAGTTGGCATCCATTCCAGGCAACTCACATTTCCTCTTCTTTGTCCAACTTGTAACAGTGATGCTGCTTATCAGTGGTGCCCTGGTGAATGGCCCTTATGCACTGATCACCACTGCTGTCTCTGCTGACTTGGTGAGTTTGGCTTTCTCTCTATTTTCAATGTAGCAAGTTTGGCCTCTGGAGAGAGCCCTCTGACTTCTGCAGAGTGGTCAGTGAAGGGCCTGCATTGTCCCAAAGCAAATAGATAAGGAGCTGGATAGGCAGAGCACTGAACTCAGCAACTGAGATTGTTTTAGAGTTTGTGTGTTAGTATGAATTAGTCTAACGCTTGTGAGGGACTTATGAATTATTCTTGCCTACTAACAAGACCAAAGAGGGGATATTGTAGACGACAGCCGAAGATGAATGTGAAGATTGCATGCAAGGCCAAGGCTCTGTACAGGTGCCTTCTCTCTGCTCCCTTTTATACTTTGCATCTTTAAATGAGAGAAGGGGCTATGTGTCTGTGTGTAAGAGATGAGCTGGAGACTTCATTCCCATCAGCATAGAAAGCTACGCTTGGCATGTACCTTTACTTTTGCCCATGCTACCCTCTACTCTTTCTTCTACTGTTACTTTAGCTGCCTGCACTTCCAGTTGGATAAAGTCTCAGTTACAAACACCATATGAAAGCATTGACCCTGGTGCCTTTCACTAGCTAGGCTTCTGAGGGTTGCTTTCAAAGGTGCTGGTTCATGAGGGCACAAAGCAAGAGACAAAAATCCTCTAACAACAAACATACTAAACATAGGAAAAGGAGCAGGACAACAATCTCCACACTTCCTCTGAAGCTCTGTCCTTGGTCCGGAGCTTTTGGCAAGAGAAAGAAGGCCAGCACGAGTTGCCCATTTTATCCATAGCCTTGTAAAAGGGACTGCAAGCTAGGAAGTGGTACGAGACATCACAGGACCCCTATCTGTTTCATGAGAAGAGAACTGAAACCATCAGCTAATTCCTCAGATGTCAATGAACAACCATCTGACATGAGCAAAAGTAAAACACTGATTACCTTGACTGTATTTTTGTCAGTGTGCTGGAAATAAAAGGCTGTCTATCTCATTGGCAGTTCTCTGAGCTATTCAGTTTTTCTGGTTTTTTTCTGTCCAGCTACTAAGTCATTCCTGCTTGTTTTGTTCTGAAGACCATCTTCTAAAATTGCAAATGAAAGGTTTCTCCTGGCTCAAGAATTCTGTCAATGAACATTTTAGTTTGTACCCGTAATTCTGGTACTCCAGTATTCCTGTTTATGGTAGTGATCTTTTTCTGTTGTGCAGAGCTTTGCGTTATCAGAAGGGGACATGATGGCTATGAATACAGCCTTGTAGCACATTGCAAAATTGAAGTGCTGACCTTGCTACTTGAATCCACAATGTGCAGAACAGAAAGCTTTTTTGTTCTTAATAAAGGAAAATGTTGTAGGCAATAGATTGGGGTGGAGGGCTTCTTTAAGTAGTGATTAAAGGGTCTGAGCTTGGATATTTAAGGCAACTGATTAATAATGTGCATCTATTGTAGAGGGGTGTGAAGTAGATGCTGTTGAGGGACTTTTTCTAAGTTCAGCTCAAAATGGTTCTAAAGAGTCTTCATCACTTCAGGGCACCCATAAAAGCCTGAAAGGGAATGCAAGAGCCCTGTCCACAGTGACTGCAATCATCGATGGAACAGGATCCGTAGGTAAGCCAGAACTCTGAGGTAGCCTGCCTTAGCCACTGTAGGATTTTTAGCCACCAAAGGATCTTTGTGAAAACGTGTTCTCCCTGTTTCCCATTTTGCCAGGATTCAGTACAGTTTTTTAAGTGGGAAATAGAACTAACCTAGCCTTAAGCCTCCCTAGTGGTCCCAAACCTGACAGAGGAGGCAAGAGGGTGGTAGACTGATACTAGGGCACAAATAGCAGAAGTAGATGTCATGGGGCTGTTTCTGAGGTCACAGATATTAGTCATGCTCTTTGCACTGGCATGTGGAAGGGAATTCACTAGGATTCATCCTTATGCTGGATGGGCATTTTTTGAGCCAAAGGATGGTATTTCTCAAACTTTTAGTCTTCTAGCTTTTCCTATGTTAGGTTCCCCATTGGCTTGCAGCTGTACCAATACTATCTTGTAATACTGAGGTACCTAGGTGGAGAAATCGATACTCTAACTCAGAATGGCTTTCTTTCCTCATAGTGAATCTTACATTGCATCATTCTGACACTCAATATTGTATTTTAGGTGCGGCTTTGGGGCCTCTCTTAGCTGGTCTCATCTCCCCATCTGGTTGGAACAATGTGTTTTACATGCTGATGGTGGCAGATGCATGTGCCTTGCTAGTAAGTCTAAAAATACTATGGAGTTGTGATGTATTTCCTTTATGCCAAGCTATTTATATTAAAATGCAGATTTTCCTTTTGCAATTTCAATACTCTCCTTTGTAAGAAACTTCCATTCCAATTGTACAGGCAGTGTTCAATTAAAGAGCAAGGTTGCTTGTTTCGAAATTCTCATCTAATTTTAATCAAAAGTGCAGATTAGTTCTGATGCACTCCAATTTCTGCACAATCCACATAAATAAATTGCTGGCTGAGCAGATTAGCAGGCATAATTGTAAGTAAACTTTCCCATATAGGCCTAGAAGATGCCTCAGAGTCTGCTCACAGAAAAATTACTTCTGTTTCCTTTAACGCAGTTTACTGAAGCAGTAACGAACATTTTGCTACGTTGCTATATTAACAAAATCACTGTGATAATGAAACTGTTGAAAGTTAATACGCCACATTCTCCAGATGGGCCCTAAAAATGCTGCACTAGGTTAGACCAAAGATTGGCATGCTAACTTTTGGCAGTGACTAAGAGCAGATGCTTAGGGAAGGGGTGTGACACACATGATGACTTAGTACAGAGTACATCCATTTCTTTTTTTTCCTCCTGTTTAAGATGAAAGTATGATGGATAGATGATCTGAAAAGGGTTTTTTCTTCTGACTTGCCCTGCTTTGCTTTAGAGACCAAAGAAGACATAAGATGAGCCAAGGAGGGTCTTGCTGTACCTTTAAAGTCAGTCATGCTACACACGCAGATAATAGAACCTGTAGGTTACGTTCTGACAGGCATCTGAACTAGCTTTGGGTCTGTTCTCCTCTAGTAGAGCAGAATACTACTATGACTACCTCAGGTCGCCCAAAGTGTCGCTTATTTATCCTCTCCTTTTGAAGTCCTGGATGGAAGTGCTCATAAAAGGGCAGGGTGGCTGTGGGACACTTTTAATAAATGCTCTTTCCTCTGTACTGGCCGTGCCTAGACAAAATGCCATGCCCACACAGTGTTCTGCTGAGCTGCATACTTCCTGCAGAGGTGCTAATGCTGAGCCTGTCAGACTATCCTTTCCTAACACAAGAAAAGGAGGAAGTTTGCTTTGAGTTTGCATTGAGACTTTTTTTATTTTTTGTTTTCTTGTTTTTTTTCTCTGAAGTCAAGCCCAAAATTTTAAACCAAGTTTTCTTTCTGCATTTAAGATGTGAAATATCTAGAAATTAATTAAATTAGACAATAATTGAAGGGTGTTCCTAGAGGTAGTCAGCAGCTTTATAAATCCTGATTTGTAATGTTTTCAGTTTTGCATTCCCATTCAAGGTATTCCATGCTCCAGAGTGGGAGTTTGGGAGATTGTTGTAGTTTTCTCAAGTAGACTTAAAGCTCTGCTTTTTTCTTTTATAGATATTTATTAAAAGCAGACAAGAAAATCCCGCATTTCTCTGCAGCATCTGTTAAAATGCCTTTGTAAAGCTCTTTGCTTCTGAGAGGGTTAACTCTGTGTTGTTGAGATAAATCCTGCTTTTTGTAATTCTTGTTTGGCTTTTCCTGTTCTTTGCAGTAGGACAAATAGATGCCAGTTTTTTGGCTGGTATTTCTTCAAAGATATCTAGATATCTTACAAGGATATCATACACCTGAAATGTTAGGTGTAACTTCTTAAAACACTAACGCTTAAAATACTGAGGAAACTTCCATTTATAGCAGTGAGGCTATGAGGATAAGGAAGCTTATAGCAGTGAGGAACCCTGGAGGTTCTGTCTGTGGGAATCCTCAAATTTTGAGTTTGACAGTCCTAATCCTACATGTGCAAATAAATATGAGTGACTTAACTCAGACTAAGTGTGTGATTAAAGCTCTTCACACACACAGCTTTTTCAGAATAGCACCTAAAATACAAATTTTGGAGCATGTAGGTATCTGCCATGTTTTCTTGAAGTCTTGGGTTCCCTCTGCTGGTTTTTTTACAGCTCTGCTGGTAAAGTAACCTTGGAAAGCCACTCAGGTTTTGACATGCAAATGTGAAAGGAAATTATTTGCCTCTTGCCTGTTCGTGGTGTAGACTCATCTTCCAAACTCTTTTTTTTTTTCTCATTGTTGAACATTACAGGATAATGTTTCACATGAAGAAGTCTTTGAATGACAGTGTGCATCTTATCTTAAACCTTAGCCTATTGGCATATCTCTAGTTATTAACACAGATGCTGTTACTATTTTTACAGTTCTTACTCCGTCTTATACAGAAGGAACTCCGGTGTAATACAGATTATACCCTGTAAGTATTATGCATGACTGTTTCTGTATAAAAACAGTTGAAAAACACATTACTGAGCCATTGCCCCATAATATCTAGAAGTAGACAGAATATGTTAAGCTTTCTGTATGCGCATTTCTCTCTCTGCTTTATTTCTGCTTCAAAAGAGTAATCTCATTTTGCTATTTTAAATCATGACAGTTTTTCTTTAAAGCATCTTATTTTGAAAACAGATTTCTCTGTCATAGTCTCTTGGTTTTGCTTTGTGTTTTTGGGTTTTTTTTTTTTTTGCATATGTGATCTTTCTTGCATTCATCACAGAGCATGCAGGTGGGGAAAAAGAAGCAATTGGATTGCTTGGTTTATATTTTTTAGTGTTTTCAAATAGGGGTTTTGTTTTTGGTTTTTTTTTCCAAAAGGTCTCCTTAAAGGAAAGGGTGGCTCTGACTTTATGGTGGTTTGGATGGAGAAAAATGCGATTGAATCAATCGGGTTACACTGGCTCAAGCAAAAAAATAAATTAGGCCCCTTTCACTGTAGTTTTGGAGAAGTAAAATGGATGGAAAATAAAAAATACATAGCAAGGAATGGCTCCCGCATTTTGAAATTAGTGGCTGTTATGTCTCATGCATAAAATTTTCCTGCCTGATTACTATTCTTTCCCAGGTTTAAAGAACACTGAGCTAGGAGACCAGACTTGGAATAAAGACTGTGTAATTGATCAGAGCTCTTCCCTGGAAAAAGCTTTGTGGAACATGCTACTCTATACTTAAGAGATTCTACTTGGTGAAGAATTTTGCACATTTACCAGAAGCAACTTGAGAAGTGCAACTGGTAAATCCCTGAAGCTCTTATTTTTGCACATGAATAAGTACCTCAGGATAGCAACTATTCATCAGATGGAGAGACAGCAGCTTCAGGAAGCTGCTAGCAGAGCGCCTCAACTGAGCCAAAGAGAAATACCAAGTGCCTTTTATTTCTTTTGATAGGATGTTTTTAATTACAATCTTAAGCTTTGTATTTTCAAAAAACTAGTCAAAAATAGAGCACAAGGAAGTTGAAATCGTAATAGTCTAGCAGTGGAATGTCCCAGTGGTATTAGCAAATGTCGATAAGCAAAGTATCCCTTATGTTACCTTGTGCACATCAAGGGCATCACTTCATAGAGGACAATACCAGCTGGCTATTAAGATACACTACTATTTAGTATTTTGAAGCTGCTCAGACAATGATAACCTGATCATATCATTAGATATTAACTACAGCACTAATTCTAATCCCAAGGACAACATCTGAACTTTTTGTAGATAATGAAATGGAATTTACAGTTGCAGTGTACTGCAGTAAGCAGTTTTTTACAGACTTTCTGAATAGATGTTAGTCCACAGTTAGGATTGTGCGAAAAGGAGTCCTAAGCTGGCAAAAAGCTCTTTGTGAGTCAGAATTTCCAGTAAGGGACTCTAATGATTTTCAGGGCATTATAAACTGGTTGTGCAAAGGTGACGTAATAGTTGTGCTACTCTTCTAGGTCAGGTTGAAATGAGATGTTCCTTTGGGGTGAGAGAACTGCAAGCTGTCATACCTCAGTACTGCAGAATTAGAAAGATTAGCTGTTTTAGTTCCCAGTGCCACAGTGATCTCAGTTGGGCACTCCCTGATTTCTGTGGTGTTGTGTGCATATGGAAGTCATTTTCAGATCAGGGCCTTAATAATCAGAAATCTCTTTCAAGTGGCTAATTTCAAGTGGCTCTGAATTTCGAATTCAGAGACAAAATATGTATATATGACAAAAAAAGTCCTAGATGGTAGGTTGTAAGAGAACATTTCAGTAACTGGTGTTACCCAGCAACTGGAAAGGTTAATGTCTTCAAAACATATCATTTCTGCATACAGCTATCTCTTTTGCAAAACAGATGTTTCTGTGATTTTTTTAAGATGTACAAAGTGAAAGATTTTTTTTGTATGAGGTGTTTATACTTAGATTACAAAGGTTAAATAACTTAAACTGTGTATTATTCTTAACTGTATTTATTAAAGCTGTAGGTACATGTCTTGTTCTAAACTGTGCTCTAAGCTTTGTGAAACAATGCAGTAGTCTTTGTACTTGATTAACAAAACAGCACTCTGTAAAATAGTCCTGCAAAACATATGGAGAAATGTCTCATGAGCTGCTGGTGTTGTGTGCCATGTCTTGGCACAATAGTGAATTTTCTGGGCTGTTTTGTAGTTGTGCAGTCTTTGATCAGTTACTTCACTGGTTTGATTCGGCATGTGCTTTATGCTTAACTTGAACAATATGTGTTCATTTTTCTGTTTTGCTGCACAGAGGTACAGGGAACACCTCAGTCACACAAAGACTTAAGGCAGGTACCAAAGTCCTCATAAATGAGTCCTCTACATAGGCTCTGAACCTGCGGCTACTCAGATGAATGATTGACTTCACACTGTACGAGTAAACCTGTTGATATCGGTGGGAATACTTGACATGCACAAAATGACTCACATTTGTAAATTTATTCTGCATTTCAGCTTTAGGCTGTAGTTTAACGCAACAGAGAGTTCTGCAGCAATATTGCTTGAAGGTATTTCCATCCCAGTGCAATGGCACAGCACCCCTCTGTTGGCCAGTCTGATTGTTGGTGGGACCATTTGCCTCATCAGGGGGCTAGTCTAGCCCAAGATGGGGAAAAATAACACTGCAACCCCAAAACAGCTGTGCTGGCACAACCTCAAGGACTATGTGGGGAGAGTGGGGTAGAGGACTTCTTTAGCTGAAGATGCCAATCCCTCTTCCCCCCAAGAAGGTATATAGAACTGTACACTCACTTATCAAAACAATTGGTGCTCTTCAACTCTGCTTTGTCAAGATTTTGTGAGTCTGTTCCCCATGGGCCGAAGTCCTAGGTTAAAGTGCTTTTAGTTCTATTTAACAGTTAGATGTTGTAAAGATGTTTAATTATGTTTTACTTGTTTTAGTTGTTGGGGCTGCTGCTGTTATTTATTTATTTATTTGAAAAGCTTTTGCACTGCATTGACTCAGATATGGTATGATGACAATGTTGGAGGTGCTGGGCTGAATCTTCCTTCCATTGATTGCAAGAAGGAATTAGGGCTCTTAACATGCCGCTCTCTCCTTCCTTGCTAACATGCAGCATTTTGGTTCCTTCCAATTAAGAATTGTTGGACAAAAATATAAAGATTGCTTTTCTTTCATGACAACCTGAAAGATCTCCCAAGTTCTGGACAAACTCTATGTTTTGTTAGTATTGGGTGTCAATATTCATTAATCTGGAAATGAACAAGGCTGACAAAACTTTTTGTATAGAAATGTGAGTGACCAGTAGGTAGTGCTGAATTTAAATATGACTACAGGTTGGTTTGTTTTTAATGCTGGTTGTTGTGAATTTTATCTCTTTCCCTCCTGTGTTGAATAAAAATGCATTCTGCTTTAAAATGAAAAATGTTGATCACTTCGTCTTTTAAATCTCCATGAAGAAATGTACCATTTCTTGCTTGTGAAAGATAGACATACCTATTGGGGCAGGGCTCATATCCCTGATAGGACTCATTGAAATGGGTTTTTTTAGGAGAACAAATTAAGATTCTTTTCTTTTGAGAACAAAGCCCTTCTCCACAGAATGTGTAATTTTGTCATTCCATGGTCTTGAGGGTTGTGCAGCATCATTATTCGTAATCAGTTGCATCAGATGGGGATGTTCTGCCTCCTTATTTTGGTCAAGTAGAAAGGAGGACACTCATGAAAGTCAGGGGTGAGTCCAGCTTCTGCAGCTTGGCTTTAAGGTGCTTTTTCTTTTATTTGCTTCGCTTCCTCTTCAATTTATATGGAATTTAAATTGAAAAGCTTCATCTTTTCTCTCTGCCTCAAATCATTTTGAACATTTATGATCTTGATTCTTTTATGTTTAATGTGGTTTGTGTGATTCTACCAGAGATATAATGGAGTCCAAAACAACAGATGCACTGGGAAGAGGAGAAATTTTTGGAAGGGAAAAAAAATCTGTTTAGAAGAAGATTTCTGAGGGCCTCTGGCAGGATTTCTGAGGGCCTCTGGCAGAATTTCTGATCAACGTGTGCCCAAAGTGCCTCCCTGGAATAGGCAATGGTAATTGGGGCATTTTCTAGAAGAAGGGAGACTCAGATTCAAGTTCCTCTTCTGCCCGGCTCAGGGCAGAAACTTCTGCCAGAGTACCTGGACCCTTTTGCCCTGGCCGTTGCTGGGCACACTGCAGAGGAGATTTGTCTCTGCTGCATGTAGGAAGGCTCTCTGAGGTGGGAAAGGAAGAGGAGAACTAGGTATCCAAGAAGGTGTTGTCATATTCATAGGTCAGTTTAAGACTTTTTGCCTTTAGGTTAAACTACTCACATGCTCCATGCACTATGAGACACCTTCTCTTGTGTTTTTGCCAATTAGGAAATTCCAGAAGCAACTCTGCCATCCACTTCTGAAGGCTATTGCATGTGCTGCGCATTTCTTGCATAAAGCCGTTAGGATAATAATGGTAATCTTCCATTTATGTTTATGCCAGTGTCGCACTATCTCAGACTTCTGGCTGGCTTAAGTGTTTAGACTGGAGAATCTATTTAGTTGCTACTAATAGATATCTCCAGGGACTGATATGTGGAGTTGCTTATATGAGAAGTCCTGCTCAAAATTAGATGGACATAATATACTGTAAAAGAAATCGAAGAACGTTTAGAGTTGTTGGAGGCTGATTGTTCTTCATATGGAATTAATTTGAGAAAGATTGGTTTTAATCAGGTCAAGTTATTAGGCCCAGAATGGGTACCAGTGAAATTCTCTGGTCTGAATGAAATTTTATGGCCCGTGTATTATATAGGAGGTTAGATTAGATTAATTAATGATTTCTCCAAGCCTTAAACTTTATCTGCTATATTTTTCTTCTGCTGAACTATGTCACTTTCACCTTAGAGAAAATCTATTTTGATTTTGATTTGTTCTTTGCTAAACTAGAAATGCAATAATACGAATTCTTCCTCCTCTCCCTTTGCTAATTATGCTGAGACTGTCATGTCTATGAAATGACTCTAGACGCAGGGCTCCGTTAATTTCATTGGGAATTTTGCATTGAAATGCTCTAGGGCTTTGGTAACCTTGCGCTACATTTTCTGTCACGCTGAGTTAGAAATCTCTCTGTCATCTTGAAAGCTGGGAAGGAGCTGGTTTAACTACTATTACGCTTCAGGTTCATGTCCAGTGACATTGTTGTGTTATGTGTCTCGCTTCTT
Source organism: Dromaius novaehollandiae (assembly GCF_036370855.1). Taxonomy (NCBI): domain Eukaryota; kingdom Metazoa; phylum Chordata; class Aves; order Casuariiformes; family Dromaiidae; genus Dromaius; species Dromaius novaehollandiae. The sequence continues at coordinate 121,938,621 of NC_088098.1, forward strand.
CAGCACTTAATAAAATTGATTGCTATAAAATGTTGTATTTTTCCCCTCTTCTATTCCCTTCTTATAGTTGGTTTCCAGTTTGCAATAAGGAGAAAATTATTTAACATCACTAGCTGATGCTTCTTTTTTTCCTTTTTCCTCTGTAGTTTTCTGTTGACATGGTATACCCAGTTATCCTGCTGCTGCAGCAAAGCTTTCGCACCTCTGAATATAAGAACCAAACTTTCTTTAGACGTATTTCATGGAACCTGCTTGTCTCCTGCATTGACAGAGAAGCTGTCAAAAATGTGTTGAAATTCTCTTCTGATGCTGTTCTTAACTAAAAGATTGTTTTCTTTACCTTGTGATTATTCTGGGGGTAGAATTTCTCTCCCTCCTACTTTTATAAAAGCAGCTTACAAATATTTAGCCACCTTTCCATAGAACTCGTTTTGGTCCAGAAGTTTCTTTTGGGCAGAGGAGGGCGTTAAACTGACTTTGCATATAGTGCCTTGTACGTATAAGCACTGGAATACTATTAAAAGGCTGATGCACCAGGTAAAGGTAAGATTTCCTTACTGATGATTGATTACAGTATTCACTTGAAGCTTTTCGAGCCATTCAGAAGTGGAAGACGTTTAAGAACTATTTTCAGGAATGATTTACACTGCAGCTTCAGATAGTAAGGGATTCTCTTTCTGGCTGCAAGTGGAAATACATACATTCTATGCCACGCAACAACAATATGTACACACACATCCATACAAGATCCTTGCTTGTGGCCATTAGATAACCATCCAGATGTCAATAAATACAAATGAGTCTAAAATAGCTCTCTTTTCCTGGAGAGGTGTATCTGCTGGTCACAGTGAGTTTAAAAAAAAAAGGGGAGGGCAAAAATAAAGTACATGCTCGTATAAGTAGAGACCGCAGATCCTTAAAAAAGGGCAGTTGCTGGAAATTATTGAGGTATCCCATCAAATGCTGAGTATCTATTGCCTGATAATGGTGGTTTCCTGTGCATCTGCAAAGGCTAGGGAAAAAAAACCCACAGTGGGTTTTTTGTGATTGAAATTTCACTGTGCCAACGGATAGAAGCACCTGGCAATTGGTCATTCTGCATCTCTAGGACTCACGGAGTCCCACTGCAATTGCAACTGCGTATGCAAACTCAGGAACATGCGAAAGATAGAGGAAGACATCAAGTAATGACATAATTAAAATGTAAGGCTGTAATCAGGATGCTATAGAAATGTAAATGTGGGAGCAGGTAGTGTTAAAATGTAAAAGACTGAGTTGAGCAAGGTCACTGGTGAGGACCCTGCCGGGCCCTGCGGCTCATGGCCCCCAGCCCCACGCAGCTCTGGGGACCTGGGCTTGGCGTCGGGAGCGTGGAGCCAGGAGGGCCCTGTCCCGAGGGGCGAGGGCTGATGTGGGTGCATGTGGAGCCCTTCAGCTTGGGGGTGCCTCCCCTGTATTATTTAGGCATAAACCTATATAAGATAGGTAGACACTTGGGTCTGAACAACCACCAGAGAGTTCATTTGAAATTTGGGATTTTTGTGTTCACATCTGTTTTTTTTGTTTGGTTGGTTTTTTTGGTTTTTTTTTTTCACTTTGTTTCCAGGAATGGCTTGGGTTCTGGGCTTATATGAAATGCCTGTGAGGGCTCAGATAATTTCCTGTTCCATAGACATACCGACCATGGTGTCCTGCAAGGCAATGTGGAGCCACCTTGGGACTTCAGTAGTTTTTAGTTTATTTTCACTTCTCAGCATCAGTGTGTTCCTTGGCCTGTGTCGCTGCAGGCTGGCCTAGGGTTAGGGGAGCAGTTAGTGGAGAGGCTGAGTGTGGCTGAAACTTTGACAGTCCTTTTTAGGTAAGCTGCAGGCTTGTCCCTATACAGCCCAGTTCCAAGTCCTTTTCTTCATCTGTAGATTTCTATACTTATTTCAATCTAGGGTTGGTGCTAGAGTTAGTGCTTCAAAACAAACACTGCAGAATCTCAATTACTCTGATATTTGCATGTATTTGATACTAATTGATTCTCCTGGTCTTATCACCTTTACAGTGTGTTTTTAAAAATACAGCAGTAAAAATTCAAACTAAAACTTGTTTCTCATTATTCCTCACTCCAAGACGTCACCTTCTTGTGCAAGCTCTACAGTGCATTTGTAGGGCTTTCCCCAATATTGCAGGATGCCGATTTCAGATTGGCTAGAAAATTGCCTTTTGTGGCTTGCAATCTATGACTGAGTGAATTTGTTTTACACACAGACTTGCAGAGGGCAAAAGCTTGGAGAGATTATATTGCATAGATGAATTGTGGTAGAGCTTAGGTAAGATAAGTTGGTTAACCTTATCTACCTGCCAGTACTTTGGCAATTGTACTCGCAAGCAATAGCAAATATCTAATCAGTCTTTACTTCCAAGTACTAATTCTCCTTACACTTGTGTAGCTCAGGAGCCAGCATTTTGAGAACCCAAAGATTTTATTTAAGTCCTTAATTGCCATCTTAGGCACTGCAGTTCTTCAATTTATCTGGTACCTAAATCCATAGCTGGTGGCCTAAGTTTCTTGGGTTACTCAGAAACCAGCAGCAGCTCATACTGAGGTCAGAACCCAAAGAAGCAGCCTGAGTTCATATGTTAAATCAAGAGGAATACAGATGCATGTGTGTGCGCACACACACAAACATATATATATATATATATATATATATATGCACATACACATGCACATATATATATACACACACAGGTGCACACACACAAGTTACAGCACAAATCAGGAACTAGTTGAAAGAGGGCTGGATTTTGCTGCCCAGTAGACATAGGTAGTCTAGCTCAAAAAAAAAGAGGCATAAAAAATGATCAGTAACTTCTGAATTCTTATCTTTTCATTTTTGTGATACAGAGGATATAGACAGCGTATAGTAGCCAAGTACAATCAATGTACAAGCAAAACCTTTGGAAGCACTGGATTTCTTCTGAATCTTCTGCCAAACACAGTGATGTTATTTCTGCTGTGGAGGATGGAGTATTATATTTGAGTCTGAGTCATCCAATCTCACTATAGGCCGGGTGAGACTTTAGCTTAATAAGTACAGCTGGTTCCGACTCTATTATTAAATCACTCTTATCATCTGGTAGGAAGCATTTGAACATTTTGTCATTCTGTGACAGAATCTGCATGTTTGCATCTATACCTGCATGTAGAGCTAATAATCACGTTACATAGGGATTCCATTCAGCCGTCACTGTTAGAAGTCTTTATGAAAAGCTTCCTCCCCCGCTTCCTCTTTCTGCAGCCTTTCAGTTAGGTGAAAAGAATAAAGCGTGTTAACAAAGGAGAGAAGAGGCCACAGAAATGTATCAGAGGCACCTTCTCCATCCCAAAGAGAAGACAGAACTCAAAGATGTGCAGGCTCCTCCGTGCTGGGGAGAGCATCCCCCCATCAACACATGGGTGCCTTTGGCCAGCGCTGAGCAGCTCTTTGCTTTCCTCTCGGCTTTGTTAGGGGTTTGGAAGTACGAAAGTTTGCTTGCTTTCTTTGTAGTGAGGAAAATGTATTGCCACAACTGGTCTGCGTGTCTGGTTGCAAAGCAGCATAATTGCTTAAAGCAGGCAGAAAGAGAAATGCTCTGTTTTCCTTGGTCCAGTTTTTACATTGGCAGTTCTCAAAATAGGGGTTGGAAATACAGTCCAGAAATGCAAAACTGGGCTGAGCAACAAATCTGGATTACAAGCAGATAAGCCTGAGAATGTATGTTTTAGTCTGATACCAGTATTAGGGCTGCATTTAACAAACTAAATTCTTGTACTCTTTGGTGTTGGGCAAATCCAGAGACTCTAAACTTAACGACCCCAGATTTTGGTAAATAACTTTTTGGAAAGGACAAAATCCCTCTCCAGCAAAGAATCTAAAAATGGTGAATTGATTAAAGTCCCTGAACATTTGGAGTAAAACTAATGCATCTAGTTCTCAGAATAATTTTCACATCACTGTCATTTGAAACCAAGCCTCTTGGTAGAAAGGTTACAGATAATGTATAGCAGCAAGGAAAACAAGGTCCCTATTTGCCTGCTTGAAATCCTCTAACAGAACAGTGCGTCTGTAAAAGCAACATCTAAATCTCATTCCTGTGTATGATAAGAAAGGAAATATTATTTCTAAGCACAGACTGGTTCCCAAAGGTACTGTTTTCTGTTTTCCCAGACCTGTAAAAAGCAATCAAAATGAATGATTAGCAGCTTCAGTGCTTTCACCTATGCATCTCTAAATATCCGGAACTACCTCCAAAGCTGTTGAAATTGTCCATGTAATTATGTTCTGTTGAGAGGAATACACACGTGCGCGTGCGCGCGCACACACACACACACATACAACCTGTAATAAACTGCATTGCTAGTCTTACTTTTTTATGCCAAAAAATAGATATCAAGTGAATGCTTAGGTGCTGCATGACTTTCCATCGATTTTAATATTCTGTGGCAGGAGTCTATTTTCAAGCAGGTTTGTCCAAGTAATTACTTCATGAATTTCAGTTCGATTCACCCAGAATCAAATTCTGGATCTATTTCAGAGTGTGCAGCCTTCGTGAGGCTCTGCCCATACAGGTATCTCAGCTTTTTGCAGCAGCTAACACTCTCCACGGGATGCTCTGGCTAATGGAGGCTGGGACTGAATGCCAAAGGCAGAATGTTTTCACAAAATGATCCCTGGTGATGGATTTGTTTCTCCGGGGGACTTTTAAACCTCATCACCTTTAGAATATGAAGCAGAGTCAGTTGTTGAAGCTAGCAGACTCTAATGCAATCATGTCAAAAGAAACACAGCACAGATGCACTCAGAGAGCAGCAGTGACACTGCAAAGAAAATGGACTCCAAAGGCATGAGAAGAGCATGCCACCTCTCTGAGGTTGCAGCAGGATTTCTTCTCTTGATCTGATCAGCATTCTGCTGTCCTAGTGGAGGACTCCATGGAAATTCCTACAAATAATATTCAGCAATGCAAAACAGCTAGAAATGGCAATGTTTTACATATCTCAGTATGATGCTGTAGGATGCTAGCACTATTTTATTTATGGTAGCTACCACGCATCTCAGTTGGGGGGAGGTTGTTCATAATGCATGACATCTTAAAAATTTATAGAGTAAACATAGACATGCATGTGCACACAGACACGCACACACATATCAGGCATGCTTCTGAACAGCAGCTCTTCAGCAACAAGCAGAGTTCTTAAGAAAAAAATCCAGTCTTGCTTGCTCAGTCCATGAACATGGTGTGTAGAAGACAAATACAAACAGCCCAAAAGCACCATTTTATTAAGGGAAACAATGTGATGTATTGCCTTTGGCCTTCTCCCTAGCAAACGCAAGGGTCGAGCACTCACACGTTCCAAAGAAAGCAGGACTTGGCTCCTCTGTAGGAGCCCTGTTTTACTGATAAGAAGTAATTCTGGCTCTGTAGTTTTTCCTCTTCTAACTGGCACCATTCCTTGGAGAAAGGGACAGTGGAGAGCTGGGTTGTGTTGCTAGCAGGAGAGGCTAAGACATAACGGGAAATGGTGGGGAGACTGCGATCCTCAGATGAAACGGGGCAGGGAGAAAAGGGTGGACAACCCCCAACCATAGTCGTTGAGCCTGAACATATTAGGGCAGATAAAATGGGGAGCAGAGGACGGGTCAGAGGACGTGATGAGGGAAAAGAAGCAAAAGAGACCAAAGAAGAATGAAAGTACATGGAAAAGATGTGGAGTTGGAAAGTAGAACTGGCCACAACTTTGTGCCCTTTTTGATGGCTAATTGTGGGGTTTTTACTTAGCTTATATCTGTTCAGAAAATTTCTTGATTTGCTCAGCTTTTGGCAAAAAACTTTTTCATTGCCTGCTGGAAGGTCAGCACTCCCTTCTGAGATGTTGACATGTCAATAGTATGTTTTCATCAGACATTTGAGCAGAGAGAGAGAATGAGGAAAACCATCATGTCCAGTGTTCAGATTGTGTGGAAGCAGCTGAAGACAGGAGGATAAGGATTAACAAAAGAGAAATCCAAGGTGAATCCAGTGAAATACACTCAGAAGGAAAAAGAAGCAATAAAGGAGAGAGAGAAGAGGATGAAAGAATGGCAAGGAGATGTGACAGGAGAGGGTCCAGCCACCAATAAATCCCAACTGAAAAGCTTCCCATAAAAAGCCAGCGGCTGTCAATCTGGGAGTCATCAGGGATGGCTGCGAGGGCTCTCCAGGGAGTTCATCCCTGAGCTCCTCTCATGCAGTGCAGTGGTCACCACCACGACAGCACCCCTGAGCAGCGAGAAGGAAATTGCTCTGGTTGTTTGAAGCTTCCCATGGCTACTCTTAGCAAACCACAATATCTCTCACATTGCTGTTGCTCAGTCCATGGTTGTGTAGACATGGCATGGACAGCCATATCCATAGTTTGGTAGGGGTGTCCGCCATGCACCAGACTCATGGCTTGTGCTACCTGTGCATATCTGGGAAGCCAGAGCAGGCTCTGCTAAGGTGAATTCCCAGCCTTCACACTGAGGATGGCTGCCCCGGTAACAGGGAGGACTATTACAGTGGGAGTTGTGCTGCCATCCCTCTGCCAAGGTGTGGGATGTCCATGTCCTCTGTGACGCTGGCCTGGCTGCCCAGGCCATCTACCTCTCTTTTCCCAGACACTCAAATCTGGAGACAAAGAGCAGTGATGAGTCCTGATGACGCCCAGAAGTGGGACAGGGTGGAGATACTGACAGATGTCAACTCCAAAAGGGAACAAAAGGTTTATCCAAACCCTGCATGGGGTCACCAGCCTAGGAATAACCCAGGAGACATGCGGAGGACTTGACAGCTGGCATCCCTTCCATTCCATTTTCTATACTTCAGTGCTGCCCTTGCTCCTGACTGCACCATTAATTGTATGATATTAGCGGTTTTCCTCAGGAACTGGAGTCTTATTACTGCATGAGAAACTCAGTTCATTCTTGTTTCTTAGTGAAAGTTCTTGGCCTTCAAAGTTGTAAAGGAAAGCCCATGTACATGACCTGAATGCACACCCAGGTTCAGCAACAAACAGGAGGCAAGTAAGAAAAAAAGAAAAAAATCACAGATGTGCTATTTGAAAGCAGGCACTAATGATTTCTCATCTAATCTTCTGATTTTCTTTAGTCATGACCTATGATTTTCAGAAATGCTGGCGACACTAATAGAGAGAAATATGATGGGTGAACGTCTAGCTAACACTCCTGGGGGAAAGAGTTGCTGAACTCAACATGGTTTTGGAAACTGCAAAAATAGTCACTTTCCCTATTTCATATATCTTTCAGCTTTCTGTTGAAGCAGATCAGATGCATTCAGTGCTACCTGGGCGCAGGAAGCTTTTGCCATCCTTTTCATACAGTATCTGTGGCCATGTTCTGGACTCCTACACTGAAAGATAAGACTCTCTATTTTATTGAGAAAAATATGCCATTACAGGAAAATAGGTCATTACAGGAAACAGCACTGAACCACCTCTGCAAACAGAACCAATATGAGAAGATCTATACTTCATGAAAAAATAGATACATTATATACGTGTATTTGAGATATTACCTATCTGTAAATAAATATGAATATATATATGTAAAATCATGTTAAACAACAGAGTTTAATTTTTATGTACTGACAAGAATCATGCATAGTCCCTCTGTATTGACCCAACAGAAATTCATATGATTGGCTCCGATTTCTATGGGACACTGATGTGATACAGTCGAGGTACAATCTCCCAGTCAGGGTCCTAACTTTGGTGATGCATCTAACTTGCTGAAAAGCGGACCCAAGTAGTATTACATTTCCCAGCCATTTCTGCTGATGCGACTGTGGCTAGGTGGTGTAAGTAGTGGATAATCAGGCAGAATACAGGCAAGGAGACACAAAAGGATGAGTCATAAATGCAGCAATCCTCCGGTCACTTGGTCATCTCCTGCTTCGGAGTGATCTTGCACTCTGATGTTTATAGGTTTTGTGTGCAGTCCCCTTGGGGAAGGAGAGCAGTGACAGATAACACCTGTCCAGACAAATGTTCTTTCAAGAGAAAAAGCGTAAGGAAAAAAACGTGCACTGGAGAGACTGATTCTCTCACAGGACTATCCAAAGCTTCTGTGGCTTCACACATCCAGCTCTGTGCTGAAGCAGTCAAAAGACTCTGGTGTTGCACAGACCCAGATGTGGTATGTATTTGTCCTTCCTGGACTGTCTTATGTGCAGCTGTGACACACTGTGCTCTACATATGCCAGTACTTCTACCCAGACATGGAAGTGCACAGTCGTTGTCCCCTCACCCTGTCGTGTTGTGACTGCATTAACTATGCTCCTCCAGATCGATACCAACACTAGCAACCCTTTGTTACTCATAAGTGTGCCAAAACTTTAGGATGTCGGAGATCCACTTGTTAGAAAGACGAAAATAGCCAATTTACACTGAATCACTGAATAGCATTAACCTGCTCAAAAGACTGTCTTCCAGAATTTGCATTTGAAATAACCTTACTTTCCTGCAATTCCTCAAATAGAACCATGTATTGCTTACCTCTTGTTTGGAAGCACAGGCCATGGCCCACAGCTCAGGCTTTCTTGCCAAAAGCATGAGCCAATCTTGTCCAGTAGAGGGAATTCACTTTTCCACCTCTTGGCTATCATCCCTCTGAATGATCTAGCAAGTGACTCCAGACACAGTTAATTTCACTTATTTCTTCCCATCAGCTATTTAAAATTCCGGCTGGATCTGTTAATTTCTTCCATAACCTTATGAAAATACAATTTTTATAGCTGGGCTTTCCCAGAAGTTTATAGCAGGGATCCAACGTGCTGACTACATATTTCACTCACAACCAGTTGGTGTGTGTGCATATGTATTGCATGCTTCGTATTGTATACAGCAGTGACTAGCGCAAGACTGCAAGGCACTCAGGTCCTCTTGCAGTGGGAGCCACATAAATACTTGAAAGAACAGATAGTTGGAATAAAAAGATGGGAGGGGAATCAGAAATGAAGAGAAGATGTGGGAAAGGAATAGCAGAGAGGGAAGGGAGCTTGGAAGACAAGGAGCAGGGTTGCAGGATTGCTGCAACAGAAGACAGTGCAGTCAAATATCTCTGTAGCACATGGCACCATGGCAGGGCACAGCAATGCCCAAGATCCTGCCTGCTCTGGGAAGGAGAGAGGAGCCAGGAAAGGGATGTCAAGGGGAGGTGATTCCAGCCTAGTGATGCAAAATGCTCTTAGAAAAATCAGGACATAGGATTGTTTGTGCCACTGTGTTGCAGAGCCTGTGACAAGGACCTGATGCTAACACTGCAGTGAAAAAACATAGCCTGTGAGGTCTGAGCTTCCTTTGCATCAAGGAACAGGCAAAGATGGTGGGCTTTGCACAGCTGCAGGGACCTTCCAGAAATCATCTGGGAGAGGTGCTAGATATTGCAAATGCTGTAAAAATAAATGAAAAAAGAGACTTGATTACCAAAAGAATTGCTAAGATGGAACTTGGGAGAGCAGTTTTGTGCCTCAATGCACAGAAGAAAAAGGCAAGGAGTATCAAATGCTACACTGGGCATGTGCTTTCATAAAGTGGAAGAATCACCTGTGCCTTGGGACTGCTCTGCTTCTTCTCTGAGCCAGTAGCGCACACATGGACAAGTTTAGCAAGTTAATAGTATTTGCTGGGACTCACTATCCCAGGATTCGAGCTTATTATTTGGTACGTGTGAGTTTTGACTCACACGAGAGAACCACTGGTGCCAGATTTTTAATGATAATCGTAAACAGAATGAAGGGAATATTAGCACTGAGGTGACCAGGGTTGTTGGGACGAAGAGCAAGGCCGGTTCCTGAGTGCACAGTGCTACATCCCCCTGCCATGGGGCCGTGTATCTCACCGTGCTGGTCCCCTGCACCAGCCTCGTCAGGAGATGCTGCAGCTCCCTTCTAGCCCATGCACCTTGAGGGGGTTTTCTGTGGAAACCAGGACCAGTGTGATTACGGTTGCAGAATATGGGCTCAGGATGGAGCCAAGGTGAGCAACACACCTGGAAAAACAGATGGTGCCAAGACTGAGGTGGGCAGCTGAGCTGCTGGAGGGTGAAGGCTCAAACGCTGGCTTTGGAGGCCTGAACAGACAAATCATACAAAACGTGCTGGTATTATTGATCGGTCATTCCATAATTAGCATTAAATGTGATCATTTCCAGAACTGGTTCTGCGGAAAATTGGCAGTGCATAAAAGAAATGTTCTAAGCAGCAAGCTAAAATTTCCATCTACATAAAGTCATACACTTTCCATACACTTACGTAAAGGAGCTAAAAGCTGAACTGAATAAGTTGCTCATATTCTGGAACAGAAGTGATACAGGAACTTAAGTTGATATAACCATCAGTTTAGCTATTACTAGCATTAACTGTTATAAACAATTAATTCCTGTACAGAATAAAGCCCTGACACACACATTAGTGATGGAGAAAAATCTAGAAACACGAGTGGCGAAACAAAAAAAATAGCTGAGAGACAGAAAACTGATTACATAAGGAGGCAAAGAGGAACTGAGAAAACAAAGGGAAAATTTCAGAGCTCCAGGGGTAGGGAAAGTGTTAGAGTAAGTTTGAGGGACCAATGTGGAAGAGTAAAGCAGAAAGACCAGGCCCCATGCGGAACATGGAGAAAGACGGACCTGTGAGAGAGACTTACAGCTGGAGGAGGAAACCTGGAAAAACAGGATTAATGGAGAGAGGAAGCAGCACAGACTTGTAGACACCAAACAGGTAAGAAAACAAAGCAGACTTTTTTTATTCTCTGTTTTTTCTTCTACTTGATGTTAGTTTCAGATGAATCAGCTTCCTTGAAATGGTTGATTTGAGTCATGCTCCAGCAGCCCATCATCTTCTCAGGCCAGGCTGTGCATTTCCTACCAGCCTAGGAAACATTTTCAAATAAAAGCTCAGAACCTAAACAGCCTCCTCCCGACCCCCAAGGACTCTGAAGTACTTACTGCGTTTTACACAAAAACAGAGGTTTTCCCTCACTGGTTTGACCAAAGCTGCCTCTCCCGACCCTTCAGGCATGGCAAGTGGGAAGAGCGTGGGGTTGCAGTGGGACAGGGCCAGCCGGCGGGGAGTGTCCCGTGGGAAACAGCACCCTGGGCAGGGTGACGGGCTCGGGTGGCTTCGCACCTTCTTCATTTCTGTGCTCAGCGGCAAAGGGCAGTCATAAAAGGCAATGCGTGAAGTGGGAGAACTGTCTGCCGAGGGTCTGGAAGGGATCAGTGCCGAGTCCAAGCATGTTCTCCCTTGCCGGGGCAGTGAGAGCAAGAGCAGCCACCACAAGAAGGCAATCACGAAGCATCAGTCTGTTACTGAGAACAAGGAGAGCCAAAATACAGTGCAAAAGTGGGAAAACATGATTCAGCAATGGCAAATGGAAAGGTATTTCTCTGGGGAAAAAATGAACTGGAACTCTTGCACTGAAAAATTTCTCTCTTTTTTTTCCTGTCTAAATCCCTTTTTTCTTTAAAAACTGCTACCCTGCCCCCACCCCAGTGTGGATGCACTGCTGTTTGTAGCAGATTACTTAATTTTTGAGTGCTGAGGGAAAACAAGGCTTTACAGAGGCTCCGGGTAATGCTCTGGAATGGCTGATGTGAGCCACCATGTGAGCACAGAGACTTCCGAACTGCTCTTTCCATTTGCTTTTTCATTTAAGAATGGGTAAAGTGAGCCCTGGAAACCCCATCCAGTGGCTGTAAATCAATGACTAGGAATGACAGGTGCTTCAGAGAAGGGACATATTTTGGCAGGGTGTTGCAGAAGGATGCTGTAACCTTGAGGTGCGTTTGACAAAGGCAGCTCCTCAGGGAGACTGAAGGGGCCTTCTGTCATGAAAGAGGAAAAATGTACCGAGTGTGAGCTAGGTGCACAGAAACCACCTCCAGGAGCTCTTGCGCTGGAAAGGAAAAAACAGGGAAATATCCCACATGCCTACCCCTCTTGTTCTTCCCCGGGTGTCTGCTTATGGTCACTGAAGGAGAGCGGCAACAGGCCAGGTGGGCATCTGATCTGACCGAGCACAGTCTTTCTTGGGATTATTAGATGGTCTCATCAGTCCAGGGATGAGGAATACATGGATACGGCTGGACGCGAGCTTATGTCAGGCAGGGAGACAGAGACAGTGCAGCTGAGCAGGCGCAGAGGCTGCTGGCCTGCACAGCATGAGGAGCTCTCCCCTACACGGCCGGTTGTCCGTGTTCACCTTTGGATATGCGCGTGGTGGGCACAGAGGCACAGCCCCCAACTTGCCCTTGAGAGCTTGCTGTTTTGTGCCTCAATAGAAGTGAGTCCAAGTGTGAACCAGGTGGGATCTACGTATTTTACAGTTACACCTTGGAAATCCTGATAGAGCTGCCTCTGAGTTGCATAGGTGGAGCAGATGCTGGAACAGGGACACAGAGGCACCTTTTCACTCTTTGAGAGTGCCAGCCTGGGTCAGTGACATTTGTCTGGGCGATTGCCAGAGCATCAGGTCAAAGACTCAAACTCAGGAGTATCCTGAAAGGCATATCTAATGTTAAGCGTTACGTGTACAAAGCGGGGTGTGTGTGGGCCTCAGGAGACATTAGCAGAGAAGGCAAACTAGAGCTATGCAACATCCAACATGTCTCCTGCATCCTGTGGTCTAGAGGATACCTGCCTAGTCCTGTTCCTTGTTAAGCAAAATGTTCCTTTAATACAAACAGTAGAGAAATGTGCTTGGGAGCTCTAGTGCCAGGATTTGGCCCAGCTGATGAACTGATGTAGGGTTTGATATGGTAGGATAGCTTTCCTAACTCAGTTGCACAACTGTACGATGAAATAAAGGGATTCAGGGGGATTAAAACAATTAAAGGAATGCAGTGATCTCATGGAGGTACATGCCCTCATGGATGAACGCTGTCGTTTGTGGCCATTCAGCCATGGGCCTGAGCTGTGCCCTGGACTACAGCAAGCTCTAACCATAATTTCTATGAGCTCAGCTCTTAGGAAGTGTAGATTCACTTCTAACTGAAAAGTTCAGTAGTTAGCCATACTGTAGCAAAGCAATTTTTTCAACAAGTATTAACATAATAGAGGGGGCATGTGTGCAGGGACTTAAGAAACACACAATTTAAATACATAGGGACAGTAGATATGACAAGGTGGATGCAAAGGCAGGAAGAGGATCATCAACTGGATTTTGGAGACTGTTATTTTGGGGGCTGGAGAAGCTGATTGCTTTTTAAAGTACAAATCAGAAGGTGACTGCTCACTGGCCTGTGATTCTGATCAATATATCTCTTTATACTATGAGATTGAATCCCGCAATGCCCCAGGGACCTTGTCTGACCATTCTTGGAGCAGGTCATCATTGGGAGAGGTCTCAGCCTCTTCCTCTACAAATGCCCAACGTGCGTGTCCCAGTGCAAGTGTTCTTGCTACCTCTTTCTGAACAGCTACATTTTTGTCATCATCATCATCATCTTCCTGTGATGTGTGTTGGTTGTCACCATCAATCAGCTACCCTGGAAGCCATCCGGCCGGCTATGCTGCGGTGGGTGCAGCCTCTCCTCCTGAGACAGCCCTTCCACGTCAACACGGGTGCACTTGCTGCCCATCTCCGCTCTACGCTTCTCTCAGGACTGCCGCCACCATCCGTTTCATGCCCCGCTCTGCTAGGCGTCGTCCAAACCCTCTTTGTCCGTCTTTCACACCTGACTGACTTGAGCGATGGTGACAAGCAGCACACGAGCCCTGCCAGGGTGTTGCAGGGGGAGCCGGGCAGCTCCCAGAGGAACGTGTGCTCCAGCCGGAGGCACCGCACCAAAGGGCCTAGGGCTGCACAGAGTAACGTAACCTGCAGGGCCCGTGGTGGCCGCCTCTACGGGTCAGGTTGGGCCTCGCTCACATTGCGGTAAGGGCCTGTGTGTGGCCAGGAAAGGCAGCACCGAGCTCCTGCACACCTGCTCCCGCAAGCCATACTCTTCCAGGCTCCAGCACAAAAGAGGCTGGGAAATATTTTTACAGTTCCTCTGCCAGAAGCCTGAGAAAACACCAAGCAATAATGGTAGCGTAATGAGCTATTTCCAGCCACTTTGCACGCTTGCAGCCTGTCAGACAGCCTCTCCCTTCTGAGGGTGGAGGGATTGCTGTCCCCAAAACTCTCTCCTCCGTGACCGAGCATCACCCGCCACTGCTGTTTCAGCTCCCCACAGGCGCAGGCACTGCAGAACAACACAGATATGCAGCAGATGGCATTCATCATTCGCTTAGAGAGTCAACCATCAAATGCCATGCGCCCCCCTGGTTTTCGGCTGTGCTTCAAATGGAAGACACATTTGCCAGGATACTTCACGTGCCCTAAAACACTGAATTGTTTCACTTGCGGGATGGCCTGGAGGGCATTGGGCTAGAGCATGTGCTTTCTGTTTTCTTCATGCTTCTGGGGCTTACATTTTTCTGGCTGCTGCTTTTTCTTTCCACCTTTGTAATGGTAGCAGGAGGGATGTGGAAACTAAAAAGCTGAGTTTTGGCTGAGACAGTCCGAGCCCTGACTGCAGCGGGTGTCTAAGAGGACAGTTTCGGCACACAGTGCAGCTGGGAGCTTCTCACACTACTTGCAATGAATGTGCAGGAAGCTTATGGAAAGGGTGGGCACTAATTAATAATTAGAGTCCTTTTTCAGCATAAAAATTAATGGCATTTCTCACCATGCTGATGGAGGAGGATTTTCCCCGGCGAGAAGTGCCACTTTATCTTGTGCGTGGAGAAGGAGCTCATCAGCCCTGGGCTCTCAGGGTTGCAGTGCGAACACCCAGCAGCTCTCAGCCCCGGAGCCAAGAGGGGTTGTTGCTATGGGAATCAGGAGGGCACTTGCAGATAGGACCGGGAGTCTGTGCCTTTCCTGTCCGAGGCAGCTGGATTTGGAGGGAAGCAAAGCTAAAAGGAGGTGGCAGAGAGACAAAGACACAGCAAAATGCATGCATGTGAGAGGAGGGACCTTCCCAGAATGAGAGTACAGTGGTATACAGAAGAGCAGGGACACCAAACTGTCAGGCAGTGGTGGCTCAGCTTCTTAGGATAAACCTTTTTTCTGCTCTGTTTGGCACTGGAAAAAAAGTCCAGTAAAAGCCCAACTGTAGCAAGATGGGATCTGCCTCCTCAACTTACCGGCCCAAGTGTATTTATTTGGATATTGATGGAAGAATTCAAAAGGTACTTTTGTTGTTTTTCACCAAGTAGTGCCTCAGGACACGGCAGCGGCTGCAAGCTGTCTGTGCCGTGCGACCTATTTCTGTAATGCGAGCTAGACGCATGTTTGCATTCAGCTCCGCTGTGGGCTTCAAATCTCTTTTTAAAAGGAGGCGGGGGGGGTAGGGAAGGGGTCTTGCGTGGCTTCTGCTTTGTGCATGAATTTTTATTTAAAGGGGAAGGGGAGACCGGCAGGCGATGAGTGTTCTCTGCTGCCCGCACTCGGTGTCTGTGTGGGAATCCTGGGTTTAGCAGCGCTGCAGGATTTCTCTCCAAGAGTACTGTTTCGACATGTTTACAAAGTTTTGCCTGTGGAGAGGTGCTTCCCCGGTTTTCACCCAAGCAGTCAGAACTGGAAAGCACGGCGTGCTGAGTTGTTTTGAAATTGCCTATCAGGTTTTTAATGATGGGCATTTTCCTATCGAGAAGTTTAGTGGCAGGCAGGTGTTGGATTGTTCTCTAATGTGCTGTGCTGGGGTGCTGCCGGGTCCCCGCCACCTTTGTGGAGTTGTTCATATGTGTCAACAAACATTAATCAAAACTTTAGCTTACATTATTCTTCCTTGTTTGCTTAACCGCTGTATGCAGCACAGGGGAAACTGCAGGAGAAACGTGTATTATGGCTAAAAGAAATAGCTCGTACACTATAGAGCCCACTGCTTTTAAACAGAAAAAATGTCTTAGCATTTTTGTAAGTAACTCTTCATATTCTTTTTGTCAGGAATTCTTTGGCCACAGACCAAGTGCCTTGTTTTATGTAATACTGACAGAAAGCCAGTCAGAGGCTTAAGAGCAACTAAACCCTGACTTGCAAAATTCAAATATCCACCTCTTGTGTTCCTGCTCTAAATCTTCATTTCACCCAGCCTCGCCCTTTTTCTTCCTGTTTAAAAAGAAACAGTAAAGAAATCCTTTCCCTTCCCTTTCATGTATTAATGACCACAGAAACAAGGCAATGGGAGAGCTAATACTTACAATCGTGTCCTACGGTGCCATTGCCTACGGTCCCCTTTGTAACTGCTTTGGAGAACTACCGTGTTCCCCGCAATGAAGCAGGTTCTCTGAGCGCACAAGTGAAGAAGTTTGTAATCAGAAACAAGACCTTGGAAGATTAAAACCTGTGCAAGGTTTCCCACAGCAGAATATTCCTCTTCACTGGTCCTGCGGCTTACAGCTGAAGGTGATTCCTCTGCTGCAGCGGGTTCCTCCGTACAGGCAGAGGAGCCCACAGGCTCTGCTGAGCGAAAGGGACTGCTTCTGTTTTGCCAGGGTTTAATGAGTTGGTCTCCTGACAGCCCCCAGAATGAATGCTTTCTCTGGCACCTTTACAGCTAAATATTAAAATGTTTTGGCGTTTCAAAAAAGTTGTGAGCATTTCCACACATGTAATTAAATCATATTATCTGTCAGCCATGCTGGTTTAAAAAAAATAGCGTTTCACAGAATCAGTCTCTAGAGAGGACTTTTGTCACTAAAAATACAGAAGAGGCACAATTGCATGAGCAAGCAAATGCAAACTCAGGCAGTATTAAGTTTTTTGCTCGATAAACATTATCTGTTTCTTTTGTCAGATGTGAAATTCCATCTGTGCAATGTTTGGAAGAATCCCTGCAGTAAAAATACCGAGTAAATGGGGTTCACTCAGGAGTAAGCCGGGCATATCACAGATTCTCGTGCCTCCTCAGTAACAACATCATTAGGAAAAAAAAGCAACCCTTAATCTTCCAAGGAATGCAGTATTTGAGGCTTCTAAAGGGAATTTGTTAAATCAATGCTAAGCTACTCCTTCTTAACCTAGTAATAAGGTATAAGCTTCATTAGAGTCGTGTTTGTTGAGTTTGACAGGTCTTAGCTCCAACTTGCAACTGGTTTGCTAAGCATTGCATTGTAATGTGGGCATACCACAATGATGGCTATAATAGTGATTCTTAATACATAATTTTATGCCTACATGGCCTGATTCTGAATTCACACCAGTGCAACCTCAGGGCATGCTACCGACTTAAGGAGAAGTTATTTTCCATCTCAGAGTAAAGGAAGGGACAATCCAAGCCCAGGAAATACCATACCGCCCCCACCCTGGGAAACTGCACCTTACAGGTGATTACTTCAAGATGCTCTACAACATGAGTGTTGAATTAAACCAAACAGGTATATGTGCTGCCAGGTACAGAGAGGCACAGGGGGTAGGGCAAAGGGGTTTGGCCCAATGTTTTGCTCAAATTGTTGGGGACAGAGGGGTTGTCATTGGCTTTGAAATCCTTCTCAGGGGCTGCTAAAATAAAGGAGGCACCATCAGCAGGGGTTGAACATAGGATGGTGACCAAAGCAAGCATGCCTGAGAGGAAGGGATCATATCCAGACCTCCTCTACCCTTCCTCCCCATGCTGCTCTGTCACAACAGTGAGGGCTCTGCTGCTGGCGGGGCAAGGGACGACTCGCCTCTGGCCATTTCCATGCGGACAGGCTGGAAGTGGAGTCTGCTCCACGTTGCTGTAGCAGCCAGCCTCCCTTCCAGCTCTGACAGCCCCATGTCTGCAGAGTGCGTGGCTTGCTACCTTTGCTCCCGCACGCCTGGTCTGTGCTAAGTACTGTGCACCCAGCCCCAGCGTGATTATTACTCATGATACATGCAAAGAGCACTATCACTCTCAGGGCTAATTAGGCTGCTCCTTTGGCACTGCAAATACACTTCATACTCTTTAAGAGAAGCAGCAATTGGCAATTGGATTTACAGCCGTTCTGCAGAACAGGACAATCCTCCTTGTCGCCTCTCCCAAGGGGTCAGAGCTCAGTACCTGCAAGGACATATATCTTCACGTGAGGGAGCATCACCACCTTGCCTCGGTCAAGAGCTGAGCAAGCTCCGCCTGTCTGCAGCCGAGGCAACTCACTCCAGTCAGCAAGCTTCAACCCAGGGGAAAGGAGTGGGCCTCAGCCCCTCATGGCAACGAGTGAGACAGACACATGGCTGCCAGCATCCACAAGCGGAGGGGTGGCTTTTGCATCACCTGGGAGGACACATGGGGCTGGTGATAGCTGTGTGCTGCCCACAACACCGGGGATTGCCAGGCTGGTGGAGGTAGCGCCGACTGCGAGGTGTGCTGTGGCAGCGGGACATCCATGGCAGGGCTGCCTGAGAGGCAAGATCAAAGCCTTCGTAGTATTGCAGATGCAAGCTGAGCTGTGGGTCTTAACAGCTCAGCTTCAAAGAGGTCGTTTGTTCTTAAAGCTGATTTAAAAAAAAAAAAAAAAGGGAGGTAGAAGGTAATACACTTCCTATTCAGGATCTAAGTAAAGTGGATATGAATCTGTGGGAAATGAATGCTGCTTGATTTATTTATTTTTAAAGGTTCTTCTTGCCCAGAGAAGCACAGCAAATCATAACCCGCTTGCCTGGTCACAAAGCCTCTTGCTACACTTTACACGCATATCCATGGCTTGACATGCTTGTGCAACACGTTCATGACCCACCTGTGCCACAGCCTGTTTTGCTGTCAGGCAAAAAAGAACAGATGGTCAGGAAAACAAACAAACAAACAAACAAAAAGAAATCCCATGGCTTTGCTTCGTATAGGAAGGTGACTTTACACTACCATAGTGTATGGGGATTTCTTGTTGTTTCTGGAGTGCCACTAGATGGGGTCAAGCACCAAAACCCCAAATCTGCCTGTGGAGAAATAAGGTTTGCTCTACAAAACTTGAGGAAGCCAGGAACTCCAGATCTGGAATCTTATTTTCCTTCATAATGTTATTAACTCTTTGGCTACTTTTTTAAGAAAACTCCCTATTGAGTCTGTTTTGAATTAAAAATCCACCAACATGGAACACTGATGTCTGTATGTTTTCCACATAGAAACTACAGGGGAACATTGGAATTTCTTTTGACCTTTGAGATCAAAATGGTAACAGAGCAGAGCCAGCCAGTGCCTGTGTTCCCAGGTGGGTGGCTTCATGGCTCGCATTTTCAAATGTCAGTGTAGTGGCTTTACTTGCAGAGTTGTAAGGAGTTCCTCTGAGAAAATACTTAATCTGAGATGATTTCTGTTTCCACTGTCTTAATCAACAGTATATTTATAGCAAGGATGGAAAGTCATGAGGGTACAGAGCCTGAATTTTTCAGGAAAAAAAAGAAAAAGGACCACTGCCTTTGTTTAAGATTCAAGAAAATCACTCAGGCTAGTTTTCTTCCTTTTCAGAAAGCAAGTAAAGAATTTTGGAGTCATTTTGCTGGTTTACTGAGTCATTCTGGATGCCAAATAGAGAGACAACCTTCTTTTTTTTCTCAAAACAATTTATTCAGTTCAATCTTTGTCCACCTCTACTGTGCTGACCTGTAGAGCAGGACCCTGAGACACCCGCAGCTATTGTTCCACTTGGCCTGAGGTCCATGATGAACAGAACAAAGCCAAGATTATGTTTTGGTGCTGTGGTTATTGCACTGAAATGTCAGCCAGTAGGGATAGTTTTGTCATGTGAGCTTTTCTTTTTAATTAAAGCAACAGCAACTGTGGTATAAATGCGTAGACTCTAGCAAACCCAACAGATTTTTCCAAAACTTGCCGTGCTATTTTTAACACGCCGAACTGGATTCAGATTAAAAACAAAACGCAGGAGAAAAATAATGGCGTGATGATCTGTTCAAGGCTGTTACATATTTTCGCATCCCTAAATGCTGCACAGAAAGTCCTAGCGACTCCCTTGGCACAGCGGGGCCAAGCGTGCTCTGTGGTGCCCGCAGCTCCCCACTCCCTGGCTGTCTAGCCAGGGGATTTAGTTATTTAGGAATGTGCTTTCGACTCCTGACCTCCGGGGAGGCTGGGGTGTGCAGAGGCGTATTTCACGTGCAGTCGGGACACAGGTAATACACACCCCCAGGGTCCGGTCTGTACGGCCAGGGCTCACAGCTTCCTCCCACACACGGACAAGCCTATGCCAAAACCCTCTGTAGCAGTGAGGCATAAGTATGTTTTTGTGGGATCAAGGCCATTTTTTTGCTAGTGGTGGATTGCTGCAGGCAATGGAGCATGTAAGGTAGCACAGCCTGAGTCTAGCCAGTGGTCTTGGCTAACTTGGGCGCTCAGATTTTAGCTGGCCTTGGTGAAATTAAGGTAGCTGGTAGATGTCCTCACTGTAGTGTAGCAAAAACTGAACAGCGAGTGTTTTAAAACTTTGTCATATTACAGCTCCTGTACAACATTTCAACATTTCAAAGAACAAAAATGGCTTAAAAGCAGGCTTTTAAAAATGTGAGAGAAAACATCATACTTGTGGCTCTGTCTCTTCTCCCTCCTTTCCCTTTCCTCCCTGATGAGGCCCATCAGGTCATTCAGGGGCACTCCCATGGCTCCTGCATAACTCTTCCAGACCCATGGCCCAGAAAGGCTTGTTTACTGGCATTTATCTTTTTGAGGTCATGCGCCATCTATTATAGTTATTACAACATATGCTCAGAAACTGTCGGTGGAGCACTCTATTGCTGGTGTTACCTAAGGATTTGGACAAGGAAACCTTAGCAGTTTGTGCCGCTCTCATACAAGCCTTACTACAAACAAGACAAAATCATTTTGTTTCTATCACCTTTCTAGGTAACTTACTTTTACAGCTGTAAATTGTATCCACTGGCCTTTCACCACGCTGGATTTCTTTTGTCTACTAACCAAGATGCATTTTTAACACTCCTCTATTATCAAGCAGGTCACATAGGCAGACATCACATTTGTGAGTATTTTTGAGATGCACTAACTTCACTCACATTTAGTGAGGACATTTGATGCTAAAGCATCCCTATTATCCAGTTTACAAACATTTCAAGTCTAATGCATTACTGTGCTAGAGGGTTAATTGCACTTAATACTCCATTAGCAGCAGCTATGTGCCCTTCTGATATTCAGGGAAGTCAGAATATAGACATTTGAATTATTTGTCAAAGGTTGAAATACTTTTATGTCTGCTGTAGAAATTAAGAAACTTTTAGCTCAGCCTCTCAAAATGAGCCTTGTTGGTTCCTGGTTATATACTGCTATCATTAGTGCTAAAAGATTGAATGTTAGCAATATATCCCTTAGTCTGGTCAGCAGGTTGCACAAGACTCTCTTTAATGTAACCTCACTTCCTCCACAAGCCCCAACATCTCTAAAAAGTGATGAGATCCTTCCTTGCTCATAGTGACAGAGCATCCAATTTCTGCCACACTGTCCAGTTCAATAGACCTTCAGGATGGTCCTGGTGCTCACAGGTATCGGAGTATCACAGACATTTTCTTTTTCCTGAAAAGATTCTTTCCCATATCTCTCTCTTCAGGAATATTATAAAGGATGGGAATTGTGCCTTATCATATATCCACGTACTTTGCGATCCTGATACGTCACCTCTGTCTGCCTCCTGTCTCTCATTTCAGGGTAATATACATTACTAGGAAACTGGTGGGAGTCATCCCACTTAACTATAGCTGTCTTAAAGTTAATGATGACTAGCCCAAGCTAGTCATGCAGGTTCCCCCAAAGTCAGTGGGGAGGTGGGCAATGTCTCCAGAGGATGATTCATCCCATCCTAAACCAGGATTTGGAGATGTGTGGGCTGATTTACTGTTTGGAAGTTGTCCTCTGTCTCTACCGGCAATAGGAGGAGTCTAGTGGAGCAAGGTGCACAAGAAACCTAGCATCTAGGTGTCTAAAACCACATCAGATGAATCCCACCTGTACATTTTACATAGGTGTCATGTTGAAATGAATGTTGTCAAGCCATGCTACTGCTCAAAGGTAAGTGTGAATCAGCAACTCTGCAGAGCTCTGGCTATTGATAGTAAAAAGTCTACCACATCCCAACTACCCACAGAAGGGGTGTTGAAAAGCTTTGGGTTGCTATTATTTTTGTTCAGATTCTTAGATCAGGACTCTCTCTCTCTTTCCCACACACCCACATGCATGCACACACACATGCACTTATTTTCTGTTCCTCTCTTGGTGAAGTTCCTACTGCATCAAACAGATGGCAAATCTGGTGTACTATTTTTAATACTGTCTAACATTTAAAGCCCAGAAAAATGGAGTGGTTTTCCAAATATCAACTGTTAATTAGTGCAAGAAATAAAGAAGAATAGACAGATATTTTGGATATAGCTGGGCTCACGCTATAATACTTGTATCTGAAATTCAAAGGATGAGAAAGCTGAGAGAGGCTTAGATATGGGGTTTTAGGCAGGGCTTCTGCTGTATATTGGGAACTGTGACTGATAAGGTAGGTACTCTTTTTGCTATTTTCTCAGGAAGACCTTTTTGATTACAAATTCAGAAAAATGAGTTCCTTTTAGTGATTTCTATAGAGCAGCATCTAAAAGCTCTTCAACCTGCTTCATTTTGATATGGACAACAAAGACTGCTGGAGAGAAAGAGAAAATCACAGTGAAAACTTTCCCGTCTGCATTCTGCTTTAGCAGTTCAAAATTCCTCCATGAAAACTGCTGTTATAGAACAGCAATGAGTTTCAAAGTCCATGCAAGATATGTAACCGAGTTTTAGCAAGCTCTTTTTCTGACACACTATCCTTCAATATCGTTAGCTAAATATCATCATTTTAGATAGTTTTAGCCCCACACTTTCAGCCCTCGTTCTGAACATTGCTTGCTGTGCTGAATGAAAAAGATATCACCTAGTGCTAAAAGTCTTGAATACAGCAGGTTGAGACCAGCAGAAGGAAGTAGGGCTGGCAACTGAGGATATATTGGCTTTGAAAATATTCCTCCATTACTCATTTAGGAATTTTACTATGGTTAAAAAAAATCAAATGTTAGTTAAACACTTGGAAGAAAACCCAATTACCAACAAAAGATCAGAACAGGATAACACTGGACAGGGTTTGCAGTTTACAGAGAGGATTAGCTGTTCTGAGGATCAAATATAGAACAGAAATTGGATTTGTAGGCTGTTTTTTACCCATCATATCTGAAAGTGAAGTATAATGTGATTAGTTGTAAACTGGTGGGTTGCAGAGTGTGTGCTCTGTGGTCCTTTAGTAGTACCTCCAACACAGTCCTTTAATATTAAACAGCTTTTCCAAGTGGGGAAACCAGCCATAGCACCAGGGTTCTTAATCTCTGCTCTTTCTAAAAGGGGTCTTGAAATCCTTGTTCCCTCCCAAATGTGGGTGCTATGGATTAAGAGAGAAGAAGGAAGATGTTTCAAACAGTGCAGAACTGTCCCCAGAAAACTAACTAACCCACAGTTTCAGTACCACAGATGTGAGCTCTGGGCCAGGAAACAGACATCTCTACTGAGTCACACTGTCCTACTTCACAGTCATTGCATGCTTCATCAAAATATTATTTCCACTCCAAAACATCTCAGTTATTATTCATTCTGTTTTTTCCCCTTCATTCTACTCTCCAAGGCAGGCAGGCAGCATTCCATACTTAAATCAAATGGCTACGTCTTGGTTTTGATGGCAACTTATTAAAACTATCAAGCTAAGCATTCAGGGGAGACTAGTTTTCCTGTCATTTTTCTACACTTGGTAGAAGGTTTGCTAACAATAAGGGGAAACAAGGACCAAAATACGAAATAATGTTAATGCTCAAACAGAGGAAACTAACTGTTTGCGGATGCTGTATCATTTGGGGGGAATGCGTTCTTTTCCTCCTGGCACAAATCCAAGGGACACGCAATCAGCAGGATTTATATGTGGTTGATCATCCTCATGGCATTCAGTTGTCAATCTGCAAACTGAAGCAGGGGCCTCTGTTTCCCTTTCCCCTGTGGTCTGTCTCCTCTGTGACTCTATTCATATGATTTAGGCTCTACCTTTCCTACAGAAATGACACTGGTGACTGAGTGCCTTGTGTTGGCCCAGCCTGCAGGACGCTACTGTACCACCAGGCAACACTGGAGTTCCTGTGTCCAGCTCTCCCTTATATGAGGAGTGTCAGGAACTACATCCCTGGGTTCTTCAGGCTGCACTGGCCTGTGTCAAACTATTCATTTTCTTGATGTGTATTATGGGAAAACTTGTCTGCACATAGGTAATCTTAGCCCACTATCACACTTACATAAGTCACTGATATCTCCTGTCTTTGGCCTTGGTTACGCCCGATAGCAAGGTCTCTGTCCTGCTGTGAACACTGATCTTTTCCAGCTCAGGCATTAGTGCAGGGAATGAGACACTGTGAGACACATCTTGGCAGTGGCTTGCCACCCTGGGATAGGAAGAGAGGCCCTAAGCAAGAAGGTGACTGTGTTTAAAAGCAGCTGAGGCAGGTTTGAAGGGCAGTGGAGTCCCCCTGTGCTGACTGGCGGGTCTGGATCAGGCCTGCAAACAGTGCCAGAAAAATGTCATCATGCAGACCTGGGCTGAGCAGCAATGGGTTCAGGACACCTGCCCGAGCAAGGACACCTTCATGAGGCTAGCTGAGATGCTTGCTTCACCTCCCAGTGCCAAGAGCACACAGAGAAGAGGGCAGAATGGGGACAGTTTCATCACATGGAAGCTAGCTGTCCTCAGCACTGCTAGTCAACCACCTTCCCTGGTCATGGGAGAAACCGCATGTCCCAGCTGGGTAAAGTATGACTGTAGGCCAAATGTCACTATATTTGCTTCATGGTGCTAATGTCCCTGAAATGATAATGGACTTTAAACAAATAGGATTCCTATACTGTGCTGGAGCCATCAATAGTACACAGTATGAAGGCTGTCCTCTCCCCTCTCCAAAATACATTCCAGCTGAAGTCATCAGCACAGCTGACATTGACTTTATTGGGAACATAAACCTGCAGGCAATAACAGGAACAATTGCATATTGCTGGGAAATGTTTGAGGCTGTCTGCTTTGTTTTGAAACCGAAGGAAGTTGGTCAGAAAAGCTCAGCAGGTTGCAAAAGAAGAGAACTTTAGTAGCATATGCTCTTTAATTAAAGAAGAACAGCTGAGGATAACCATTTACATCCTGAGATGAGAATCAAAATGCAGTGGGTGATTCACAAATCCACTTCTAGCAAACTTCAGTAAAAATGTCAAAATGGGGAAAGCTAAAAACATGTACATAGATAGCTCACAATCCACAAAATAATATCTACGTTCTTGTTTTCCTTCCCACACTTACACTATTACATGGAGTAAAAGGAAGTATTAAAATTCAGCCCCAATGCATTGAAAGTGCCTGCTGCTTTCTGTGAGTCAGGCTGACTTTCTAACCTTTAATGCTTTTTTAAAGTTTTTTTTTTTAATCTTTCCCTCTCTCATCTGTCCCCATCAATAATAACTGATTTCCAGAATAAGAAATCTCACTACCTGAAATAACACTCCCAGCACATCACAAGCCTTTTCCTTATGTTCAGCCACAATTAACATCATCTGCTCAGTTATTGCATGTATCAGTCGTCGGTACAAAAACAGCCTTCCAATGTTCTGTTTGCCAATTTTAGCAGCTATCACTCCAACAGGATGCTGTTTTCTGTGAGAAGCAAGGTTTCAGTCCCGTCTGAACTCGATTAACTCTGCTTTATTGCTTTGATTGCTGCTGATTTTAATAAACAAGGGTGAATCATTGTGGTGATTATCAAAGCAGCCTTTTGAGACACACTGGGCTTTAATCCCACCCATTTCCCAAGTGAGAGTTATTAACTACCTCAGCAATCATCCACCTTGAGTTTTTATAATCTGAATGTATTATCTAGTGTAATTTCATCTAGGCTGGAAAATAGGGAAGGTGGATGTATACTTATGTATCAGCCATAACCGTCTCTTGAAGTCACAAATATTGTTCTATTCTATACCATAAAAACCCTAACACACATTCGAAGAATGAAAGGGATTTTTTTAGTTACCAGTGAAAACTAAGATCTGAAGCATTACTTCAGCATCAGAACTGAAAAGAATTGTGCCTTGTATTTAGCGTAGCACACATCAGGCGCAATAGGACTGAACCGGCGTGGTCAGATCTTGCAATTATGTCAGGACTCTTCCAATATTTTAGAAGGAAAGACATTGGGGATAAATTCCTTAAATCTCAAAAGATCATCGCAAAAGTCATGATCAGGTCATTCTCAACCTAGACCTTGGATTGGTTAGGCTACATATCTGGGGTGTGGAGCTGGGGCTTGAGGGCAGACTGGGCATGTCTGGGCAAGAAGGCTGGAGTGGGTAGATGAATTGAAGCATTGATGAGACAAGAAGCCAAGGGTATGGAAAAGCCAGCCTTGGAATAACAGCACAGAGGTGGATCTCAGTCGGAGGAAAGAGGCAGAGAGCTTGTGCTTGTTGTATCACAACCTCTCCAGAGCCTGGTACAGTTTCCAAAGCTCTTGAGGCTCAGTTTCCCATGCCCTTAGCAAATGTCAGTGATCCTTGCTGACAGTGTCCCATGGCCTCTACTGCTGGTCTGCAAGGGGACAACAGCCTACTGCTGATCTCTGCCAGCCGAGGTCTGGGTAGCACATCCCACAACCTTCAATGCTGCCAGAAACAGAGGATTGGTGCCCAGGCCAGCTGAGGGACTTTGGTTAGTTTCCAAAAAGTATCTTAGAAGCTACACATGAGGACTATGTTTTTGCAACATTATTATGATCTAGAAATCAAAGCACTCAAATGTTAAGACTGCCAGAGTGAAGCTGCAGTTTTAATTAACCCACACTCCCCTGGCATGTATGCATTTTGAAAATTTTGTAATTTTTATTATATGATGACATGTTATTTTTCCAGCATGGTCCTTGCCTCATTGAATGCAGAGACACTATTCAACTGAGTCAATCAGAGGATCGTGGCAGCAACACTTGCTGTCTAGAGACCTTTCCTCCTCCTTTTCAGTGTGTCATGGAGGAGACAGGACACTGCGGTACTGCTAGCAAGGGTCTCTGAGGGAAGCAGCCGAACACTGTACCTGAGAACCAACTTCTCTTGCAGAGTCTGCCCCAGAATTCAGAAGTGATATGAAGCAAGTTGGCGAAAATAAACTGTTCAAAGGCAGTCCCTGATGACACATTCTTATTTTCTGGGTCACCAGTTTTGAGTCTGATCCACAGACAAGCTGAGAGCTCATGCCTGCAATGAAAGGCAATGGAAATTGTGCCTGAAAATATGAAAATATCAGATATGAAGAATGATTATGCAGTTTTGAAAACAGTGTTTCCATCTAGACACCTGCAAGGAGAGGAGACTTTTTACCATCCTCAGCCTGTGCCTCAGTTCTCATCTGTGAAATACTTTCTTACTCCTCATGAGTTTTATTATAGATGAGTTAATATGTCTCTGTGAGTCCCTTTGATCTACTCTATCCTGAACTTCAAGGTTCTGCAATTGTATTTTTTTTTCCAGGGGGCAGGGTGCAACGGAGTTGAGATCCACGATTGCCATGGGAAACCGCTGCTCCAAACCACAGCCTCCTCCACTCTGCCATGACAAACTGGCCTCTGTAGCCTGCAGCCACACTGTTAACTTGAGCAGCTCCAGACAAATAAGACCCACTGTTCTCTATTGTTCTTGGCTTTGAGAAGATGAGCCAGACTGAACTACAATGAGGCCTTTTATTTCCACAGCAGTTTCAAAACCTCCACCATAATCAATAAATTATATTCAGACAGGCTCTCTGGCCCACCACCACCTCCCAAAAACAACCAGAAGACACAACCCACAAGAGTTTCCCAATCAGTGAGCATCATCGCCATGTGCCCTGAAGGAAGTGAAAGTCTGGGGAAAATCATGCTATGGGATTGTATCATTAAAGGCTGTATCACAATGAGGTCAGGTGAATGTTGCATTTGCAGACTTAATGCTGCTCTTTCCAAACCTACAGGTGCTTGCATTTTGAGCTCAAACAGTGCTCTCAACCCAGGGGTTGCCTTGTATGCATGTGAGCTCAAGAGTATAAAGAGATGGTGGGAGAAGTAGGATGATAAAAGTGGCAAATTTCAGAAGTCAAGGTCCAACCTCTGGCCAAACAGCAGGAACAATGCAATCTGTTAGACTGCAGGGAATTTGGCACAAATGTGGGAAAAAAGTTCTATTCTGCTTAAAACTAGCTTAAGCTGGTGTAATCCAAATAGCAGTGCCCTTTCATACCATCCAAGAACCTTCCTAAATCTGGGTTGTTCCTTTCTGAAACTTGTGGTTGTTATCATCCTGCAGCTCTACAGTGTTATGAGATACCTTCAGCTGTCAGTTCACGTACATTATTGCTCTACTTCCGAACAGCACAGTTAGGTCTCCAGAGCCTTCTTTCTTTATCTAAAAGCACAGGTATTAAAGCAGGAGTAGGGAAATACTCCAGCTCACAGGCCAAATCAGATAATTGAAATTATAGGATGATCCTTAAAATTAGCGCAGTTCACGCCTGAATAGAGTTCATATCTCACTGGGAACTAACTGTCCTTTCTCTCCTTTGTCTTCATTTTTCCCCTGCTGCTATTCGTTTTGGAAGGTGATCTTTAGTAAATACTGCAACTCCAAAGATATTATGGACCTCTTCTGCATTGCAACGGGATTACCAAGGTAGGTAGGTCTCTCTTTTCATTAGTGACATTCATTTCACTTTTGTTCCTTTACTTCTAGGGACAATTCAGAGACAAGCCCAAAATGATCTAGTTAAAAACCTGCTATTCAGGTTTTGCTCTCATTCCAGTTTGCTGGAAGAGGAAATTGGGACAACACAGCATCAACTGGAAAAGTGCGTGAAGCTCTGGCAGGGATATAGCCACCTCAGTGCTGAGTACGCTTAGAAGAACAGGACAGGACAGGACAGGATGAGATGGGACAGGACGGAACGGAACGGAATAGAATAGAATAGAATTGAATTGAATCAAAACAAATCAAATCGAATCAAATCAAATCAAATCAAATCAAATCGGATTGTAGACTCTTGTAAAAAAGCCACCAAAGCCAGAATTCCAGCCCAGAGTACATACTGGCTCTGTGCACATACCCGTTATACCTCAGTACTACAGCCTTGCCCATATCAAGCAAAATGCAACCACAATTTTAGAATCTGCTTTTTAGGGAAAAATTTGGGGAGAATGAGAAATGTTGCCACTAGATCATAGGCTTTATATTTAGACACACTACAGTATAATCCCAGGTGTGGGATAATCAAACACAAAGTATCCAGCAGAAACCTTTTTAGAATAGAAATATTCCAAAAGCCATTAGCTGAGCCGCATATTTTCTAATTTATGTTATTCTGTAAATTCGATGCATCTCTCCTGCTGAAATTTCTTGTAGAGTTTGCTTCCTCTCCATGCAGAGAGTATCTTCCAACTTAAACCAGTGTATAGTGAGGAATTCTGCGTTGGATGTAGCTGTGTGATAAGATGGGGGAGGAAAGGGCATGGAAGAGGATAGTTCAGCCACTTCTGTGCTACCTGTCCAGGACAGTGGCACAAGGGAAACCAGGTCACAAATCCACACTTAAAAGAGAGCAGTTGTTGTCTGTCTATGGTACTTGAGCAGCACAGGCCAGTGCACAACAGCATGCAATAAGCCATAGTATTTGTATATACAAGTTTACAATACAAAAATGCACATGAGAAATAGGCCAACCTTTGAATCATGGGTTTATTGTATGACTCTAACTCTGGGTGTAGAAATATCAACTGGACTATATTGACTCAGAATTTGCATAAACTGCTGTAGAGAATTAATGCCCTTTGCTGTTTATCCTTGTTATTTCCTCCCATTTGACATTAGAGAGGTTGATAACTCTCATTTGCTTACGATGTCAAATATTTCCACTCTGTCACCCAGGCAACTTTGTTTAGCAATTGGAGTCATTCATGAACAGGGTGATAACTGTATATTTGGTGTTTCATTTTCAGCAGAGACTTCCAAAGAACTGTGCATTTCAGTCAGGTTCCTGGAGAGCACCCAGGTTTACATCTGAGCCTATGAGATCACACTTAGCACCGGATAATGAAAAAAAACGGCCTCTTATTTTTGTTTTGTTTGTTTCTTGTAAAGGAGTAACTAGACAATTTCAAGACATTCATAGCACTGATAGTCATTTCTACAGAGTAAGTTAGTTGGTGTATAGCTGCCTAGTCGATGTGTCATCATACATAGCTACCTAATAGAAGTCATTAGCTGATGATTCAATAGAATACGTGAGCTAGCAGGGAGCAAAGTTTGCTCCAAGATCAGCGATGATCACACTTAATATTTTGTCAGAAACATTTCTGGTAATTGAAATGAGTGAAACATCAAGCCTACCCTGTTCTGTGCTTTGACCCTTCCAGCTAAAACAGGTATGTGCAGAACAGTGCCAGGCCAGAATGGGAGTGCTGCGTGAGAGAAAATGGCCATGCACCATAAGCAGCGGTGCAAAATCTCAGCCAACATTTCTAGGTCAAATAAACCTCTTTGAAATGTACCTTTCAGGAACACAACAATCTCTCTTTTGACGGCAGACAATTGTATGGTATCCATTGATCCGACAATGCCCGCAAACTCAGAGAGGTAAGCCTTGCTGGAAGCTGCTCTCAGAAAATGGAGTCAAGCCCAAGGGAAAGGGTTTTGTTCGGCTGTGAATGCCTCTTGTATACAGTGTGATGTGAGCAACTATTTAGAGGGAGGGAGATGACAGCAAGAATTGCACGCTGGCTTATAACACTAATGCCTCCTACTTTTGAAGATTTTTCCTTGTTATTAAAGTAGGAGTAATTGTCTGAGGAAAAATACCGCATTTAAGTATTTAATGTGGAACATCTGTTCCCTTCCCACTCTGTTTGCTGTCAAGGCTCCCAGCTCCTTTGTTCACTCCGTCTCCTTTATGGCTCCATTAGAAGCTAACCATGACATTATTTGCAAAGACAAGTCAAAGTCTTTTATGAGGTTAGGACTCTTTCATGCTGGCCTTGACCCCTTTTGTCTCCCCTTTCCCTTTTGCTCCTGGGCTTCCTGTTGTTTGTTCAGCCTTGCGGTTTTATTTTCATTCTGACTACTCACAGTTATGACTTCTTCTGTTTCTTATTCCATTACATATTTCATTATTACTTACCATTGCTATTATTTTCACTGATGCCATCTGTCGGAGCCCCCAGAGTGGCAGGGACCTATTGCGCACGGTGCTGCACAAACATCGAACAAAAAAATGGTCCCCACCACTGGAGCTTCCTTCTGGCCTGCAACAATTTCTCCACCATCTCAGCCTCCAAGCTATCAAGGTTTGCCAAAGAGGAGGCTGTTTTCCCATGTTTGTGGTGTGACTGTACAGTACAACCAAGATTTCTTTGTGCACTAGTTCAGTAGTAAAATGGAAGGTTATGTGTTCATTAGAAGTGCCTGTTCCATATTTCAACAGACAGATTTTGAGGCTTAGAATATATTCAGATATTTCTTCCTACTTCTCAGGGAGTAGAAATGTGGAATGCAAAGTGCTTTCTCAGCGTTATTAATATCAGCCCTTTCTGATTTTTCCAGGTCTCCATACAAAGTAATACCTGTTGCCACTGGGCGACTCTCAGGTAAAACACTTCTTTTGAACTGCACTTACTAAAACTGAATTTGTAATCATTTTACATTCATTAGAAATCATTTTCATGTGCAAATTATGTGGCTGTAATGCAAGAAAGAAAGCTGAGTCTCTTATGGTTGTAGCTACAGCAGAATAAAAAGTGTTTGATCAAAATAAGCTATAAGGAAAGCTGAAAATATATTTGTCCCCCAGTTTCAAAGTATTTGAAGGTGAGGTGGAATGGCTGGGGTCCAAGTCTTTCAAAGTGCTTTGCTCTGGTCTGACTCAGCACCCAGGGATGTCTTGGGAAAAGTCTCACATAGAGCAGTAGTTCCGTTAAGGCATCATAGACCTTTTGAAAGCCTGTCCTGCAGTGTTTTGTTAAACTTGTTCTTCTTTCAGCAAACCTCTGCTCAAAGCTGAGCACAACATATGAACCCTAGGTATTTCAAAATGGCTGAGGAAAGAGAGTGATTTCTGGTGTGGGTATGGTAGCTTTCAGTGTAATATTTTAAAATACCTGACAAGATTAAAGAAGGCCTGGATGAAAGACAACATCTGGAACACATTCCTATAATTGTTGTCCTCCACAGGGAGGACTAAAGTGGCATTTCTACAGGACTTTTTTGCAAGCAAGTATTGTGCTCAAGGCAGTAGCTCTCAGATTTTGAAGCTGAGCATTTGCTTGGGGCAATTCATGTAAAGCATCTGGCTCATGGTATATCTCATCTGTGCAACTGTGGTATCTCCTGCCACTTGCTTCAAGGCAGCCTGAACAACAGCCCAAGCCTGCGCGTTGAAAAGCTATAGGGAGAGACTAGGTGTTTGGGAAGCACATCTTGGGAAGGTGGCAGGGACAGTAAGAGGGCAGGAGACGTCAGCTGGGGACACAGCTTGGAGAAGTGAGACACAAGGAGCAAGGGGCTAAGATCATCTTAGAAATGCAGAGTGCCTAGAAAGAAAAGGAGGGAGCCAGAAAGTTTGGGGCTGGAAAATGTGGTTGAAGGAAATGGGTGAGGTTCTGAGAAGGGAGCAAGGCAGTTTTGCTTTTTTCATGATAACTACAGGTCCCACCACTTTTTTTTGCTGAGGCTCCTGTGTTGTGCAAGAAAACATGGTGTCTGGCAGCACTTTCCTATATAGATGGGGAAGAGGCATAGCGAACCAAAGCTGCTCTCCAAGTTACCGGCGGCCACTCAGGCAGAAACCTCCACGGAGACAGGACATGACAAAGCAACGTAGAACGATGTCTGGGGGGATCGGAAAGCCAACAACAGAGAGCTTGTGCATGTGGAGAGCAAACGGAAAAAGGAGAGCAAAACAACAATGCAGATAGGAAACAAGGAAGAACTTTATCACAGTAAGGCTTGTTAAAAGCCATAAACAGATCCCATGTCAGTGCTTGCCGCTTGTTGTCACAGGGAGGTATTCCAAGCTGAGGGACACACATGACTGCTAAGGGGAAGGAAGCTGTCTTCTAAATTATTTCCTTATTAGAACAAACTCTGCTGGAACAGCATCACACTTCTGGTCTAGGAGTATACTACTTGCTTTATCGGGTCAGAACTGGTGGGTTGTTAATAGAAGCAGGATTAGTTGCATACTGAATAATGTTTGTAATCAGTATTCACTAGCCCCAAGATACAGAAAAACCCATTCCTTGGCCAGTGAATGCTGTCAGGACTCCACTGGGGAATCCCATTGTATTATATCAGATGGGAATCTGATCCAAGGGCTTTCAAGAAAAGCTGACTTTCTTTTACATGAACCTAACCTTATATTTTTATAAGAATATATATGACTTTTCACACTTTCCCAGGGCCCTCGTTTTTCACTCCAGCTGACAGCACATGGCTCTGCTTTGTGCAGAATGCAGTTCACTGTGTCAACAAGGTCTCTGTTTCCCCCCTGCATTTTATAAAATAGGGATTTCCAAAGATCTGAACTGAAAAGGGCAAGAAAAATTCTGGTGGTAGGTTGCCAAAGCATAAGGCAAAGTCTGCTATGGAAAGAGGAGGAAAGCTGAACTGTGTGATGGAACTAATGTTCCTTGGTATCTGTTTCTCTTTTACATGGCTTGCCATTAATCTTAAACATTCTTGACATTTTGCTGAGAGTAGGGAGAATGAATAGAGTGGGAAATTGTTCTTCTTCATTAAAAGAAAAAAAACAGCTCAGTTCTAGCCTTCACTTCTTAAACAAATCTGCCTGCGTGATTCTGCTTTCCAAAGCAACTCGTCCAAACACATGCCAAAAAAGGGTCACCACAATTTTCACAACAGTTGGAGTGAACGCACCTCTTTTCAGCAATCTCCCAGGCGGCTGGAAAAGAGTGAGGCATGCTGTAGTGGAACAAAGATTGCAAAAGGTGAGACTGGAAAGCACGATCCTTTGGGAGGAAGATCTCAGCAGTGGCTTTTATCCAATAAAGGAGATATCCACTGGAGTCCTGCTAAGAAACTGTTCTTCATTTCCCGGCTGTAGTCACGGGAGCGGGGCTAGAATTAAGATTATTATTCTAGTGAGCGTCCATCGGATGCACTGGCCATTGCGATACCACTGCTGGGTCAGTCACCTGCAACGCACAGGTGGTGGGGGGGGGGGGGTCAGGCTGGGGACCTTGGCGTCACGTGCCGTCTTTCCTCCTGCGGCCTCAGGCAAGAAGGGGCATGGTCCAAGCTGGCATCTTGTCTCTCTCGCCACTAGAAAGACTTTGGCCCGTGTTCCTGAGGCGGAACAGACTCAAAACTCGCAAGCTGATGGCTGCCTTGTAGCAGTAATTAGAGCTGGGGCGCTCTAATATCGCTGGAAATGCTGACTAAATGAACAAATCCTGCTGGCAGCACACTCTCAAGAAATAAAACCAAAGTAAATAAAAATAAATAAATAAATAAACCCCCCAAACTCCAACCCGGACCGAAAAGGGGAAGCGCAGACAGGGAAGGCGAGCCAAAATGCAGGTGCGAGAGGGCCCGCGGAGGCAGAGGGACACCTGCGCCGTGGCCGCCGTGCATAGCCGTGGAGGGAGGCCCGTCGAGGCAGGCTGCCCCTCGTGCCCTGGCGGTGGTGGCAGGCTGAGGAAGAAGCGTGGCCGCTGCAGCCTGCCACACCTGCTGCCTGGTCCGACCGGGGCAAAACGACTCCCTGCCCTGTGGTTTCCCCTCACTGTTGCCCCGCAGCCCTCGGCCCGGCGCCGTGCTGGGGGGCGAGGAGCCTTGGCCGGGGCGGGACAAGCTGCAGGGAGGCCCGAGCGGGCCTGCGCACTGTCCGGCGCAGCTCGATTAAGGCTGGGGTTGCCGCAGGCCGTAGCCAGGGTCCGTTGTCAAGGCACGCGGATGGCAGCTGCCTATGTTACGTGGCGAGGAATTTCCCTATCCCGTAGGGAATCACAGAGGAAAAGGAAAAAGAAATGCTAAGGAACTGTGGCAAAGGTAGCCGTGTGCGCCTGGGGTGTCAGCCCCACGCAGAGGGACACGAAAGGTGCAGGGCAATGGGGAGGGGTGGCAGGATGCCCACGCTCGCTGTTTTGCAAAGGAGGGGGCATCCTGCCAGGCTGAACGACACCGTCACGATTTCTCGTTTTCTTAGGGAGCAGGGGTTAGCAGAGGTCTCCCTTCTTGATGGAAACAGGGTGAAAGAAATGGCTCTTTGTCTCTTTAAGATGAGGAGAGCTGCCACTCTTAGTCATATATCTTTACTGCACCCTAGGGTTATAAAAACATACATCTTCGTTTTGAAAGTCTTTTATTACATCTATAAACATCAGATTGCAGCTGACTGTTCCCTGGATTAGAATGTCCTAGTACTCCGAGCAAGTTTTGACAGGGGGAGGGAGTGAAAGTAAGATTTTTTTTTTTTTTTTACTGGAACCGTGTTTATAGGGAACTTGTCAGTCTCTCGCGTGCTACAGCCACTGTCAGAGCGCCGAGCAGCAGTGAAGCAGGAGGACACAGGTTTCTGTGCTTGCTCTCACTGCTGGACTCGGGTGACTGCCCAGGTGCTGCGGACGGTAAGCTTCCCCGCTGTTTTGCCTAGGAAGCCGCGTTTGTTTTGCTTCAGCCCTTTGATTCTCAGTTTCGAACGCTTTTGGGGAGGAAACTGAAAAACGAGCCTCTGTAATAAGAACTAATCTCTTCGTTTGCTCTGCTGGCCGCTCTGCTGGGAGCTGGATCACACCAGAAAAGAGCGAATTAGGTCTGAGATGTTTGGAGGAGCGAGTGCTTGCTCCAGTTTAGAGACTACTGCAGGGTGCCGTAGCCAAATCATTTCAAACAGAAAAGTGAATGTTCCTGACAAGTATCTCTGACAACTCTAATATTTGAGGAATTGCAAATTCCTTCAGCAGGTACAAGGGCATTTATTTAGAAATATGTCGTAAATGCTGGGCTGTGTTTCCGTCTGATGTATTTTGTCCAGGTGGTTGCACTCATGAGGAATTTTGTTCCCTCAGACAAACACGAGAAGCACCTTCAGAAATGTCAGTCGGGTATTTCTGCTTAGGGCGAGCAGGGGTGCTCTGCAGTCTGGGGGGTGTATATGAAAGCATGCATATATTTCTGCTCCTTGAGCATGACAGACCAAGAGTACATCCACACTGCAGGCATGAGAACGACTGCAGCGTAGTGCAGATTAAATAAACTGGCGGGGGGAAGTGGGAGCAATGTAGATGCAGCAGCTCAGAGCTCAGCAAATGTGGTTTATGCTTCCTCTGCCTGCGTGAATGCAGTGTGGACATACCAAAAGAGCAGAAAATGTTGCCGTTGTGCAGCTTCTTCCTTCCTAAAGGATAGTGTCTCTTACAAGCTAGGGTCTTGTTTTAAGAACTTGTTTTTTCCTGTGTTGCTGATTGCAGTCTTCTGAGAATCTCAGGAGAGGGACTGGGCTTTACTAAGCTGACTTTCCTGAGCCGGTTTTAAGTGCCACAGTGCTGAAGTTGGCAGTAGGAAGCAGCGAGCTATCTACTCCAGAGCTCCCAGAGCTGCCGACACCAGAGCAACTCAGCCGATACTGGCAACAGCAGGATCTTTTAGCTGGAGCTCCCTCCTGCAGGCACCGCACTGCGCTGGGTCTGCCCAAGTTATATTTTCAAGTGAAAAGGGGTTGGGAAATCCATGCTACAAATGTCCTGCTGGGTCCACCCCACGAGCTCTGCAGGGTGGACTTCATTCTGCAAGGATGGTCAGTTTGGCGTCTTGCACTTGCATGAAGTTTACGCCTAGCTGTGTGGTCTTCACAAATTTGCGCCAAAACATAGGTGTCCAGTGTAATGTCACAGCGTAAGTCAGAAAGGCAAGCTGGGTTTTCTTCTGTTTGTAAGCACTGCTGTGTTGTTTCTGGATGCTTTGGTACTGAACAGCATTATTATCAATTTAAATTTCTATTTCTGATAATATGAAGGGAGTCTTTGTGAGCCAGAGGTCAGACAGTGAGCCAAACCTTTCAAAAGCAAGTGATAGTTCAGGGCGTCCCACTTGAGAAATGTGAAAGGGGTCTCCTTTTCAGAGAGCACTCCCTTAATAAATAATAAAATAGGATGTCTTTCAGAGATCCAGCACCTCCAAAAATCTTTCAGTAAATCCTGACTGTAATCTGCACAAATACAGCAGTAGGGATATAATCCAAGAAACTAGCAGCTATGTGGAAAGAGGAATCATAGACTGATCTGCATTCCCAAATGGTGTCACTTTTCAAAGGACAAGAATGACTTTTTGGCTAAATGTTTCACCATCAGAGCTGGAAGTCTGCAGGTACAAGTTTGCAGGAGAGTTGAATGTGCCTTCTTCTCTGTATCATTTTCTGTTATTTCTCCCTTTCCTTTTTTTAGAGAAAGAAGAATTGCTCCAGAATTTATTGGGACAGATTGCCGAGCAATTCTCAAGGTAAGAAACTGAACAGCATTATTATCAATTTAAAATTCTATTTCTTTTATTGGGCTGAAGTGAGCTTTTCACAGGAGCCAAAGGGCCACTTAAGATCTTCAAATTCCACTCTTCCTGCCAAATTTAAGCCTGGTGCACACGTGCCTCCCACTAAAAGCAATACAGTAGCTTAAACCAGGAGTGATTTTAGCATATCTTTGATCTAAAAAGGAGATCAAGTATCAAATATAAATGTTTTTATAGTGTTTCTGTCCTCTCAGGAAGCAAAAGAAATGCTTCTTCACAGAGCATTAAAATCATCTGATTTGTTTTGTTTTTTCTGTTATCACACAAATATGTCTCTCCTCAAATAGGATTTCTGAAGTCTGTATTGCTGCTTATTTTATTCCAGCTGCTTTCAGTAAGAGAGATCTATTCCACCCTAGCTCAGCAAATCACCATCATAATTTGAAAGCAGGAGAGCTTCAGAGGTGTAAAAATACTGACTGCTGATAGATGAAGCATTGTCAATTTAACTTTGCTTCCCTAAGGGCGTATGATAACAAGTCACTGCTGAGAGAGGGGGTGTTGAAGTGTGTCAGAGGCATAGTAGATTCCTGGAGCCATAACAAAATCATTTGGTTTTCATTTTTCTGAAATCCCTTGAACACGTGTATTTTCCACCAAAAGTTTTACAGTTCTGTGGCAAATTTTATTTTCTTTATGGCAATCACAGTTGGAGTAATCCATCCTCTGAAAAATGTAAGACATTTCTAACACAAAATCTTTTGTGGATAGTATAGATATAGCACTATATGTATAACATTAATATATAAGGGTTTTCTTTTCAGGGTTTTTAAAATCAATGAAATGAAAACGGAAGTAGCTAATCACTTGGCAATGCTGGAGAAAAAAGTTGAATGTGAGTGTCCCTTTATTTGCCTTCAAACTCGATATTACTTTTTCAAATTAATTAAAGAAGGATAATGTAGCTGCCTTCTCCCACATTAACTATGTTGGATATTTGCACAGGACAAACATTTTGCCTTTCCTTTAGACTCTGTCCTTTCGGAAATACATTTACTGTATATTAAACTGAATACGATTGGGTTTGCTCTTACTACTGGCTAAAGTCGATCCTGAGCACTAAGGTCTGAATATATTTCTAATAAGTGTATGTTACACTCCCTCTCTCTGCCTTTTTCTACTGTGTGTGGGACTGAAATGGGGTTAGGACAAACATTTTGCCTTTCCTTTAGACTCTGTCCTTTCGGAAATACATTTACTGTATATTAAACTGAATACGATTGGGTTTGCTCTTACTACTGGCTAAAGTCGATCCTGAGCACTAAGGTCTGAATATATTTCTAATAAGTGTATGTTACACTCCCTCTCTCTGCCTTTTTCTACTGTGTGTGGGACTGAAATGGGGTTAGGACTCACCCTGCAGCCTAGCCGTATCTGCATGTGTGCATACTACATATGGCATGAAGAAGGTATGATATCAGAAGTATCACTAAATATGCAGCATAATGTATACTTAAATACAAGCAAAGGGTACTGCTTTGGCTCTTGAGAGGCAGTGATTTCTGGGTTGTGAGCACAGAAATCCACACCTCGCAGGTCCTATTTCCTGGCTTAGTACGAGAACAGAGCAGGCACACAGTATTATTTCTAGTTTTCCTTGTTTGTTTCATGTGTTGACAGTAATACAATTGTTTTTAGTTGCCATGCAGCAACAAAGTAAAGTTCAGCTGGTCAAAGAGCTCCTTTTCTGTTTTTTTCCAGGCAGCATCTGCCCTGTAGTTTTTTAGCATGTTATGCATAAAACAGATTTGAGAAAGACGGGGCATAGATATGAATAAGGCACTGTCACATAGGGCAGTGTCAACACCAGAGGTCAAATCCTCATTGATACGCAACATTTAAGTCAGAGATGGACAGAATCTTCCCCAACGCTACAGCTGCAAAAAGTGCTTTCTCACTAAAGCTGGCTGGAAAAAAAAAAGAAGGTTCTGGTACATGGAAAAAGTTGTTTTCTTGAAATTTCCCCCAACCAGAAGCTACCTTGACCCTGCAGCTGCTCAGTGAAACTGATGCCTTCATCAGCAGCGAAAGGAAAAAATGTCCTATTCAAGGAGCAGCTGCAGGGGAACCTCTCCCAGAGGCCACCCCAGCAGCAGACTGCCCTCAGGCTGGGGCTTTCCAAAAGCTCTGGTGCAGTGGGAGCCCTCCTGGTGAAGTCTGCTCCACGGCCTGTATCTCGGCACCTTGCAGCATGCCCAGCCTCAGTGCAGACCTCTGCAAGGAATCCAGGTAGCAATCCCACCCAATATGCT
The DNA here is from genome assembly GCF_036370855.1 of Dromaius novaehollandiae. Classification (NCBI taxonomy): domain Eukaryota; kingdom Metazoa; phylum Chordata; class Aves; order Casuariiformes; family Dromaiidae; genus Dromaius; species Dromaius novaehollandiae. Next base: position 121,978,528 of record NC_088098.1, read on the forward strand.
TGGTTGCAGTTTATCCAAGGCACCACTGATTTTTTGTTTTGTCCCTGCACCACCCCCCCCCCCAAAAAAAAGAAGAAAAATAAATCAGCTCTGTTGCTCTGCATTTTCTACAAAAATGACGATTTTTCTGATTTTCTATGAAATTTCTAACCAGTTCCAGTGCTCTGGGCTAGATCCACAGACTAGTGCAAATGAGGCAAGTGTTTCTACAGGTCTTCCTATTCCCCGGCAGCAAGGGGAAATGACTATCCCAGACAGCTGACGGCTGCTTTTGTCCACTGGCTCTCTCCCCGGTCTCTCCCTGATGCCGCTGGGACTCCTGGCTGTACCTTGCACAAACTGCCTTTCAGCACCAGCAGCCCTGCAACAGTGGAGGGAGATAACAAAGATCCACATGCAGCTGCCGGAGGGAAAGAGTTGTGCATTTGCACTATACAGCACTTTTTTGCTGGTTTAGAGAAGGCAGTATTCCTGGAGCTGTGATGCCATGTAGGTGAACTAAATTCAGTGTTCCCCAAATGAGGCTTCTTTTTTTAACTGTCTCTCTCCGCTGACAGAAATAACAGCAGATGCAGCAATCTGCTGCCATTCTGCCTCAGCGCTTGTGATCACATCTCCAGCAGCCTCAGCCTGTGGGAAGGGGCTCCCTGGGTTGCCTGTCTACAAGTGCACCCATCTGCTCAAAATTGGACTTTGCAACAGAGCCAAATCTGCAACACTTTGAAATAATCCTAGGCTTTCATATTTAAAAGGCAAAACTGTGAGGGGAAGGAAGAATCCAGACTCCTTACTCAGGCAAGGCTCCCAGTGGTTGCCGTAACAGCCATGTTTCAGTACTGGATTCAGCCCAAGGATTTCTTTAGACAGCACAGGGTCTTTTCAGAGGTATTTTTTGCTGCAGAATAATATAATGAGCCCTTAATCAGTGCACATGACAAGGCCATTTATCATTTGCAAGCAAAATGTGAGTAGAATTGTGCTTTTGTTTTGCCTTTTCTCCCAGCTCCTGCAGAAATCCCTTTTCTACCACTTTCACATGTGATCTCCAGGTTTTCTTCCCCAGAGGGGACATGTGTGGGAATAAGAGTTCATGACAGCTCTACATCTGCACCTCACATAATATGTTCTCAGCTTCCTTCCTGTTACTGTCTAGAGACAGAATCACAGAAATTTTTTTCTAGGAGCCGGATCTTTTAACTGATTTTTAAATCCCATCTAAAGCTTGTGACTTCCCCTTGGAAAACATATCCGTGCAGGGAAAGCATTGGAAATGCTTTGTTCCATGGCTTTACTTTGTCCCAGTGTTCACACAGCAGCCAACACATGAATAAGGAAGCTGGCAAAACCCTTTACAATTTGTAAGCGTCTCACATCACATTAAGAAAATAATTATGTAAATTCTCTGCTCCCCTGGGGAGGTTTTGGGAGAAAACTAGAGAGAGACAATACTGCAAATGCTCAGGGCTGCCTTTTTGCACCATCTCTCTTCTACTCTCTGCAGTTGTCTGCCCCACTGCCTTGTCAGTCTGCTACTGTGCTTTATTCCCACTGCTTCTGATATGAACCGGCCACCCATTTAGGCATTTTGTCAAATGGACTACCATGAGCTTCTCCCAGAGGAATGCACAGGGGTGGTATATAGTAGTGCAGGGGCTGCAGGTCAGCTGCAGCTGACCGTCAACAAAACAGCTGAACTGAGTACCCAAAAAAGTGCAGTCAGACCCCCAGAGTAAAGATACTGAATAAGCAGGACAGCACCTTACCAGTATCATCCCTATCATCACCCAAAGAAATTGCTTGTAACAGTACTAGACAAAAAACTTTCATCTGGAAATGTGATTTTTAAGTGGATGGTGTCCCTGTATTCAAACATAACTCAAAACCCTTTTCTTTTCCTCTTTTAATACATGATGTTTTGGACTTGGTTTATATACCTCTTCTGCTTTTTTCTGTCCCTGTTCCTCATCCAAAAGCAATTACTAGCATAAATAAATAAAAAATGAGGTCTCTGCTGATCTCCAGAGTTCTGCCCTTCCGAAGCAGTTTTTCGTCACTTATATGTAACCCTCCAGATAAGTATGATGATTCTATTATTTTATAAGAAAGTGATTGAGGACTGATTGTACAATTACACGTTCCCTTGAGTTCACTGAACCACGGCTTGTCCGTGCAAACAATGAGTTCAGTAAACAAATGAGCTGTGAAATGATTCCATGTGAATGACATGCACTTAATAAATAGCGCTATATTATGTCCTTGAGCATGCTGATAGTTCAACCAGAGGGAAAGAAAAAGGAGAATATTCACATATTTGCACTGCATTAGGTTCTCACAGCTACGTGGAATGAAATGCATTGCAACATAAACAAGCAATCAAACTTTTTGCCTTGTGGCTCTCATAAACACATACAGAAGAGGAACATAGGATTTTTGTGCTGCATGCAGAAATAACTTTTGATTACAAAATTGATTTGCAAAAAAAAAAAAAAAGTGGCAGATCTTCAATACTTAAACACAATGAAATCAATTCTTAGAGTCAAAACTTTTCAACATTTCTCTCTCTCTCCTGCATTCTCTGTCTGGTTTCTCAGTAGCTAGTAATGCCTCTTAGAGCTCCTTAATGCTCTGCATGAACTTTCAAATTAAAACCTTTTATCTTAATGGGAATTCTAATCCTACTGGGACATATTTGTCTAGCTGCGCTTATCATCCCATCACTGGAGGTTTTTTGCTCAGGAGCCCCTTTGATTAGTGTTTAACAGCAGAGAAGTAAAGGCATCAGAACAGCTGACTGCTGTGAGCAACCGTGGAAAAGAGGAGATGTTATAACCATTCTGTGAATTAAAATACTCAGACTATCATCTAAAATTGACAACAAAGAATTCCTGTGGGTTTTCAAGATACATCGCTTTGGCAGCACCTGCATACATGAGAACCAGTGCGGACTGTAAGAAGTACCTCACTCACTGGATAGCCCCACTGTTACAAGCCCTTTGAAAGTTTGTATAATTGTTGTAATGAGATCCTTCGAGTTTCACCATGGTAACACCCCTGTTATTTTCCTTTGTTGACAGTGGAAGGCCTGAAAGTAGTGGAGATTGAGAAATGCAAGAGCGACATTAAAAAGATGAAGGAGGAAATGGCAGCTAGAAGCACCAGGTAAGTTCTGCTTTGGATCTAACTGAAGAAATAAGCATCTGTTTTCCAGTGTTAATGCAACATTTCTGCAGAACAGAGTTACATTCTGGGTTCAAAAGTATAGGGGCAAGGAAAGAAATAACCGTTAAGGACACTGGCTTTAATTTAACAGCCTGTTACAATTGAAGGTTTATAGCCATTTATCAGTTAAAATAGTGCAGGCTTCATGATTAGAGCAAAGAAGTCCTGCAGCAGAGGGTAACTTTTTCCTGTGTTTCACCATATAGAACAGAAACTCTTCACTCAGTTTTTTGGGGGGAGGGAAAGGGAAAAGCACTTCTGCAAAGTGAAGCATTTGCTTGGGAAACAGATAACAGTCGAATTAGATCTAGTAAGATTTAAACCGTAGTCTGAGAAAATATCAAATAAATATGTAACAGTTCTTCTAATTATGATCTCATGCTATTATAAAGTGCCCATTTCAATTTCAACAAGAATTTGGGAATTTGCTTTCTAATTAAAGGGCTCATTCTGCAATTGTCAAACTTGGTTTCCCTGTAATTAAAATGACAGCAGAAAAAATTGCATTTTGTACAGTATGTGGTCTCAGCTGGAAAGTCTGCCCCCTGTGTCACCAAGATGCTCCATTAGGACAAACAAATCATCACTGTGAGATTATGAGTACTTCTGGGAAGGTTACTGAAAAAGGATTTACCACACTGCTCAAACTGTAGGTGAAGGGGATTTTTCTCAGCAAATGTAACTATGTTATCTTGAAAGCCTCTCTCTTTTTCTTCATTTGGGGTCAAATCCTCTGACCTTTAGTCAAAACTATTTCCCACTGAGGGCAATGGGAGATTTGCTGAAAGAATTGGGCTTTATGATCACTGGCTTTTATAAATTTTACTATCCAGATATGTCAGGAGGCAGGGTATTAATACATTCCTATAAAGTCTAAGGCCAAATTCAGCTGTCATACTAGCATAAACGCAGAGTAACAGTATTAACCTCAGAAGATCTGCTCCAGATTTATGATGGATTGCGGTTTGCCCTGGGGCTTGCATCATTTCTTGTTCAGGTGTGTGAGAAAATCTCATTAGAAAAATCAGAGCTCAGATTGGCAGCAAACATGAAAACACATATGCTGATTTGTGCTTGATGTGCTGTGAATAATGTGTATGTGCGTGCATGTGTCTTTATTTTTCCTCAAATGTTATGGGGAGCTGGGAGAGTTGCACTGACGAGTCTAGAGATGCATAGGCAGATAGAAAACTAAAACCAAAAAGAAGTCATGGCAACTTTGCATTCACGCAGTTAACACCACATACACCAGGAAGTACAAGACTATTCCAGCAACAGCCATGACTCATTCCTGTCAGAAATCTTGTCATTTTACAATCTATATTTTGTAATATAAACAGCAGTATGTTAAGCTATCCATTTAATAAGAAAAAAAGGAATGGGGAATGCTACATCTGCCCAGCACAGCCTGTTCCAGGTCTGGCTGAATCTCCCTTCCGATCAGTCATCCCTCTCTTATGACCAGGAGGACTCTTTGTATCTCTGCAGCTTTCAGGCCAGATGGGTCTGGGCAGCATCAAGTTGCTGATCCGGCTTTGAGGCGCCACCGTCTCTCACGCAGGAATTTTGAGTGTGATATGCATTGGCAGACCCTCACTGTCTGGGGTCTGGCTAGGTCAGGTACTGACAGACAGCAAGACAAGAGTAGCACAGGCTCCAGCAGGAGCCAGACACTCAAGAAAGTAGCCAGAGACCTAGGCAGGCTCAGACATTTGGCCTTGAAGTCAGAGGGCCTGTAAATCCACGGCTATCACTTGTAAACAAACAGCCTATGCCGCTGTCTGCCCTCCTGACAGTCCTATCACCTTGTTCCAAGAAATATCAAGTCTTCCCTGGAAGCAAAGCCAGTCTCTGCCATCTCCTGCAGATGAAGCCGGGCACCATGGCCCGGAGCCAGCTTCTTATGAGCACAGTAAAGCAATGTCCCTCTGCCTGGGCGGGTGTAAAAATCAAACCGCTCTCGCTCCTGGAGTCATCACCCCAGGAAAACAGCTCGGCCCTGCACAGGCTTGTCCCTAAGTCCCTTCGCATCCCTCCTGCTGGGTCCTAGGACAGCCCATAGGCCCCTCTGTGCCTGCATGCACTTGTGGCACAGGTGCTGAAGCTGCACCATGCCGGGGGCTCAGTTCCTGCCTTTGTGACTGCTGCTGTTTAGTCAGATGGACTGGGCTATGGGGGCAGCTGCAGCTCCCCTTTTTCTGGGTGACAGTATTACCTTCGCAGTGAACAAAGGCAAAGTGAATTTTTAGCTGGCAGTTTGTGGCAGTTATAATCACTGGCAGCTGGTACCTCAAAAGCTGGAGACCAGCATGGAACATGATGTGCAAAAGCTGTGGTAAAAACAGATGTAAAACAGCAGCACATAATGCTGGGTGCAGGCACCCAAGCTAGCTTGCTCCTAGCTACCATGGGAGTTGTACAGATGCTTTAGTTGAAGTAGAGGTCTAACTTGCTCTGCCCAACATCACCTTGTGCCATATTGATCTGCTTTTCTTGTTGGTGGCGGTTTCCTGCAACCGCTCTTCCATGTGGAGCTTGGAAGAATGTGCAATGTGTACATGCAAAAGATTCTCTGTAGAATTGAGTGTGCTTTTTGCTGGTCTTGTATCTCTGATTCTTTGTCCCACAGCACACTCCCACACTCCAGCACATCACCATTTCTCCTTCGTAACATAAGGTGAAAACTGAGGTCCCGCACCAGTAACACAGAGAGGCTTGCACAAAATCCTGGTGAGGTTCAGCATATAGTCAGGGATTGCTGTGAGTCATCTTTTTTTGGCGTACGAGTGAGGAGAGGGTGCTCCTTGCGTGGTGTTGCCATTAAGCAGGACCCAGGAGCAAGGTGCCAAGGAACAGCACGTAGTTCCCCATTCCCCAGGCAACCATGTCTCCGCCGACGCGATGCCGTCAGAAGCGGTGACCCCAGACTGGGGCGCTTCGTCCCCGGGCAGCTCTGCAAATAGGCTCCCCCGCCGATGCAAGGGGCATGAGTGTTGCGGGGGACGGAGGCATCCCAGGGCAAGTGGAAATGGTTTTGTTCCTATTTGGACTTGTCATCCCTTGTGCAGTATGTCATTTGCCACATAAAGTGTTACAGTTAGATTTACATATTACATCTAAACTAAACTCATGTATATTTATGTGTGCATATATTCGTTTAATAATATCACAATATATATAGCTATATTCCTCTACGTTACATATTCTTACATTTACATTTACCAAATGACAGGATAATGATGAACAGCTAGGTTTATAAAAGCCATCACACGTAGTGATATGCGCATTTCTACTCGGCAGAAGAGCAAAGCAGCCCTGCTGGCATCGACTCAGTTTGCTTTTTTTGCTAGTCTGCTTTTTGTGCTCACTATTGGCAGACACTAATAACATTATAGTGTCTTTTAAAATTATGATCACTTACAGATAGTCTTACATTTGTAAGGGCCTGATGCATCCTAGTTCTGGTGCATTCCCCAGTGTGGTAGGATGAAGGCTTCTAAGTCTTACGACAGCTGTGCCATACGGATGGTTGGCTGACCTGAGGCTAACCCTGGCAGCCAGTTCCCATTAGGGCAAGGAATGTCCTAATCTCACTATTTTTATCCCAGTAATACTCCTCACAGTGGAGTTTTGAGAAAATGGGTTTAGAAACGATTAAGACAGCTTTTCACCAACTGAGAATCTCCTTAAACAGGGCAGGAAAAGGCAGCTGTTTGAAGCCTGCTGACCAGCATGAACTAAAAGATGAAATAACTTTGCAAAGGATTCAGACAATGCCATCAGAAATGATAGCAGAGATCAAAGACAAGAGGAAAAATAAGAGAGATGTGGGCCAATTCCCAGCTGAGAAGCATTAAAAAGAGATGCAATACAAAATTTGCAAAATCCTGGAAAAGGGAACAGATAAAGTTAGTGGAATGTTTTAGTTGGTTTCGTTTTGGATTTTCTTTTAGGTTCATTTGGTTGGAGGGATTGAAAAATGAGAGCGGACAATCCAAATATTAGGTCTCCAGGGATAAATGCAAAATGCAGGCAGAGCAACATCACATGATCAGTGCGGTACGGTGCGATCCTGGCAGGGTTCAGGCATTCCTGGCCAACTGTCCCGGATGGCTGCCATGGCACAGGCTAGGGGCACTGCGTGGATGAGACAGCTTGCCTAACACAAAGTGCAAGGCAAGGCTGCTCTGTTGGGGACTTAAGTCTCTAGCTGCAAGGCGGTGAGCTCTGCCACACCAACCAGCGTTAAGGGCAGAGCAGAGTCGCAGTCCGTTTTATTTAGTAGCGCTGGTGCAGCCTCTGAGTCTGAAAAGCGCGCTGGCATGGCATTGGGTGAACGCAAACTGTTTGCTAAAAGGAAAGTAACTAGTTTAAATAGAAGGGGTTGGGTATCCATGGATACATGACTGAAGAAAGACACTCCTAATCTGAATTCAAATATATGGAGGAAGGGAGATGGGAGTGTTGCACAAGGGGAGAATATCCTAAAGAGGATCCCACTTCTAAAGCATTTGAGCAACACCAGATTAGAAAAGGAGAGGCTGGGAAGTGGCATAATCTCCAAGCAATGCCTACCAAAAGACCAAAATACATCTGGCATTTTTCAAGACCAAGCAGTGCTGTTCCCACAATGCTAAGGGCTGAATATTTCATTTCAGGACTAACTGTCCCTGCAAGTACAGCTTTTTGGACGAAAACAAGAGGCCAACTCCCCGGCGGGATGTGCCCTCCTACCCAAAGGTACCATGCAATACTCATTCTTATCCGAATCCTAACACATGCTTGCCATCCTGACAAATATCATTTTACAATGCACAACTCCCTAGCCATCTATCACTTAATTATTCTAAACCCAGGGCCTGATCCAAAATTCCTAGAAGCCAGTGGAAAAGCTGTCATTGTCTGTAATGGGCTTAGAGTTGGATCCCCAGTAGTCTTTAATACTTGAAATCTCATTAGTGTTTGAGTTGTTAATGACCATTTTGCACTTGTCAGCAGTTAATGCTCTTTCGTCTAGTAATATTTGCTTATTCTGCATGCTTGTAGCACACAATCAAAAATAGTCTATAATGTTGTACTCTAATTGAAAATAGTGCTGCTTCCTGTTTTCTCCTAATGGATTATTTTTTAATTTAAAAAGTAATTTATGGGATGCTTCAGTTGGGAAAACAAAGAGAAAATGCTACATTGGATTCTCTCCAGAATGATTCATTGCCACTGTGAAAATGAGTTAGTGTATTTACTAGAGAAAATGTCAATGTTTGAAGAAAAATGTCTACTGGGTACACACAAGTACAAATTCACAGTGGTGAATAGGGCCAAAACCATGAAACACACAGGATATTTAGTCCTGGTGCCTGCAGTCCTTCTCCACAGGATTTATTCAAAGCTGCCAGGATGCAGCTGCTCAGTGCTCAACTCGCACCTTGACAAAACACCAGGTCACACGTGTGCAAATCACAGTTTAACAGTGGTCATTTGCTTGCACGGATCATAGCTGTCTCAAGTTCACAGGGTCATGTGTGATCTGGCTGTATGATACAACATACACCCTTGCAGATTTGTCTTCAGAGCCTTACAGAGCAATGAATTATAAGCTCCGGCCAAGTTATTAGAAGACTGCCATTTATTTTGCCCTGCCTAGTAAAAGCGATGTCTAGGTCTATGGAGTGGGCATCATTAGACTTACGTTTTTTAAAATTAAATTTTGCCCAATATAGGGCAAGCATAATCATTCTAAAACTGTTTTTTTTTCTTTCCTTGATAAGTATTTACGCCAGATATCCCTTCAACTTTGATCTATTGCTATAATATCAGGACTTTGAATTAACAACAAATGCTATAGGGAGTTGTATTGACTGACTGCAGAGTAAACTGATACTCTGTTGTCCAGAGAGCAAAGCTCATAAGGGTTTTGGCTTCAGAAGAAGTTTGGGTTCTGTTTGCCAGATCTGTGACATTTGTTATCACCTTTGAGGTGATGGATTTGTCCAATGTCAGTTAGGCTAAGAGGCGATGATTCTACTGAAAGAAGAAGTGGCCACTACCACACTGTTATTAAATAATGCATCAGTATTGTTAATTCACAGATTTCTTGCAGAACATCATGTTAAATGTACATTCTAGATGCAAAAGCAAAAACTGTTGCCTTCTCCAGAAGGCATCTTCAGTGTTATTCTTCCCTGAATCTTAATTCAATAACAACAATTTGATGGCTCAAATAATTTCATTCAGATTCTCAGTGTAGTAAACCCAAACTAATTACAGACAGGCATGGTAAATGGGCTGATTAAAGCTACAAGGTTTTTGTGCTCCAAAGAGACTTTGATCAATAGAGTCTAAAAAATACGATTCAGTAATGCCCAGATTCTTCCCTGATCTTTTAACCCCCCACATTCTTTTTTTCTTTTTATAAACAAATCCTAGCTGGATGATGAACTGGATTTTGTTTTCAGTCCCTGAGCATAAAGACAAAAAATTACGTAAATCTTACAGGCTGACAACCAATTTGAAAAAGTGGGACTTCTTGAAAAAATACTCAGGAGACTATAAATCATCTGAAACTCAATATATTACACCAACTACTTTAAAATTATAAACATACACACTTCATATTATCTAGCCACGACTGGATGCACTAAATGCACTAAATTGTTTTGCTAGCAGTGGAATTAATGCAGTGGGGCACAGATCGGCATCCTACACCCTTTACGTCTCTTTGCTGAAATAACCTATTTCCCTCCACTGGCAACCCCCTCCATAGCATCTCCTCGCTTCTCTCTTTTCTCCCAAATGTTCCACATGCCTTGCCCCACCACAAACATCCTCATCTGCCCCCGCGTCCCGGAGCTGCTCTCCCTTGGCTGGCCTGCTTGTGAGAGGCAGCCGTGCTGTGGCCTGTTAGGAGCCGTGCATGTCAGCAGCCACCCAGCGTGTCACCCCTCTATTCAGTGGCATTTTTTTTACAAAAATTGCAGAACTTTCTGCTTTTGACCAAGAGCAGCTTGCTGGCTCTAGAGTTACTGGGAGAAAAAGGAGAAAGGCAGGGAAAGAGAACTTTTTCCTTGGGAAATGAGGCCAAAACCCACATGAGCAGGGCCCCGGGGAGTTTCAGAGACGTGTGACTGCAACCCCACAGAGATGCAGGGAGCCCTCAGTAACGCTGCCTGCCGTTTTGTCCACAGTACATGCTGTCCCAAGAGACCATCGAAGCGCTTCGGAAACCAACCTTTGACGTTTGGCTGTGGGAGCCCAATGAGGTAATGATACAGAGATTAAATAACAGTTTGGGCTTACGAGCAAGTAACTAGGAGGTTAATTTGGCTGCAAGTTTGCAGAGTGCCAGGTCTCTGCACCACCTGCATGCAGACACTTGTGCAATCCCAGTCACGGGTCAGGGATCCCACCCGTCAACGCAACTGGCACAGACCCCTTGGAGGTCTTTGCTGCCCTGAAGCCTTGACATGATTGTGAAAAAGATGGCTATCTTAGGCAGCTGACTCGTGTTACCCTGTGGTAAATACAGGTGCAACCTCCGCTGGCTGAGGAGCTAAGAGCTGAAGAGCTCCTGGCTGCACTTTGTCTCCACTGAGATTGTCATTGAGAAAAATATTCCTTTCCACAGTGAAGACATACCCTTAGGGACTAGCCCCCATTCAACAGCACCCTTTGCTGGGTTAGTACTCTTTCTGAGGACAAATAAAGCCGAAATAGCCATTTGAGATAATCTGAAGGAGTTTATTTTTTTCTTTTTCTATCCCTTACCTATTTTTTTTATTTTAGATTTCTTGTCTTCTAAGTTTAAAATGACTTTTTTTAAATCAGGAAATCAAACTAGTATACTTAAAATATAGTGCTGTATTTTGATTGTATCACACCAGAATACAGTACTTTCTCCCTACAGACACCAAATACATTACATTGCTTATAATACCTTGACTTCTCTTTATTTTTTTTAATGTCTTCATTGTTCATTGTTTAGTAATGTCCCATAAAGACCTGTGCACTATCATTAATGCCACATGAGTTCTCTCATGCCATCTTATCTGAACAAATCGGCCCCTGGGAAAGTATATGTTTGATTTTAAGCAAATGATTAGTAACCCCATATAAATCAATGGAGCTACCTGCTGCTGTAGGAATCCAGGCTGAGGTGCATGCATTGATTGATAGCCTTTTATGCAAGGGTTTTTCTGCAGCACTTTCTGAAGAGGCTGCAAATCTGCATGCACAGCCTATTAGTACTATCATTATTCTTCTTGCTTTTGTTCATCATCTGTATTATGGATGCTTCTAGAAGGTCCAATGTGCCTCTGCAGAAACATGAAGAAGGAGGATGTGTCTCCAATGGCCAGCTTATAGTGTAAAACTAGATGCAACAGATCTGAGTAAATCTCACACAGGGAAAACATAAGGGAGGACAGGACTAAGTTAGGGTTTTAGTGCTGAGTTTTTCTTAAGGGAAGGATTGGGTGGCACTAGCAGCACAAATAAATTTTCAATAAAATATTACACATACAAGAGTCAATCTGGTTCAGTATTTCTAAATGAACATGACAAGTAAAAATATCCCAAGCCCCACCCCCCAGATATAGCATATTTCATTCAAGATATTTCATCTGACTGGTAGAATAACAGAAGGACTCTCTGGTGGTGTTCTGGTCCATCTCCCATTTGCAGAGGCTGGCAGAACTTTCCTCGCATGGCCCGTGCCAAGCTGAGGTGGATGCTCTGCAATCATTGCTCCCTCTCCACCCCTATTTCCCTGCACCACAGCTATACAGTTGCTCAGGCAAAATGGCTTGCCCCATTTTTTGAATGCCTGTCAGGTCTTTCAAGCAAGGCAGAATTACAGCTTGCCAGGTGGACCGTAACACTGTTGGCTTATTGTTATTCTGACTACTAGGAAAGAATAGGGAGAGACAAAAAAACATTTGCCACGGATTCTTGCATGCTGAAGCATAGTATTTTAGCAAAGTAACTCATTCAGAGTACTAGGAAACATTATATGGTGGCATGAACACTGCTAACAAGAGGGTATGGAGATCAGGCATGCTCTGCAAGGAGGAGCACTGCCCAGAAATAAGATACCACACAAACTCTGGTGACCCCAGCACCATATGGGTTTGTCTCACCCTTTTAGCTCTGGTTTATATTTACAGAGAATATTTCAATTCTGTCAATGCTTATTTAACAATGAACAGTTGCCTATGTGCTCAGTAAACAAGGAAATAATGTGGTGCTCTGCAGCATGTAGGTAACAGGGCCATCCAGCAAACTTTCATTCTCTTTCTCAAATGCTCACTCATTTTAAGCCTTAAAAGAGTCCCATATTCAAGCTTTTGCTGTTGACTGACACAGCTAAAATTAATTCTTTTTGATGAAAACTGAGACCCTCGTGTGTTCACCCGACTCTGGGGCAGGAGCTCTGAGACTCCGAATCACCCCAGCAACTCACCCAGGCCCTCCTGGCAATGAGTGGAGGGAGACTGGCAATTCCTGAACGTAGCTCAGCCCCTCTAGATCCAGCTCAGGTTTATTGTTTCAGAAAGCTTTTTCTGAAAGAACTGTTGCAAAACATATATCCTATCTCAGAGACTAGGAATGAGACAAGGTGATCTGTGTCAAAACACTGGCAGTGTGATCTGAGCACAGATCAGCTTGTGACATTGTCCCTCAAGTCTTGTGGGAAAGTATGTTTCTTCCTGTTCAGATGACTCAAAACCAGCTCCCTTGTTACCATGTAAACTATGTATATTCCCTGGATATATATAAAATTTCATTAGATGAAACCATTTTTCTGGAGAGTTTATAAGATCCTAAATAATAGAAACCTAACTAAAAATATCTCCAAGGCTGTATGTGTGATATTACACTCATCATATTATAACTCCTGGATCAGTCTACAGTCTAAGAACTGCTAATATAATTGCTACATTTTACCCCCTGCAGATTTTGTTCTCACAGATGAGAATGCAGAGACATACAGTCCTGAAATCCTAGAAATCAGTTCACTTTTAAATGGTGGCAGCTGTTATGTGCACAGATACATCAGGTTATCAATACCTCTCTTCTGCAATATTTTCAAATGCAGAAGATTAACCAGGAGGGGCAGTGCCACACTACCTGTGTTCCCATTTGTACCTTGGCACAGATGTTGTCTCAAAAGAACAGCCTGCCTTTGCATTTCAGCCATTGGGATTCATAGCTCCAGACTGTGGGAGCGGATGTTCACAAACTCGCTACAATTTTGTGTTTTAATAAACTGAGATTTTTTTAAGAAACAAAAAAGAGTTAGGATAGTTGATTTAAGAACTTAGAAGAAGTCAGAAAAGAAAAAGACATTGCTATGTGTCTAGAATACACATTGCTTTAAGCATGTCTTGTTTTCTGCCATCATTTTCTATACAGCTAGGGCTTGATCCATCTCTATGCAGCTAGGGCCATTGGAGTCAGTGGGAAAATTCCCATTGATTTCAACAAGCATTAGAACAAGCCCATATCCCAGCTGAATTAGAAAAATGGCAATGCTTTTTCATGAGAAGGAATTGTTACGATATTCATGAATCACAGTTGCTAAAGACAGCTGGTGTGATTCAAAGCCCTGTACAAAACCTATGAAGTCAGCAGTGATCTGTCTACTTCAAAAAGCTTTCAGAACCTCTCTACCTCCCCTCTTGCACTGTCTTTAATCACGCGATCTTTGAACATCTTTCTTTCATCTTAACAAAAGGGCTCTGCAGTTATAGCAGCCTTGGGAGGAGGAAATTCACTTTGCACTGTATTGTAAACTAAAGTGATATTTACCAAGCCAATAACCTGTCTATCCCTGGCCACAGATGCTGAGTTGTCTAGAACATATGTACCATGATCTTGGACTGGTTAAAGACTTCAACATCAATCCTATCACATTAAAGAGGTGGCTGGTAAGTATTTCAATTTACTGATATTTGCAGTTTTTCAAATTCAGAAATCAATAAACAAAATACTTAGGCGTGGAATTAGCTTTGCTCACATGAGTAATCCCACTGAAAGCAGTCAATCTATACACACCCTTAAAGTTTAAGTACTTGCAAATGTTTGCATTCTTGCGGTCACAAATGACAATTTTTAACTGTTTCGCATGTGTTTGCTGAGCTTTCTATTACGGCAAGCAATTCATTTATGGTGACTGCTTTTGTTGCCTAATGTAAATGGAGACAACAAGAACGTCTTCAAATATAGCCAAAAAAGCAGTTGGTACAATAATTATTAGGTGTGCTAAATCATAGGGAGTAAAAGAGCAAGGAATGAAAGAGAAAAACTTGCTGAGAAGCTAAAGAACTTTTTCTGCCTTGGTCTTCAATGTTGGGAATGTTGCAGAGATGCCAGACATGATAAAGATAAGATCATACCAGAAACTAAGATGTCTAAAGAAGAAACACTAGAGTATTAAAAAAACCAGTAAGTTTTCAAGCCCAAGGGAGAGCGTAAGAATGAAATTGTTAAAAAGATGAAGAATATGTTGGCTTTCTCAGTAAAACCCATCAGAGTCCTACAGGACTGCAGAATAGTAAATATACCACTTATTGTTTAAAAAGGATCTAGGAATAAGCTGAATAATTATAGTTAACAAAACTGACATCTCTACCTGCCAAATTTATTGAAACAATAAATAAAAAGTCATGACGTGAAGTTCATGATATGAATAAGTTTCATATGATTCCTATGGAGAAGAATTGTATTTTACTAATCTTGTTTAATTATCTCAAGAGTATGCACAGAACAGAGGGAACTGTTTTGTATGATTGATGTAGGCTTCCAAAAAGGTCTGAACAAATTCCACGCAGTCAGAATGTAGCTAGAAAACACAAAGCAAAACACTGAATTCATCATACCAGTAAGTACATCAAGAGCAAAAAGCACCTGGGCACAAGAGTAGTTATGTCAGTGATTGTCACTGTTTGGTGTGCTGCCGCAGCCCAAAGCTAAACAGGCATTAGGCTGATTAGAGACTGGAATAAGGGATAAAATGGACCGATAGTAACATGTCTCTATGCAAAGCATAAAGCTCACCTGGAATTTGTATGTAGCACTGGTTAAGCCATGTTAGAAAAATATTATGACTACATTTAAGGAGATTTAAAAAATGATCAAGACCTGGGAAAGCTCTCCCTGAAGGAGATGGTTGAAAAGCTTAGTATTGTTGACCTTAGAAACTAGCTGAACAGAAGGGGTAGGATGAAACCCAATACAATCAAGACTAGCACAGAGGAGATAAAACAGAAAATTTCCTCCTCCTGTCTCACAGCCTGCAAACATGGGAAACAAGGTGATATGTCAACATGCATCAACATACCACCCACAAGTGTTACAGCAGGCGGCTTCCTGTTAGCTTGTTTCTCCAAGTCATTTTTTACTGCTAGCATTTAAGAGCCTCATTCTGAACAATGAATGGAGTTTCCAATATATTTTATACAAATCTTAGACACGGTGAGAATTCCTTCCTCAAACACTAGCTTCACAGAAAGAAAGGTGATTAAAAAAGCCCCGAGGAGTCTGCCTCAAGCTGTGATACTTCCCCAGGCAGAGCATGGGCACCAGTTTGAACTTCAGTGAGTGAGAAAAAGCTGCCTCCTGCATATACTTTCTTCTGTGCTCCCACATCCTCTGACTACAGAAATATTGCAGAAAGTGGAGGAAAGGATGACTAATGCAGCCCCATCACTCCAGCTCTTCAGCGCTGTGAGTCAAGATTACCCCGGGATGCTCCAAGCTCCACTGCTGGATATACACATTACACCCAAGCAGTGTTGTACAGCGCCTGTGCACGAGCGATGTGTTTGTGCAGAGGCTGGGAGATACCGCCTACCATCCATGAGCCTGGCTGTCAACCATACAGTGCAATTAGTTACTGATTTTAAAATAATGTAATGTAATTTTAAAGTCTTTGATTGCAGAAGAATCTGAGGAGCTTTTGCAGTGAAGCCCAAATATTTAATAAGCAGTGAAAGCCCACAGTGAAGCCCACATCCTCGCCCAGAGCTATGCATGCCTAGGCTTTCTAGAAGTCACATGCCAGGTTAAAGGGTTTGATCCTGAAGAGTCCTGAGGATTCTCTCAGTAAACTCACCCTTTAGCTAGAGAAGGGGACAAGAATGCCATCAGTGTCATTAATTCAAATTCAGTAATTGAGGCATGTGGGTAAGGGCTCTTCAGGGTCCAGGCTACTGGCCCTTCAGCAGGTGGGGTCCAGCAGTGCTGCTGATGTGCAGGAAAAGATACTGAAGGCCATCTAGTACATTAGAAGAGTAACCGTGGCATGTTTTAACTCAGCTGTGCCAGCTGGGTGAGGCTAACAGTAGCAAGGAACACATCAAAACTGCTTTAGCTTGCATTTGTAATGAGAGTATACAGGCAGGGTCTGTGGGAAGTTAAGATATGCGAAAGTTAGTCCCATGTGTCCGCATGGCTAAACCTCATCCATGCTTCCTGGGGTAGAAAATCTACACAGGTATGCTCCTGTGTGTCTATTCACATCTTCACTCTGCCAAGAGACACATCCCAAAGCGCCACCTCTGAGTATTTGCAAATGAGATAACAACTACATTTCAGCTTTGAAGATTTCAAAGCTACAATTTGCATTCAGTGAGCGAGGGGAATGAGGATGTACTTTGTGTTCTTTACATACCCCAAAGTGGCTGTTTAACGATGGCACAGTTTGAAATACAAATTCAGGATAAGAGCACAGAGTCCTGTCTTAGGACTGAGACGCATTTACAGCTGCATTGGGATGCTTACCCACAGCTAGCTGGTACTAGAGAGAAGCTGCTACAAGCATTACCTGTCTCAGAGTTTCCTGATTCCAAATGTGCTCAGAATTGTGAAAGTAAGAAAAAATCAGCAGGCTGTCATGGGCTTTACATGAGTAGCCCTGTTGTGACTGGGAAATATGTCCCTTCTCGTGCAGTTTGGGGACACCACTGCATAGCCAAAGTGTTGACAAATTATTGAAAGGCAGTTATTTCTTGTCCTCCCCCAGAAAGACAGAAAGTGTGTCAGAGGGCCTTGTGCTGCAACTCGGTCTTAGCAGAGAAAAATATTGGGCTCCACAGCACTCCTATAAGGATATACGGTGCTTCCAGGTAGACTGGGAAGCATATGTATTCACATTTCTATAGAAAAAGAACTCTCCTATCTCTGACTGCTTCTTTCCCTCTTTCTGCAGCTGTGTATTCATGACAATTACAGAAACAACCCCTTCCATAACTTCCGGCACTGCTTCTGCGTGACCCAGATGATGTACAGCATGATCTCACTCTGCAGTCTCCAGGTATGTCCCCCATCCAGGTATTAACACTGTGTTTCCCTCATGGGGTGTATGCTCATTCATTGAGTGCCACAAAACCTGTGCCATCTTGCTTGCCAAAGAGGCCACTGACTTCTTTGTAAATGATGAGCCGGAGAGAGGAGGGCAGGTGTTGGGCAAGCTGTTGGTTTTTCACCTTTGGCTGCCCACTAAGCCACCCCGTCTCAGACCCCAGACACCTCCTGGACTTTCTGAGGCTGCTGTGGAGCTATTTTCACTTCTAGCATATTCCCATTTTGTACACAGAAGCCCTTTTGGCATTTCAATAATATGAAACATTTACAAATTGGATCCAAAAGCCTACTGAATTATGGTCTGTGGATGTGAGCTTTGTGCATGACACAAACTATTTCCACAGAGGTTTTTTTCCAAAACCGTGATTGCCTCTGGATGATCTAGTGCAAATAATGCATTGCATGTACCATATGCAAGATTCATATTTGACCTGTATGTTTTCCTAAACTACAGGCATCATTTCTTTTCTTTGACTTGAAAATCTGTGTCTGCATATTCATTTCATTTCTGTAAAAAATAGTTTTTATTCGTCAAAAATCCTTTTTTTTCCATAGTTAAACATCTCAGTTTCTGGCCTAAGTCTGTTTCCTTGCCAGCAGGAGTATGAAGAAAAACTTTTCTGCATGGAAGTTCATCCTATTCAGAAGCTGTAGAAATGCTACATTTAATTTTTCTCACTCTTTTTATAACTTTAGTTAATACAGAATGTAATGACAGCTAAGTTATCTTCTAGTCCTAACTAATTTAATCAAGATACTCAAATGACTTGTAAGAGACTGTATTAATATTTCTGTGCTTTCATACAATTTCTGCAGTAATAGCAAGTTTGAGGAAAATTGCCTCCTCTGAGCTGCTGTTATTTAATACAACAAAGGCAAATCTCAGTCATTTTTGCTGGAAAGGAAGGCAAAAATCTCTTTCTTGACTGAAGTAAATTGAACTATGGAAACATATTTCATTTTGCTCTGATTTGCATCTCCCTGAAATGTAAATGTGGGCTTTTTTCTTCTTTTCATTTACGAGGAGAGAGGAAGAAATTGCAAGACTACATTAATGGTTTGTACTTTGCAGGAGAAATTTTCCCAAATTGACATCTTGATTCTCATGACCGCAGCAGTATGCCATGACTTGGATCACCCTGGTTATAACAATACGTAAGTCTGTCTCTTGCTTTCTCTCTCCCAAAATTTATTGAGAAGGTAACACTGGCTGGCATTTTTGTGGATCAGGTTTTCCTCCTCACAGCTTGAGCTGGCCACAGCCTTCCCCCAAGGCCCTGCTGTTCACTCACACACGGGCCAGGGCAGAACTTCATGCAGAAACCTCAGGTCCGGGTTGGGGCTGCCAGCTGCCCTCAGCCCTGTCAGAAAATGCTCTTTCAGATTTCTTCCCCGGCACTTCCCTCTCTACTCCTGAGGAAAAAAAAAAAAAAAGGAAATGTTTTACAGCTGAGAGGGCATAGATGAGTATAGCTTCACTGATTGAAATGTAATAATAATAATAAAATACAAAGGATGATTTGACTTAAACACTATTTCACAATTACAGATTACAAAATCTATATTATTCTATTTACTGTCATGTGAGGAAATTAGAAGTGTTACTCATGGTCACTTTTGCTTTTGTGTATGTATGTGTGAAAGAGAGAGGGAGGGAGAGTGAATCTAATTTATTTGTAGTCATTCATTAAATAAGGGCAGAAGCCAGTTCTGATTGATTGAGAACCCATCTGTCAGCAGTTTTGGGGGCTGAATGAAACCCAAACCATTCCTTCGGTGTTTGTTCTATGTCATTTTAAGCTACAGAGACTTGGTGAAATAAAATAACCTAAAGGGGAAGAGTGCCTGAAGTGATATTAAAATAATATCCATCTTCTCTAAAAGTCTGATTTAGTATTAACAATCAAAAAAAAAATTGCAGCTGATTGAATAAGTGTTCAAAAGAATGTAAATAAAAGTAAGCAGCATGTTTTAGAGCAGCTGGTGTGTATCTGTAGGACTTCTCATTGTTTCTCTTCACATCAGCTATCAGATAAATGCACGAACAGAGCTTGCAGTACGCTACAATGATATCTCCCCACTGGAGAACCATCACTGTGCCGTGGCTTTCCAGATCATTTCTCAGCCAGAATACAACATTTTCTCCAATGTTGACCAGGACCAGTTCAAACAGATAAGACAGGTATGAATGCTGGTCCCATTTGTGTCATACAAACTCTGCTTGAAGATGTAGCATGCACAGACCTCCCTGCTGTACAATGCAAGTGAATCATTCTCCCTAGAGGGTAGGACTGAAAAAGCCCTTACACTGGAAGGATCCAAGAGGGATTCTTGGATGATTTCCACAACAGCACTCTCTGGAATGTCTTGCTGAGAAATCATGAGCACATCTTGACTATTAAAGCCTGTGACATTTTTTGTGTAGATATTTATGTTATGGAAGGAGCCAATTAGCTCTGACTGGGAAAGGATTACGTTCTCGTGGCAGAAGTTTATGCTTTAAGAGAACATTGTATTAATTTTAAGAGAGGGTTTGAAATGGGAAAAGATTTACAACAGCAGAGCACTTTTGCCATTGGAAGAGGTTCTGGTGGACTGGGAGTTATCACAGATATCTCTGTGACAGTGAACAATACTGTAATTGCCATTACAGCATTCCGGGCCAATATTTGTTCTTACTTTCCGTGCCACACCTCCCTTACACACTAAATGAAAAAGAAAACCAAAAAAAAGGGCTCAAATGGCCCAACTAGACTGGCCTAACTAGAGTCATTGTTTCTGCCAAAGCATGGGAAGCAGGTATGGACCAAAATGGACAGATCTGCATGAAAACCTACAGCTTTACATTAACCACGTATTTTCCGGTCATAAACTCTGCCTAGCAGGGGGGTACAGACCTGCTACTGCATTGCCTGTGGTTATGTATTTCAAAGTCCTTCATCCAAGGAGGATGAGTACAGAGGACATGCTCATCTACTGATCTTTGTCTCTTCTTTGTGCTATTGGAGTCAGCAGCAAAACATATGTTGCTTTCCAAGGGACCAAAAGTAGATCTTAGCAAACAAAGTGTGGCTTTTAACATCCTGTTGTACAACTGTTTTTCCACAATCAGCCAGTCAGAAAGAAAAAACTCACTGCCTTCAGAATGTAACACCAGTATTATAGACCTAGCCAACCTCTAATATACCATGACCTCTTTATAACTCTTTTCTAGCTTACTTGGTGGTTTGAAGTTAGAAAGTTCCCCATTTAGTGTTACTGATGTAATACATCTGGGTTTTTTTTTACATGTAACACCCCCACTTTTCTCTACAATAACAGACTTTGTACACAACGTTGAGTTAATATACGAACATGTTTTCTTTACCAGGGAATAATTACACTGATCCTGGCTACAGACATGGCAAGACATGCAGAAATACTGGACTCTTTCAAGGAAAAAATGGAAAATTTTGATTACTCTAATGAAGAACACATGACTTGTGTAAGGAGATTTTCTGGATTATCATTTTTCTGTGCACAGTGTGAAATCTTGCAGATGAATGTGCATTTGTTTAAAAATCAAGGCTCAAGATGTATTATTATAAAAGAATCCTTTCTAACACCTTCTGTCCCACCAAAAAGAATTACAAATTTGGAAGCACTTTATAAAAAATAAATCATTCTGGCTTAAAAAGTCCTGGAGTGCCATCAGGAATAAAATACATTTACTCTGTCAGGATACAAGTTCTTATTGTCTATTACTATGCAGAAAGAGTGTCCAGTACAAATTCAAGTCTCCTCTGCTTCCTAATCCGATAGTCTTTGAAGTTCATGGCAGCCTTTCCTCTGACCCCATCCAAGCACTTACAAAGAACTTTATGATCATTCCTGGTTAAATCTCAGAAGTTCTTCACATGATATATAAGCACATGTTCTACTGTAACACATCCCAGAGTTACAGATAGGAAAATTGAGGCAGAGGGGGGGAAAAGTGATTTACTCAGGGTCATTGAGAGAGTGAAAAAATATCCAGACCATTTAAGACCTCTGATTTAATCCTAAGACTGTCCCTGCTGTCTAAAAGCATTTTCTCCCCCTGCATTGTAAAGACACAAGCTCTGGATTGGGAAAAAGGGCTGGCAATATGACTGCAGTATTAAAGTATTGATCCTCTTTCAGCTGAAGATGGTACTGATAAAATGCTGTGATATCTCCAATGAAGTCCGCCCGATGGAAGTAGCAGAGCCCTGGGTAGACTGCTTACTAGAGGAATATTTTATGCAGGTAAGAATGAGGGAGAGATTCAGTTGCACAGTTGCTGCTACTACTGATTCCCACTTCAGTGGGAGCTGTGCTGTGGTCTGACAGCCCAGTCCAGCTCCAGGATGGAAAGGCTTCTTTTACAGAAAGCTACAGAAGGCTGTCAGTCAGAGAAGCTGCTCAGAAAGCAAGTAGATGTAATTGACTGTAATTTGGATTTGAAAGACAACAGCAACCTGAAAATCCTAATGCTGTCGGACTGAAGGTTGTTCTCTGTAAAGGGGCTGCCTTGCAAGTTTTTTTGGTGTATAAATGTTTTTTGAGCCAAAAGGGAAGAGCAGTGGCAAGATAAAACTGTCAATCAATGGTATAAAATACTACATGGGACTAGTTTAGATTATTTTAACTGCGTATGAAGATTTGCTTGAAAGAAAAAGCAGAAAACTTGCAAAGGTGTGCAAAGTCTGATTTTAAGCTCCCTGAACAATTGTTCCTCACTGGATTCCCAGCTGGACATTATTTCTGATTGCATAAAAAAGGGTTGCTGGAAAAGTAGCCCTCAGCTGTCTCCTGCACACCGGCTGAGCCAGGCTTGTATGCTGCCACAGGAGGCATTGCAAGCAAAATGCAGCTGCAGTGATCTGAGAAGGACAACACACTGGAGCTATCTTGTGTGTTTCTTCCACACATTGACAGGGTGTGTGCAGAGGAGAGCTTCTGACAAGAGGCAGAGACCTCTAACAATGTGTCAGAAGCACCTCTAGCCGACTGCACTGCAGTTTTTTACTTAAAATTTTATTATCTGTGTGCCTTGCTGTTTTGGCCATCCAAGTATGAAACAAAAGCACTACTATGTGCCTACAGACCCAACAGAGGGAAGAGAAAGCCTGCAGCAGGAAGTCTTTTTTGGGTGCACAGTCCATGACCTGCTTGCACATGAACCCACAGAGAAATAGTGAGTCATGTGGTCAAGCAGGTAACATGGTTAACTCTTTTCAGCCGATGGAGCTATATTCATTTATGCCAATGAAGGGTCTGGACTGTGGTTTGCACAAAGCGGTCTAAAGTCCTGAACACATATATTCAGCCTTCTCTTGCTGAGTGTGTAGAAATTATGGGTCCCTGGATAAGCTGGCACTAGCTTTAGTCTTTATTACAGAAGGTTTGTAATTTCTGGTTGAACACCCAAGAAGAATCACTCTGTGGAGAATGAAGAAATCAAGGACCCATTCCTTCTCTTACAGAGTGGCAAAGAGCCATTACCACCTTTCTGAATGTTCAGGAATATTTTTCCCCACAAGACCCATGGGTTTGCAGTGGGAATCAGGTGGCCTTATTGCCCTGTAAGCCCACAGATGACTACTTTCATGTCAGTGCTGTGCAGATCTGTTCAGATGCTTGCTCTGAACAAAGCAGGCTATATTAGCCTGAAGGAAGCAGATTTCTATTCCATTTTATTTTTAGATATACCACTGAGATGTATGTACAGAATACTGCCCTTTATTTATTGGTCTATTCAGCACATTACTCTCCTCATAGGCTTCTAGCTAAGGTTAATATTTGTTCACTATGAATTTGTTCCAGAGCGACCGAGAAAAATCTGAGGGGCTTCCAGTGGCACCTTTTATGGACCGCGATAAAGTGACCAAACCAACGGCACAGATTGGATTCCTTAAATTTGTTCTCATCCCCATGTTCGAAATGGTGACAAAGGTAAGTTATCAAATGTGAGAAGCAGAACTGGGAGTGTGCAGAACTTCATTGTTTGTTGTGATAGGCGTTTCGTTAGCCAGGGAAACAGGAATGCACGAGTCACACCCTTTCTTTCGGTCTATTTCTAGCATGTATAAGTTAATGAATACAAAAGGAAAAGTCAGTATTCTCTCTCTTTTTTTTCTTCTAGCTGTTCCCAGAAGTGGAGGAGGTGATGCTCCAGCCTCTTTGGGAATCCAGGGACCACTATGAGGAATTAAAACAGATAGATGACGCTATGAAAGAGGTAGGCTCTAAATATCTTTTTCATAAGGCAAACTTTATAACTTAATAATTATAAGTCAGATGTAATAATTTAATACTAATTTAATTCCCCAATAATAGGAATGTTTATGTCACAATCACACTCATGAGAAACACATTCATTATACCTAACTGCAGAAAGGAGAGTATCACAGCATGTATGTGCCCATGAATGTGTACTTACATCTGCCAGGTAGCACAGAAGCATGGCCAGGGGAATAGAGCTGCCTGGAAGTGAGGGACCTCGAGACAAAGCCTAAAGATAACTGTTTGAGGGGAGCACTTTAGCAAGCACCTATCCCAGGAAGCAAATTGCTTACTCTGGGAAGAAGTTAACCTGGACTAGATGGCACCGAAATGTTCTGGGAGGGGGCAAAATTTACATCAGTTCAGGAGCTGCACCAGAGAGGCCTAATTTTCTTTTCAGAGAAGAAAATTCCACTGACGTACCTATCATCAAGAATGTGCCTGGAATTTTATGGGGAATCACACTCAGGTACATAGCACTCACTAGGATTAACAAGACAACCAATGGATTCATTTTATGGCCGAGGCTGAGTGGGGATCTCCATGAATGGGATGTCTCTTGTTTTGATATGCAAGACACAGGAAAATTCAGATATACGCATAGCTGCGTTTGCTCTCTCCTGTCTGTGTTGCCTCAGGAGCCAGGCCAGGACAGAGATGAGGCTGGTCCCAGGAACTGGGTGCCTGTAGCTGCTGTGCAGCAGCAGTCATGCCAGCGGCTGAGCTGGCCTCAGCTCCCGCAGTGCCCTGCAGCCTGTGGCGCTGGACCAGCAGACAAATCCTAAAACCTCTTCTTAGCTTACTGACTTCTTTACACAACTCTT
This sequence comes from Dromaius novaehollandiae, assembly GCF_036370855.1. Taxonomy (NCBI): domain Eukaryota; kingdom Metazoa; phylum Chordata; class Aves; order Casuariiformes; family Dromaiidae; genus Dromaius; species Dromaius novaehollandiae. The sequence continues at coordinate 122,003,217 of NC_088098.1, forward strand.
TGAACATTTATTTTCCCTGATGAAACAGATAACAAAACCTACCCAGAACAGTGTTGCACTCTTTAGGATTTTCTTGACGAGAACAGTTTTATCATGTAGACAGTACCCTATCTGTCACTCTGTCACCAAAATAAATTGAGAAGTGCCCTGAAGAACTAGTTGTACTGATATTCTTTGATATGTGGGAAATGAGGGTTCATTTACTTGATCTCTCACTGGCTGGGTGAGGGACAGAGTAGCTTTCTGCTATCGCTCCCACTTCCTCCAAAGCATTTTGGAGGGAACAGTCCTCCTCTCAGCAGTACAAATACTAAGGCTGATTAATCAAAGAGCACAAGTTTTGAGGGCACTAACTTATAAAGAAGAAGAAAATCTTGTAGGCATTCTTTGGTTTACAACGGGTATGCGGAGCATTCCTCAAAGGAGGGGAAAAGAGCTCAAAGATGACAGTGAGCCTTTCTGAGACCTCTTCGTGTTTCATGCTGAGCTGAAATTTTACTTCTGATTTACAGAAGCTGTCAAAACAGAATTGTTATACAGACTGATGGAGCTTTAATTACAGTGTACATGAGGTCTTGGGAAAATGAGAACTGCCCTAATTCAGAAATATCCTGAAACAAAAGGAGGTAGCAAAAAATCCTAGAGCCTAATACAGTGGCTAATGAGAAATACTGAGTTCCAGCCTGTGGTATACCAAGTGGCTGCCTGTTATTTCCATAGAAATTTAGCACATGCCTTGTGGAGAGGGTAGCACTGGACTCACAGCAGTGGGGGCACTGTATCAGTGGTGTTTATTCTGCTTTGCTCTTTGTTTCAGTTGCAGAAAAAGAAAAGTGAAAGCTTGACCACCGGAAGCACCGAAAAGTGAGAAGAAAAAGACTATGAGCGAAGTATAAGTCCCAAGGTTATTTTGTTTTTCGAAATTATCATCTTTGCCAAGTAGACATGGTGGCTACATCAACAACCACCTGGGAACATGTCCTCCAGAGAGGTGGCAAGCATGGGTGCCCAGCTTACCAGCCACCCTTCGCCTGTGGGTCTGTAGCCTGCAGACTGCTTGCACAGGCACCGCCACAGGCAGGCACTGACGGCTCCCCTTGCTCCAGAGCATGTTGCACAGCCCCCCAGCAGGACCCCCCTGCGGACATTGTGAAGGTTGCAGCAGGACTCAAACCTTCAGCGGCTTTGCCCTTTTGGTGACCATCGGGAATTAGGCCCACAGTCTACAAAGTGGAATTTAGCAAAGGAGCCTCTTCTGGAAGATGATCCACTGAAGTCCAAAACCAAAAAATGTCATTCTGTTCAAGATACTATATATATGTGTTCAGCAGTATGCTAATTATAGCATAGCTTAATGAATGCTTATATTCTGACAGGGGTCCTGGCATATATTTTTGTTTGCCTAGTAGGCCCTAATGACACATTTCTCTGTATTATACTCTGAATTTTATAGTGTTCACAGCACATTCAGAAGCCCAGTATATTGGACGCAAATTTTCTTTTCTACACTAGAAGAATGCAGAAGAAACCATACTGGGTTTGCAGGTTTGCTTTTTGGCCTGGTACAGGTAGGCATCATGGGATCCTTCAGCATGAGCAAAGGGAGCTCACAGCTGAGACTACCATGCAAGCATATTTTTATCCTTGTGGATGCAAAAAGCAACAGCAACAAGAAAAACCTTTGAAGATGTACAGTTGTTTTTTTTTTTTACCTTCAGACTGATCTGCTAAATAATATATTCTTCTACAGAAATGAGTGTCACACTTGTTTTTCTTTTGATGTCCACATAAAAACTGCCTCCATTCCCAAAGATGAAAGCTCTCGTAATGAATACAAGGTGAGAGGCTGTAAAGGAGAGGGGAGGTTCTGGACTTCTTAAGAGGAGAAGTTTTAGAAACATCTTCTCTGTGGCATCATTGCACCATAGGAGCAGCACCGAAACAGCTTCACTTCCACTGTTGTGAGTGCTGGGAGCCAAGCCCTGCCCAGCGCTGCAGCCGTGCAGCCCAGTGACAGGCCATGCTGTCAGGGATTACTGCACACGGCCTAGCAAATGGTAAGGCCAAAAGAAATCCTGCTTCCTTGCATCCACGAGAGGTGGCCCATGGCTATGCCGCCTGGCCCCTGGGCTCAGGAGCCGCCCACCCGCAGTGGACCAAGCCCCTGCCAGCGCAGGGAGCTCACACAGGCTGCCGCCCAGCCTAGCTGGCCATGTTAAACAATAAGGTGGCTAGAGTGGGTGGTGAATATCCCCAAAATGTCACACCAGAGCCTCTGGTGGTGTTATGAAGGGGAAACTGAGGACACAAGTCAACCCTCAGTTTTAAAATCTTCCTTAGGGCAGAGGAATATGAGATATTGGCAGTGCAGCTTTCACGGATGTATGCTTTTAACCAGGCTTGCTAAGCAGAAGCAAAAGGAGGGAGAGGGTCACAATTTCTCTTCCCCTAGGTTATTTTGTGGATCTGCTGCAAATACTCCAGCAGAAAGGACAAAAGCTGCACTGTTCCCTGTGTTCCCACAGGCAGGCACCCACACTAACACCATACCTCTGCCAAGGCCACAGCTGCGCGCACTGTCTCAGCTTCTTTTTCACAAAGATGGGAGTAGATGGGTGGCCAGTCTTCCCCCTCATGACACAGGTAACACCCTGGGAAACTCAGCCTCTCTAGAAGTACCAGGTGACTAGTACCATGTTCAGCACTGCCTCCTGCCCTGGAAATTCAGAGAATAATTCTCCCATCATTTCTGCACAGTAATTCTCAGTTTCCCTCTGTTTCTCCCTCGGTAGCTTTACCATTGTTTGGTCTATTTCTTTGGCCTCAAACTGTATTATTTCAGCTACTCTCTAATTCTTTGTATTATCTTGAAGTATTGTCTTGAAATGACCACGCCCCTACCCTCTTCCTGCTTGCATGTTTTCAGAGACCCATGACAGACCCACAGCTAGTTGTCCCTGCTGGTGCCTCTTTCTATCCAAGCAGTCTTCTTCTTTAAACAGCCTTTTGTGTGTGTATATTGGTTTGGTGCTTTCTGCTGTGAATTGGAGAAGGGTCTGATCCCTGGATTTGAATGGCCTTGGGGGAGCACAAGGGAGATGGGAAGATCCAAGCACAGAGTCAGCTCCAAGTTATGCAGACATATTCACAAGTGGATGAACTAAACTTTCATTTTAATTACCCTTAAACTTTTTGATGCTTGAAAGCTGGCTCTGAATTCTGCAGCTTGGGCCTTTTTCTGTACTAAATCTTATAATCCAAAGTACATTGTGACCCAGATTGTTTTGCTGTGGAACTCTTCACTTCTTTTTCTCAAGCAAATCAAATTTACTGTCTCCATTCAAGTGGATTTCCGCCCAAAGCAGATGTGCTGCATAGGAGCTATAAACAGTTGCTCAGAATATGCCAAGTCCTGCACTGAGCTACTTACATTAGATGAGAAAACCTGCTGTAGGAAGCTGACTGCACCCTCCTTCTGCTAAAACTGTTTAAAAGTGATCCTGATAGGAGGTTTTGTTTCAGTCGGAAGGATTTTCTCTAACCATAAACCCTAATCCAACAAGTATTTATGCATGTGCTTAATGTCACTCCCACAAACCCAGTCACGGCCTCTGGCATACAGTAGCTAGTTGCATAGTGAAGGCTCCTTAGCCTTTTCTAATTGAGGAACATGGGAGTTTTGTATTTGATGGCTCTTCATGCTGGTTTTGGTTTCCACCACTTTTAAGAGCAATCTGAAAACTGCTTACTGGAGGGAGATGATCTAAGGATGCTGGTAAAATCCTGCTGACTTTGTTGGAGCTACGTCAGAAAGATGAAGGAGGGAATGCAACCCTTACTTGAGACAGCACTGATGACTGTCATGATGTTGTAATGCACTGTGCAGCTCACTGAAAGAACAGGCAACATCCAGGCTGCTATTTATAGACAGTTGCAAAAAAGACCACAAGCAGTCATTACCAGTCACTGGTATAAACTGGGATGCCACGGCATTTTTAAATCTCATTTGTCTTTGTAATATTTGATTTCTAAGAGACACTCCTCCTCCCAATGTATGTTTAACCAAGGGGAATGTAAGGTATTCTCTGATAATTCTAGTTTACTGTACTTTTTTTCCATAATATTTGACACTGTGATTCATATGTAAATGAATGGATTTGAGAATCTTGGCAATCAGTCAATCAAAATGTCACACATTTTTCACAGTGACATTTTAAACCATGCTTAGCATGAAAATGAAGTTTTTGAGACAGCCAGATAGAAGTCTGGAGTGAGTTTAAATCTTTTCTCTCCCTAATCCAATGAATAAGAGCAAATATCATATCTTGGTGGGGTTTTTTTACATTGAGGTAGGTGCCTAGAAAGAAATTCATATGACCTGTTGCATGCATCTTTTCAGCATCATGATGGTCCCACTTGCATCCCAGCCTTACACTGTTACTTTCACACTTGTGATCAAAGGTGGGTATGAAACAATTTATAACTATCCCACACTGTTTGGCTTGGAAAACTAACCATGATCTCTGGATTTTAGTTCTAATTTTTTTTAATTATGTCATCCCACAGCCTCATACCCAGTTTACTTTTTAGTGTGGCTTTCATAATCAGATCAAAATAAGCTATAAGATAACTGCATGGCTAGGAAAGGAAACAGCTTTTAAAAAATGTGAATACCCCCACAGCAGCCAATTTGCAATGAAAATTTAGTGTGTGTTAAATACATAGGTTATGTAACGCCAAAGAAATATCTGTACATGGAAATTGTTAATCTCGGTGCTGCCTCTGAGCAGCAATAATAACAGCATTTGTTCCATATGGGAGCAAAGCACAGGGCCGGTGCTGAGCATCAACCCATCAGGAGAAGCAGTGTCATGAAGTATGAAATTTTCCTATTTAAGTAGTGGGCTTTGGCTGTGAGCGACCCTCCGCTCTGGGAACATATGATAGAGCAAGTCCCATGGTTGTGCCTGGCTTGCGGTCTTAAAAGCACACACACTTCTTCTTATTCTCCCATCATACTGCTCTGTCTTGTTGTCAAGGTTTCTGTGAGAGAGCAGATGCAGCAGGTCAAACCACCCACCCTGCTAAGGCAAAATCTCCCCCTGTTCTCCTGTCTTCAAAACCATCCTCTTGGTGGCGAGACAAGGTATAAAGCATAACAAAATGCCTGTTAGTGACACGGAGTCCCGGCTGCAGCAGGGACTGTGTGCAGGAAAGATGTACACAAATGGACGTCTCTGATTTAAGGCCATCTGCAAGCTGCTCTGATGCCCAAAGTAAAAGTATTGCGTCTCCAAGCAGCTCTGTCAGCTGCGAGGCAGCATGAGCCGGGGGCACATCCCAGCTCCAAGCTGGGCCCTGGGGAGCCCAGACAGCTCCTGCTCTCCTTAGCCATGCCTCAGCGTGCACAGCCCCATGCTCCTGCGGCCAGGGCTGGTCAGGCCTGGCAACATGAAGCAACCACTGTCAAAAGCGCATTTGAAACAACCTGGATGCTGTTTTGCCAGGCACCATGACAGTGGGCAGATGATCTGTTCTCCCTCTCAGTCCCCCAGGGGAGTGCCCAGGCCAAGGCTGAGTTTGTACTCCAAAAAAACAGCTTGCTGGGCTCCTGCACCATGTGTGGGTGCTATTGTAATGCAAGAAGCAAATAACAGTCTTAATAATAAGCGTAGCGCTGCCACTGGCTTGAAATACCACCTTGAGCAAACCACCAAATCAGGGCTTTCCTCTCCTTTAGAAGGGAGAGCCCTACCATTGCAAAGCACTTTGTGGTGCTTGGATGTGAAGCGCTCCTCAGTGTAGGAACCAAGAGTTATTATTTTCAGAAAATATGACTTCATAGAACCTTTTGGCCAAAAACCTGATTAGATGTTCTCATAAACTAAGAAGCTGCATCCAACAAGCCAAACATCTCTCTCTTCACCGTCAGGTTGTGGTAGGTCTGAGACTTTGCTTTTATGCTGCACTTCTCACTATTTCACACACACGACAAAGCTTTCCGATGGTCTTGGCACGTAGTCAAGAAGTACAGGTGTGTTCAGGCACATGCATACACACAAAATTGCTATCTGTAGACATTCTCGTAATACCGCTCTTGGCTCTGTTGCAAGACAAACTTAGAACCAGGAGGGTTTGGAAAGTGTAAACGAGGTTTGTGGCAGCCAAAGCTTGCTATAATGCCTCTGAGGAAAAAAAAAATCTCTGTTTTCCAAATTGTGTGGAAACACGCTTACCGCCTGGCTGATAGACACCACAGGTCCTGTTCCCTAGAGGAAACTCTAGGATGACAGCAGCTTGGACCAGCTCTGCTGCTATCTAGGGCGAAAGAGCTCGCTCGCAGTCTGCTGATCGTGTCCTGGACTTTGGTTAGCTGGGATGTATTCCAGCCTGAAAAGCACGACAAGAAAATCAACATAAAAATATATAAATCCTCCTCAGGACTCTGTGCGCCCAGGCCATGCCTGCCAGCATTTCCAGCTAACAGCTTCCCTGGTTAATCCATGCAGGTCGGCTGCCCTCCAGCTCCTCTCCCAGTGCTGGTGCCACCAGGGAGCTGCGAGGCTTTGCAGCCCCTGCACAGCGCACCAGGACGCTTTAAAGCACTCGTAGCCAACGGCTCGCATATGGTCAGCTAAGCTGAAAGCCGTTGGACACGCGTGCCTCTCAGTGCAAACGCAGACCCAGACCCCCTGCTCAGCCACTGCCCCGACTCTCTCTGGCAAGCAAACCGGGGGGGGATGAGCGGCGCGCGGGTTGCTCACGGCTTGCACCTGGCACGGAGTTGCTCACTGCCGCCTGCCCCATGCTGCTCCCCTCAGCAGAGAGCCACAGAAACGACCCCGGCGAAGGCCAGCACTGTGGGGAGACGGCGCGAGGGACAGCCATGCCGAGTGCAGGCCAGCGCGGCTCGCGTGCTCAGCCACTATCGCTCCCCGAGGCAAGCGTGATAACGGTTTCAAAGTAAATGCAAATAACTGGCAAAGGGAAGGCAGCACGAACAAGACATTCGTTCTCAAGCTGGTTTGCTCCTTCCAGCTTTATCTTGGGGGGCTGGCAGCTGGCAGCGGTGGCTTTTTAGAGGGAAGCTTCTTTTTTGTGCTGCTTTTTTCTTTTTTTTCGAGCACTTTGCCATCTGGCTCTGAAGTGCTCAGTCTGCTTTCCGAGTCAACATGCTGGAAATACGTTATAGCGGCAACGTTTTTGCACTACTGTAGTCAGTGCTCGAGGACCGGCCAGGCTTTCCATTACAAAAAGCTGGCTTGCCATATCCCTATATCTGCAGCTATGGAAAATGGCTTTGAAGGCTGAGCCGTGCCTCTCTCTTCGGCCACAGTGTGGGTCACTGGCGCTGATGCCCTCCAGCTATATCCAAACTGCAGGCACTGGCTGGTCCCTGCCTGCCCGGAGTGACCCGGCCCCTCGCCGTCCCCCCTCGCCTCTCAACCGCACATGCGGTGGCCCCAGGCACCTGCCTTCCAGGGCCCGTGGGTGCAGGTCACCTGCCAGCCCCGACCGTCGCTCATGCACAGAGCTGGGGCTGGGGCTGGGACTAGCTGGTTGCGGTAAATTCAGAAATGCTGGCAAACGGCATGCCTTGTGGGGGGAAAGGAGAAGCATCAAGGTTTTTATAAACCCTGGGAGTGGTGGGGAGCAATGGGGAGAAAGCTTCTTGCAGTCTCCTCACAGCTTCAGAAGAAAAGGTTACAGGAACAACTGACTTTCCAGTCTGAGGAGCGACTCCCCTCACCCCCTACCAAACTTCGGCACAAACTTGAAAGTTTGAAATTTCATTTTCCTTATAAAAAAATCTCAGCTAAACGGAATCCCTTTTCAGCACCATGCTTATGTATGACCTCACCCTGGAGCTATTATTTTGCTTTTTGAAAAATATTATTATGTTTAGGTGAAGTTGTCCTTGAAATGAATAAAACCAAAATGTCCCTAATAGAAAAATGCTGGGAGGGGAAAAAAAGGTTATCTTTTAAGCTTCCTTTTCTTGCTTTAAAACAAAACCCCAGTTCAATTTGCATTCGTGGGCAACTGTCAGTGCTGACGCAAAGCACTTTTTAGCAAACTGACTGACTACCCCTGGCTGGGGCGGTGGGGAAGCGGGGCGAGGGAGGCAGCTGGCACCTGGTGCCGGGGAGGCTGCACTGGGTCGGGCTCTCTCGCTGGGTCTCTGCGAGAGCCGAGTCCTGCCTTAGCAGGGCGCCCCGAGTGCCCAGGGTCTTGGTTCGCCAGGAGTTGACCATCACTGGGAATTAACCTCGATTAACCATCTGCACCCTGCTCCGGCGGTGGAAAGGGACCTGCCTGCGTCCTCCCCCAGCAAACTCAAAACTTTCTCCACCAATCTACCCTATGTGAGTGGGTAAGATTTAACATCACGCCACCACCTGAGTTAGTGCATACAGTGTCAAGCAGGCTGGAGAAGCTGTGATGGGTAAATGTTTTACATCCAAGCAGAGGCTGGTGCAACGCAGACAGCTGTGAAGAACCTGGGATCGCAGCTGCTGTGCCCAAATTACCCTAAAACAGGGAGCGAGGTGCCTCACATCCCACCTCCCCCTCCAAGGTAGCCCCGCTCCGCTGCTCCCAGCTCCCCCGGCTTGCACTCCGAGCACCCGGACTCGCGTGGTGCCAGCCAGGTTTTCCCCTGGGCCCTTGCCTCTAGGCACCAACTTGCGTTCAGCTGTGGAGAAACCTTCCCTTATCTTTGGGAAGAGCTGAAGAACTATGTTGCTAAAGGTTATAGGATAACAAGTCTAAAACACTGTGTACTTGAGGAAGTTCACCAGGGCGATGTGCATGTCATAAATGACAACTTTATTTCTTCCAGGCTGTTTTTTTTTTTTCCTTCCCCTCCAAGACTTTGATCCTCCTAGTCATGCTGGCTCCTGTGCACACTGCCAAGGACAGACGTCCAGATGCAGTGACTACTCCTAGCTCCTTTGAGTGCAAAGGGGATATGCTGCTTATTTTAAGGAAGGCGAGTCAAGGCTGAGCTGTCCCGAATTGGTAGAGGCAGGCCATGCCATGCCAGAGACCTCTGATGGGTTTTGTCTCCATGTGGAAGGCAAACTGCAGCCAGGAAGAACTTGTGTTGTAGCATTTCGATGGACTGAAAAGTTAAGGAATCTCCTCTTTTTTTCTACTGCTTCATTTTATCTTACCAGTCATTTAATTTATTCATTCTTTGTGCTGATTTATTCATTGACCTGTGCTTTATGTAGCCATTTACACCCATGCAGAAAGCGTAAGCTGCTGCCAGATCCAAAAGATAGCATTTCAGATCTGTGCATGGCAATAAGCACGATGACAGAAAAGGTTGTGACAGGTCTCTCAGCTTTGTCCGATAGCAAGTATATTTAAAAAGTTGCAAAAATGCATTCCCATGCCTGCATTTTATTTAATTATTTAGACTAATGGAGAAATTTTGAACACTCTAATAGTGGCGCTCACAGTCTTGAAGTGCAGCATTACAGGCATTCGTATAGCTTCATTTAGGTGCTTTACAAAATCAAGGTCCAGCACATGCCCTTTGCATGAAAATACATAAAAATTACATAAAAATAAGTGGTTATAAGTAGCTTATTATAAAAAAATCTTTTATTCCTTTTGCACCGACTAGTATGTTACAGCTCTTTTTTCCAAGCATCAGCTACACAGGATAATTCATGAGGCTTACCTTTTTCAAAACTGAGATTAAATCCATTACTTCCAGGATAATAAGCTTATAACACCTCTGACTTTATCTCTAGGACAAAGGTCTTTTCTCATCCCAGTTGTTAAAATTTAACTAGGGAGACGATGATTATCTATCTTTAAAGACATATTGCACACGCAGGGGGATTCTGTGCCGTGACTTACAAGGGGAACTCAAAGTTTGCAGAGTCAGAATGGTATTTGCAGACTGTAAAAGAGAATAACAGCCCTGGAAAAGCAGGCGAGTGCTGTGCTCTGCAATGTGGGAGGACCCGCACTCCAGCCCGCGGGGTCAGAATCAAAACCTGTTGACTGCGTTTGCTTGACGCATTTATTTGAGCCCCACTGTGTTTAGGGGTCAGTAAGCAAAGTTTCACCGCTGTAAATGACATCCGAACAAGCCCTCCAAATGCAAGGACAGACAGAGCAACGCACATTTACGTGGCGCAGGCTTCTCAAAGCTGTAGGCAGGCGCCTCTGACGGGTCACCTGGAAAACCAGCTTCCCCATAAACAAGCCAGATAACCAACAGCAGATAAAAGTGCCTGGATTAGCTGTGAGTATGCGTGAGCAGCCTGTGCAAAGCCACCCTTGCTCTCCTGCCCCAACTGGTGCTGTAGTTTAAACGCCGGGTGTCTGACAGCATCGCCGGGGAGGCCCTGTGCTGGGGGCTGCCCCGTCCTTCCCAGCTGGGAGAAGGTGGGGTTGTGGAAGGCGTTAGAGGGTGATCAGCGTTCAAGGCCTTCCACCGTTGCCCGCAGCGCACGGTAGGAGCGTTTCAGCCTGCAAGAAGAGGAGTTCAGGCTCCAGCCTGTGCTCCCAGCGGGGCCGGCCCGCCCAGGCTCAAAGCACTGCTGCAGCACAGCTTGCCCTTTTCCGGGTGGTAGATGTGGCTCTGGCCAAAGCGGGACAGCTGGCTGCCACTGGGGCAGGGAGCAGCCCCTGTGGCAGGGATGTGGCAGTAGCACCGGGGGCAGCAAACCCAGCTCCCCCCAGGTCCCGCTCCCAGCCTGACCCCGGCCTTTCTGGAGCAGGAAAGAGCCCCAGCGCCCAGGGGTCCATGTCATGGACTTCCCACCACAGTGGGGGCAAGAGTCAGTGCTGCAAAACCAGACAGAGACAAGATGCTGGCATCTCTCACCAGGGCTTTGCATTGTAAGGAAAACTGGGAACCGCGCTGGCCCTAATTGAGGAGCAAAGTGACAGACACTAGCACTGAGTAACCAGCCCAGAAAATGAGAAGCGCTGGTCACTTGAACCCAGCAGTTAAATGCCTTTACACTTTGGGGATGTTTTTGAACTTGCAATACAGCATTTAGCAAAGTAGGTCTGGCGGTTCAATCTGCATACAAATTTGCATAACATGCTCATTAGACCCGGATTCCAATTAAGCATCCAGGGCATGCAAGAACAGCAGCTATGCAGCCAAACAGGAGGTGCACCGCTGTGTGCAACGTGATGGCTGTAATGTTTACATCAGACGCAACTATACCCCTTTCTGCCCAAATATGGATTCTTTAGCTTGCATCAGCTCCATCCATTCCCCAGATTATCCGAATCTAAAACCTTTAATCTTCTCTAGTTTTTCATTTTTTCAGAATCATACTGTTCTCTCCTCTACCCCCTTAAGAATCCCTCTTTAGCCAAGCTAAATGTAGTCTATGCATCATAATAACACTGAAGTATGTAGGAGCCTGACATTTCTCTTCATGCTTGTGGTTACTGTTCAAAATGTCCTTGAAGAACACTGACGATAGCTGTCTTTTCATGAGTGAAGGGGACTAATAATCTGAACGGACTGTGCACCAAACAGGCCATTTGATTTTCCTTTTGCAAAGCACATTGAAATCCCTTGGATGACACCCTCATCAATCTCTTCCCTCCCAACTACACAGCCATCGTGTTAAACAACTGCCAAGGGAGAGTCAGAGAAGAAAATTAGGCAAAACTTTTACATTTTCTGATTCTTAAGGAATTAGTTGGACTAATCAGCACTGTTCTAAGGTGACTAGACAGCACTGACAATAAACAGCTTTTGTAACCATCATGCCTGGAAAAGCCATTGACCACTTCAAATGTTTCTGCCAGGAGTGCTTTTCCATATGCAGTGTGCGCATCGCCGGGCTCCAGCTGTGAGCGGCCTCCCGGGCGGGTGCAGCTCCCCAGCAGGACAAGCAAGCTGGACCGCTGCGAAAACCACAACTGCCACTGGTGGAGCCAGTGCTTACCCTCCGAGAATGGAGAGCACTGTGAGTTTTTGTCCAGTATATTCTTCCTCCAGATCAAGCTCAGATTAACCTGTTGGCCATTTTACAGTGATCATTGATCCTAGAGAAGGTCTCAGACGGAGACGGTTTTGGCTCTGTTGCAACCTTGATGCGGCCTTACACCCTAACCTCAAATGTGAGTCTACATCCCTCATAAATCTAAAATCCGCCTCTTCGGCCAAGCTGTCATATGACCACTTCTGCAGCGGTTAACCACACAAATATGCAGAACGGTAACATTTCACTGGGAGCCTCTTGGTTGAAAATTTATCTAGCTTTCTCCAGGGCCAACCGCGCTTCAGCAGGAAAGGAACAGCTGTAGGGCTAAAACTGCCAATAGGTGCCTCCCCTCCCCAGAGGAAGTTAGACTAGGTGTCACTAGTTGTCACCAGTGAGCCTCTTTTCATTTCTAACTATGCGTGTTACCTCCTGCTGGAAAAGTACTTCATGCAGTGGTAGCCCCAAAGGGTCCGCGGGGGGCCCAGCAAAATAGGTAGATGGGGTGGGTGATTTTGCCAAGCAGACTGCAGACATCAAGAGAAGCACAGCTCCCACCTGCGGGAGCCAACAGCAGAATCAGAAACTGGACACAAGTGAGTTCGAAGGGCTGATTTAGGCATGTTTTCCTGCCGAACTGCATAGACCCACTGTAAGTGGAGCAGCCAAGCTCGGGACATCGCGCTCAGCTCACGCAAGTGCCCAGAGCCCCGTGGGCCCACAGAGAGACAGAGCAAAGCAGGCTAGGGCAAAACCCATGCTGCCTTCACCGTTCCCAGGAATGGCTTTTCCTGTAAATGTGGGTGTATTTGTCTTAACCATGAGCATGCGAGCTGAAAATCAGTGACTACGACTGCCTGTGGAGCCGGGCAGAAATGTCACTGCAGGGTCACACTCATGCACTTTGCCACCTCCTGAGTAAGCCAGGGCTCATTAAAATGCCACCCACTGCATCTGGTGGTGCCGCTGGGGCCTCCTCCAAGAGGAGCTGGCTTTTCTTGTGCCACAACTCGAAAGAGGAGGTCAGTGCTCACTGGGACTAAACTGCCTCTCAGAGGCTGGGGTTTGAGGCCCTGCGGGACCTCATTCAGCCAGAGCAAAGACTCTGCTTGTGCTAGGTCTGCTGGTGTTTCACAGGCAGATATGAGCTTGCTCTATCCATTCTGGGAGCCAGCCAGACATAAGCTGGGCGTGGGCAGCAGCTGGGCGGCTTTAGACAGCACAGCACTGCGAGCTGGGTGGGCCAGCACCGGAGCAGCATGGCCGGCACACCTGAGCGCAGGGGAGCTGCTCCTGCACATGCTTCCCCACGTCCCATGTGCAAACCCTTGGCCATCCCTCCTCCTGCCTCCAAGCGCGCTCTGCGCCAGAGCTCCCGTGCTGCGGTGGCAGCGGACGCTAGCCGGCTCCCCGCTGCACTGGGAAGCGTGACGTAATAGCGTGACAGCGCTGCGGTGCAGAGCTGAATTATTCCCGCTGAGAGCCAGCCCCCCACCACGTGGTTTTGCAGTTTGAAGGTAGGTGGCAAGAGATCAGCTCCCAGCCTTGGCAGCACCTTCTCCCTGCCTGCATCCCCAGCCTGCTGCTCCAGGGCAGAAGGTGACAAAAACAAGCTAGAAGGGCAATAGTGACAGTTCCTGCTCTCTGCATCCCCCAAAACAGCTGGCCTCAGCGGGCTCCCTCGGTTCGTCCGCCTGTCTTGGTGTGTGAGCCTTGCTGGCTGGTGCCCTCAGGCACGCTGTTGCAAAGAGGAGCTGAGCAGCAAGCAGCGCGGGTCACCCTGGCACCACCACCCACCTCCCCCCACGTCAGGCTAACCCCAGCAGCAAGAAGGACTGACTATCTATGAACACTGAAATACCTCCTCAGCCCTGACTTCTCCAGCTCAGGCATAAGGCAGTAGCCCAGCTTGCAGTGCTATGGACTACTTCAAAAGGGAGGACCGTTTTCTCTCCCTTTATTCATCTTTTACACCTTTGTTGTAACGAAATTAAAAAAAAAAAAAAAAAAACCCTTCTGACGTAAACTCAGAGCTGACCCCAATAGGCTTTGCACATGCCAGTTGTCCACACGGAAGCAAGACCAACTGGGGTCACTGGTGCTACTTACATCAGGAGCTGAGATGCTAGCAAGGTGTGTCGGCCTGACTGCGTGCCCGGAAGAGGCATCTCTTGACGTCTCTTCTGGTCTCTGCCTGTCACTGAGCGATGGATGGACGGAGGAGCACAAGGCTGATGGCACCTCTCAGACAGCCCTAACAGGGGAGTGACTCCTCTGCTTCCCGCTCGGTGCAATTACAGACCTTGCTGCAGGCACGAGGCCCCGTGAGCTGCATCCCTCCCCAGCATCCCCAGAGAGGCCAGCCCCCCAGCGGAGGCAGCTCTCCATTTTTTATTCATTCAACCCATTTTCACTGCCTTCCCAAATAAACCTGCTGCTTATTAATGGATAAGCAAAAATTCAGTGGCAGCTTTTCCATGCCGGTACCTGCCACTTCCGAACGGAGCTGCTCTACCAAACCGTTTGCCCAAGCTGCTGCATCCAGCTCATGAGCTCTTTGCATTTTAAGCCATTAACCTTTTACTCAGAGAACTGCCTCAATAGCTGCACAGGTGAAATGGTCAGGAGGATTTTATATTTTTATTTCTTTTTACTGTAGATCCTGCTTATGCTGGAGTAAGGAGGAAAAAAAAAAGCAAGCAAGAGAGAGAGCTGAGACTTCCTCGTGGCTGTACCATAACAAGAGACAGAGCCTGTTTTGATATGACTATTTTTGACCAGCAATTTTAAATCTTACACAGCTGGCTTTACACTGAACAGACCTCTGGGGTCCTTTGGTCCTGATTTGGGGTGGGTTTTTTTAATCAAGGCAGTGGCAAGAGTGAGGAAAGGCTGAGAACTTGGTCTTGTGACATAATGACAGAAGTTCCTATGTCTTTGTATTAAAATAAGCATGTGGAAACTACTACAAATCTCTTAAAGAAAAGAAACTCTTTTCTTTAAGAGATTTGGGGAAAATGCAGAACTACTTCCTATCATTCTTGCTAAAAGTCGTTGTTTAATACAATGGTGAAACAGTTCTGCTTTGTCCACAAAATAGAATTTCTTGGCAAAGTAGTCCAAAAACAGAGTACATGCAAATCTTAAGGCACTGATTATTACAATTATTATTCCCTTGAAGATAAGAAGTTTTCCCTTTCTAATGGCCCTGTTTTATTTGCTGAATACCATTGGCCTTAGATATGATGATGAATTTCAGGTAAATCTAAGTGGCTCATAGATAATATGAATTCCTGAACAGACCAGGAAACATGAGAAACCAGCTCACTGTTGTTTTTAATTTAAGAATCCAGTAGCTCTCATCCTACATTTCTTCTGCTTTGGGATATCAAAGAGCAAAGGAAGCACTGTAGTGTGAAATACTGCAATTATAAAGGGGAAAAGTCATTGAAGAAATGTAAAACATCTAGCATTGCACAAAACTAACTGGAATTTATAGGAAGCTGCCACCTTGACAACATGCTGATGTGAAAACATAGTAATGAAGTCCTCATTTAAAGGCACACCAGCCTAGTGGGTTGCAACACAGCTGTAAAGATAGTTAATCAAGCTACGCTCCTAAAAATCTGCACAGAGGGAATGCTGAAAAGGATGTTTTAATCAGTACTTTTCACGTTAAATACTTTGTTGTTTCATAACTGCCTGTCTCTGGCAGCCACTTCAGAAAGGATTAACAGCAATAGCAACTTTCTTCCACCATACTCTTTTCTTTAACAAAAGTCCCAGGAAATTCAACAGTGCAAACATACCAGACCACTTGCAGCTAAATGTAATCAGCTCTTTCCGTATATTTCCCGGACAAGTGTTATCTCTGAAAAACACTGATAGTCCTGGCTCAAGATACACTCACATTTAGGAAAAAGTACGCTCTAGCAGAGACACTCTTTTAAATACTACTGCAAAAATATACCCAAGAAAAACAGAGCTAAGGCTATTCAAGCATATTAAATTATAGAAACATGCATCTAGCTCTCTTAAGTTTATGCAATATAAACATTGAGGTCTAGTGTATGTTACAGTGAACTTTAAATAGGAAGCTGGAAGAATTTGAACTTCTCTAAAATCATCTAGGTCAAGGAAAGTCTAACATGGGCTGCTATCCTTTCACAAGCCCTTTTCAATTTGTTTTTAGCAAATTTATGTTATGTATGTATGACAGTCTCAGATTAAGTCTGTCTTCATACTGAGAGTCGGGTCCCTGAATTACTGCATTTACTAGGACTATGCTTCCTTAGACTTGAACTGATTTCACGCCAACGTTAGGTGGAAGTGGGGGCATGACACGGCTGTGAAGGGCTGTCAGCTCCTTTACCCACCTGACTGCAGACGAAGGGGGCACGTTGCTACAGAGGTGCTCCCTGGCCGTCCAGCAGCATTTAGGCCCTCCCTTCCTCCTTCCGCGAAGGTCGATGTGGGCCAGGGCCACAAACTGTTTAATGGATTTTGTTCTCTTCCCTACATACATATAAAGTTTAAGCAAAAGGATGACAGCTCAATAAAACACAAGGTGAAGTTCTCCTTACTTTGTCAGAAGGCACTTTGGGTCTCTTTAGAACGTATTGCATATATATGGATAGCTCTGACAGACAGAGCTGGCTCCATACAGATTAGACCACTCGATTTTTCTATTTTTTGGGGGGGTATCCCTATGGACTGCATGCAGAGGTGCTACATCTTGCTAGGAGCTGTAAATCTCACAGAGCTCAGAGAAAAAAAAAAGAGAGAATAGAAGGTTTTTCTCAGAGAGCTAGCTGTTAATAGAAACATTGGAAACTGCATGACTACATTCATGTCATGTTTGCTTCTAGCCATGTTTGCTTTGCGCTGATTCTTTGGAGTGAATACATCCACCTAACTATCACGCACTGTTTGAATTAAGCATTCAGTAGCACCTAACTTCCATTTCCAATGAGCATCAGTCCCACCAACTTTAAGAAACTCTTACTGAAAGTCATTGAGGTTCAAGGCGGTAAATACCCATTAGAAAATGGGGTAGCTGCTGTGGATGTTCAGTTTATATGGCTGGGAACATCTTTCTCACACATGTGCGAGTGCATCTGTTATCCCTATTGAGAGAAAAGGGAGAAGAAAAATTTCTGAGGTATTAAAAAGGGGAAAAAAATACATCACTGGTGCTGTGATTTTTCTTAAACATGAAGCATCAGGTCACAAACACATCTTCAGTCAGTGTTAATGATTACTCACAGCTGTGGCACAGCCTCCAAGGCACCCCCAACCAGCTACAGCTCAATTTGGAGACAAGCTCTGCTGGTATTTAGCTGCTAAGCCCTGTGGACCCAGTGGCGTTGCACCACCAGCTTGCCAAGCGTCATGCATTACACACAAGACGTGCACAACTACCACGTGTGGCGAGGCTTTTCTGCTGGCTGTCAGTGGTGTGCCTTGCTGGGCAACTCAGCAGCAGAGAAGGGTAAAGCTGGGCAGAAAAGCAAAGGGAAAAAACAATCATAGTGCAAAGTCAAAAGCCCAGCCATTCTTGTTTGGAGCTGCAGGGGTGGAGATCAGTCCCCATGAGAGACATTTTGTCTCCTCACAGCTCTTGGTTTATCTCCTGGCTGCTCCCTCTCCCTCCAGATTTGTGTTACTCACTGTCTGAGAGGGTTTCTTTTCCACAGAGTTTCTGCTCTGACCTCAACCAGGCTGAGGGAAGGGGATGTGCGGAAGGTCACAGAGCAAAAATTAATGATGTGGCATGTTAAACAATCAGGAGTAGAAAAGCCTTTACTTATGGTTTCTTCTTTAGTACTTGTAGGACTTCCCAGAGATGCTTGATAACTCGAACAAAATTATTGAAAGCCAAGAACTATTGGCCTCTAAACCCATTCAATTCTCTAGTCCTTTTTCTTTCCAACCTCTGTATCTACAGCTATTTTGACAAATTATGTCCAGCCTGTTTTTTCTCATTTGTGAACTATCACCCTCAGACTGAGTCATCCTGGCTGTGTTCACACCACATCACCAGGACTGATGTCAGTGGGGACAGCTAGGAAGAGTGAAGCCCATGGGGCTTTCCTTTTTCAGATCAAAGCACTTCATACAAGATCTTTGAGCGGAAAAAATTGGAGCAGAATTTGGACCCTATCAAAATCTATGGCAACTTTGCATTAGCCTGAATGTAAGGCAAGCGTATTGTACCTGGAACTTTTTTTTCTTTTTTTAAGAAAGGGTTATTTTCTTTTATGCATGCATAGAAAAAATGTGCATTCCTAATTAAAAAAAATAAATAAATAAGCCGTATTCGAAAATGTGATACTTGGCAGGATTCCTTCCTGCGAGAACAGATGAAAGGTCACTGTTCAAAGATGCAATGTTGAAGGGGTTTCAGTAAAATCTCAGCAAAAATGGAAGGGTATGTTTCCATTTAAAATGCTGAGGAAATGAAACTCAGTATTTCTTCAACTCTTTTCTTACCAGTATTCTTAAAGACATCTCAGAGTGTCAGCATGTAACAGCTCCTGACTAGTTAATGGCAGTCACTTCTAGTAAAGAAAATCAGTTTTCAAATGAAGCACTGTCCTGGCAGTATCTAGGAAAGAGTGCAGTAACAGTTGCGTGGCTTTGTACCACACCTAAACACTGAATAAAATACCAAAAGAAACTGCATAAGAGAAGGGAACACCATGTAACAAGCACAAGGTAGACCAAATGTCATGCCCCTGCTGTAGTTTGCCTTTTTTTTTTTTTTTTTTTTTTTTTTTTTTTGAGTGAGAATTGGCTAGAGGTCAGCTCTGAAAAAGTGAGCATGTGTGTGCGTGGGAGGGGGGGATGACTATGAAAAGGGGAAGAGAGAGGAGCCTGCTGCGAGAAAAAGTGGCAGAGCAGCAGCAAGAGGAAGAGGAAGGGGCTGCTAAAGAGGCAAGTGCCCAGCTGAGACCTCAGGAGCAGCTCTCCAGGAACAGCTCTGTGGGGATTGGCAGGTTGGCAGCTGCCACACCACCTCCAGTCTCTGGCTCCCCCCAGAGTTTCTTCACTCCAGGCCCCAGCTGAGAGCTGAGGCAGGCTTGGGACACTCGGGAGCCTCATCAGGGACGGCTCCTGCTCCCCGAGGTGGGTGATACTGGGCCAGAGCCCCCAACTTGGCATGCTGCCTTCCCGTGCTGCAACAGCCTTCCCCAAGGGCTGCAGCAGTGGCAAGCAGGCTTCAGGCAGCCAGCTCCAAAATACTGCCTTTCCCCTCCTGGGGAGGGCTGGGGAGCTCACAGCTGTTCCCCCTGGCCTCCCAAAGTTTCCTAGCAGCTGCCCTGCACTCAAAAAGCACCCTTGAGAGCTGACCAGGAGCATCCAACCAGCTGAAGATTCAAGTTTGGTGCTGCTTCTCAACTAGACCAGGAGGAGCCTGGGGTCCATCTCTGGGGCTAGGGGCAAAGACCAAACCCTGTGCTGAAAGGATTTGGAGATCGCCCTGCACAAGTGTCAGTTCTTCCACCCATCCTTTCCCCTTCTGGCCCGTCTGGAGCAGATCCTGCTTGGCTCACTAAGGAGCTGTGCTCTCAGCAAAAAGAGGAGCCTCTTTAGGCCATGTAGGATGAAGGCCTGTATTCAAGTGCAGTGCTCCAGGCATTTGTCCAAAGAAACCCCTGCTAATCATGATCAGCACACCAGAGCTCAGAAGGAAACTGAGGTGAGTCTAAATTAAATGGCCTACAAATACCCATTGCAATGGGTTGAGGGTTCACAGTTCTGCTATAAAATTACACCTTAGCTGACACACCCCCTTTATGCTAGGTACAAACATACACCTTGGTTCAAGCTCAGAAAGTGAACATGAGCAAGTGCCACCAGGTTTAACTAGAAATAGTTCAAACACCAGGGAGAAGAGTATTGTCTCACTCTCTATAGCAGTTGTACTTGCTCCTTTTTAATGATTTGGAAGTGTCTAACCAGTTTCCATTTGAAGTACAGGCACACTACAGTGCATTAGGCCTTCTATCAACAGCTTCCTTCCTCTAATCACTTTTCATAGACCCCTTGGGAGTACCCCTGCAGACACAGAGGCATTCACAACTTCAGGTCAAGAACCATTGCTGTGCAGAAGAAACAGATGAAAAGCAGTAACAGAAGGACAGGAAAATTTGTAGGAAAAAAAAAAATCTGGATCATCAGCCACATACCACATCCCATGTCACTCCCACACGCTGTGACCCACATCAGAGTTCAAGCACTGGAAGAGATTTTGCATTTCCTCCAGGAGAGCTGTCAGGTTGAGGATAACAAGGGTACCTCACAGCAAGCGAAGAAAATTGCTGAGTTTTATCCTGTGCTAAAAAAAAAAAAAAAAGAAAAAAAAGAAAAAAAAAAAAAAAAGGAGGGGGAATCCCACAGGCATAGGAATTGCCAAAATGAGTCTCTTATTCTTTAGAAGTGTAAGAGCTTCAATGTTTGTGCTGAAGCCCCATCTAGAATCTGTAGATTGGGGCTTGAATCTGCAACAAACTGTAAGCAGTTCCCAGTATCATCCTTAGAAGATTTTCCATCTCTATTAGCATTTTGTCTATCCACATGAACTTGTAACACAACAAAGCTAATGAGGAGAAATTAGGGTGGTACAGAAAGCCCTGTAGTGAGCAGGATGTGTCAGAGAAAGCTGGTGAACTGCCTTGTCAATCCCTGCTGGAGAGCCCCGCATGTTCTCAGCCTCCAGCATCCCTGCAACTCTCCTCACTCAGGTGAGAGCGCAAGCAGCAGTATCTGGGACTAACTCTAGTTATCTCAGCTGACCCAGCTAAAGCAGTGATCTGACGACACAGAAGACCTACCTTTGGCTCCCAACACCAGACCAAAAACAGTATTACCACATGACATGCAGAAATGATCCAATATAAACTCCTGTTGCAGATTCAAATTTGTTCAAAAATTTTGCAGAGTTTACTTCATATCAGCAGGCTTTATGCTGGGCTAAGTATCCTTTATCCACTAACAGCCAGCAAAAAAGCTAGCAGAAGTTTTGTATCCCCTGCCCTGTCTAGTTCACGAATAGTGTGAATACCTGCCCATTTCTGATAAGTTTGTGCTACTGAATCTGTGCACTACCAGATCGCGTCACCTGAACAAACATAATGCTACAGCCTCGGGCACAGACCCTGCAGTACTGTTCTCTCAGATGTTAAATAGTGGTTTAGGCAGTGATCAGACAACCTTCTCAAAGTGGAGTATTAATTTACAATAGAGTCATGCCAGACAGTAGAACAAGCCATGCACACGCTTAATTTTCCCTAAGGCTGATGGGAAAAAGCCTTACTTCTTACTATGTTCTTCTTGGAAAACCTATCCCAAAAAGTTGTCGGACAAGTGATGGCCAGCTCCGGGATGCATTTAATGCCTTTCTGATTCTTTTGGTCAATCAGGATCCTCAGAGGGAGAATGCTTCAGGCTTGACCAACTGTCTTCCATGTTTGAGTTTCCTTAATTGCCATCCTGATTGCTCTCATTAGACACCCCCCCATCTTACACTAGACCAATGCAAGAATTACAAAAAGTTTTAATAGTTACCAGCATTATATAACACGTATCTCAGTCTCCAAGTCATTCCTACTACTCATGTAACAAGCACTTCAGATCGTGTTTCTCATCCTTTCTCAAGGACCAAGAGAATATTTAGTGCTCCAAACACAATGGAAGTGTTTCATGTCATATATACAACTGTCCATCAGAAGACTGAAGTTACAGAGTTTCTTAATCCTAGCCTCTAGTCTGCGCAGGACAGTGGCAAACCACTGATTCAACATCTCCCACCAGAGAAGGGGAGGCTGCAAGTTTTCAGCAACCCAAACAGCAGAGCCTCAGGTCTGCATTTGAGCTCTAAGATTAAGCCTTTAATCACATTCCCAACCTAAGCCAAGCACAGTGCTTGCTTCATTTATATGACATCACATGTGTACACATTACAATGATATACTGCAGAAATAACTATTTCTAAAACACCAGTCAACAGTATGATCAGCAAACTACCCACTAACCGCTAGGATGTGGCAAAGACTTTATGTAGCACAGAAGCCTATAGGCACATAGGGTCCTCAGACAGCAACCCTTTCCTAGGGTTATGTCTCTACGTCAGGTCAGCTCTTTGCCATGACAGTCAGAGCCATTCTACCAGAGGCAGCCCAGTGGTTCAGATACTCTGTTGAAAGACAAAAAAAAAAAAAAACTCCCACCAGTTCAAAAGTCTTTGCTCCAGACTACATAAAGTCAGGCTGTCAATCTCAGCAGGCTTTTTATTAAAATGGCTATTGTACCTGAGAAGGTAAAACTCCTTGGCTAACCCAAACATATCCACCCACCACCTTCACTGTTGTACATGAGACTGCACTGAAAGTGTGATCCAGAAACACTAGATTCAGTGGTACCCAAACAAGATGCTTCAGACTGCTGGTATGCAGATAGTGGACAGAGGTGTTTGGATTGCTACATTAGGCCGCAATCCTTGTGGACTTGGCATTGCACTCTTACATTGCATAACTGTACGTGCGGTAGAAACACTTAACATTTTGTTTGCATCAAGGCACCCCCTGCCAGAATTGAGACCTTTAATCAGGACAATTCCACTTTTGACACTTCACAAGTTTTGCCCAAAGAGACCTTTGCCAAGGCAACAGGCTACTTACATAAAAGGAACTACTTGAAAGAAATCAGACCCCGGAGGGTTTGGCTCTGTACTCACACACACATGTTCCATTCTTAGGGGGCACTTCCAAACAAGGAATATGAAAATCCATCTGAAATCCTATAGCATAAGAGACTTGGGGTCTGCAGGACCCCCAATAAGGACAAAGATGCAATTTTGAGCAGATATAAGTAGCTAGTTCTGCTTCCCTGCTGAACAACTGATATTCTCAAAACAAGCTACAACTCCCCAATGTCTTACACAGTAACATAACTAAACATTTTTGAGTGCAAAAATCTGTAAGTGTCCAAGATACTCCAGAGATGACAGCTATATAAAGAGACCTAGAGAACTATTTATGGTTCATAGGCTAATTCTTAATATTTAATAGATCATACAGATTTCTACACTTGGTTTTACAGTCTCAGCTGAAGTACATTAGATTCTATGTAGACATGATGGCAGCTGGTAGAGGAATACATATCCTCTGCCTTGTGATGAGGCAACAAGTAATTCCGTAAGGCTCTTACTGATAACTGTTCAAAAAGATGTGTTTCTTGGCTAATTTCAACATGAAAGAGTTCTTGCTGAAAGAAGCAGAATACACTCCAAGTATTGCTCATGGGCCTCTCAAATGATTTTCAGACACACTAGGATCATATTGCAATAGAATAATCTTCTTCCAATAGCACAAAGTTGACTGACACTTTTTACTTTTACTTTCCAGTGTATAAAATCTGTTTTTGCACTCCTTGTAGAAATATGCTACAAGAAGCACTCAATCAGAACCTAGGCAGAAGCCCTACTATATAAACTGAAGCATAGGGTAAAAACAGCTACAACTTTTCATATACAGCAACAATTTTGCAATATTCCCTCTTCCATAACCAGTTACATTACATCAGTTACATTCACTAACAAGCCTTAAAGTAAAAAAAAAAAAAAGAAAAAAAAAAAAAAAAAAAAGATGTCAACTTTAATCAGTGCACTTCCACCTGAAGAAGCAAGCCTGAACACAGTAGGCAAAAAGGAAATCCTGTTTCACGGAAAATAACATCTCCAATATTCATATATCATGCATCAGAGATTCTCAGACTGTACTAACATTTTTATGCTGTTACAAGCTTGGGCATATAGTAAATGCAGCACCTGCTGCAAGCAGGGTACTGTTGTATCAGGCTACCTAAAAACCTCAATCTGAATAAAAGTTTAAATCAAATCTTCCTCTATAATTTACATTTAACAGTCCAGGGCAAGATCAGTTCCTTTCAGCTTGCTCAAAGTTACAAGCTAACAACAGGTAGTGTCATAGTGATGACTTGTCGGTTTTAATCTTTTTTGTTTGTCCATTAGAACCATGTTGCAGATCCTTTCTTTTTTTTTTCTGCTGCTGTAACCTTTCCTCTTTCCTCTGTAGATAGGTGGCCATGTTATCAAAAGAAGCCTTGTAGAGACTGCTGTAGTGGCTCTCTGCACCAACAAAACCTGCAATTGCAGCAAAACAAGAACACAAGTGTTAATTCCCTTAGTGCTCTCATCACTTGCTTCCTGTATTGGAATTCTGTACAGTGCAACTTCCACTCATTCACTGTGGTCCTATTCACTTTATTAAACATCAGTTTTTCTATTGCTTAAGCTTGCTTTGTGTTTGGAAGCATCTCTCCTGCATTCAGACAGCCAAGCTTAGCCTCCATTTTTAGTCAAAAAGCTCATACAGAGGCAGGCACCTGACTTTCAAGCAAACAGGACACACAACTTCCTTTACATGTGGGACACTTGCAGAACTTCAAAGCTCCTGTTTTTAAAACTACTGCTATAGTAACTTTTTATTAGACATCCTTTTGGTATTCCTCCCTTGTACTTAAGCATTGCAAAGGGCATATGTTACCTAGCTTTTTAGCTGACTTATTTCCTAGAGCATTAATTTAAAATAAGCCCCCAAAAGCAGAGTACAAATGGTGATGGGACAGTTTCCAGCAGTACATACACATTTCTAGCCATTCACCCGATGGTTTTGCTACACTTCTGTGAATCTACTATTAATGTAGCATAGTATTAATCATAGCACCTCCGAGACTAAGTTTAGATGAATTTAACAGCTAACTAATCATATCATTTTGTGGAGAACAGAGCAAGACCAGCAGGCTAGGTCCACGTTTCTAAATTGAGAGAGGATTATCTGACAAAGCCAGTTGTTTTTAATTCTTTTTGTATTCCTACCTTTTTTTCCACTTCCAAAAACTCTTAAAGGATAAAAGCATGGAAATCCAGTATTTGTTAGGGCATGGTCCTGAAGCAAGCTTGCTGCTCCATAATAATGTACTTATAGCATCCCCGTTTCTTGGTACACAAAAAAAAGCAAGCGTCCCTCTCTGGTACTTGGAAACATGCATGCTTTTACTTTTGAAGGTTTCACACATACAATAGGGTAACCTGTTCATCAGCTTTGACTGTAGGAGAAACTGCATGCTGTATCCATTTTATTCTCTACTTGACCAGTCTGTACTAAATCTTGCAAGATCTTTTTCTGGCATCAGTTACAGCAAGATGTCAAAGTGTTCAATATCTATTTCAAAATTGATCTACATGTCTTAAATCCTACAGAATCAGCAGTTAGGCGAAACAAGTTTATAAAAGGCAAAAAGGAGGCTATGCAGGCATTAAGAAGATTGGATTTTAGCAATATAATGATCACCTTTTGTAAGAGAAGTAACTACCTTTTCAAGCACTAATTATGCAGTTGGAATAAGTGCTCATCAAGTGAGCCTCCCCTCACTAATTAACAATAACAGACCCTGTCATCTGAGCAGTCCATCTTTCCCAGGTGCAGATGCAGCAGCCTGTAGCAGATCATAGTAATTTGCTACACTGGCAAATTATGCTCAGAACGCATTCCCCTGCCTGCTCTTTTCACTTCTGTTCATCTTAACTCAGATCTCACACTTTTAACCACCTGCTTGGCTATAACTTATCAAATCCACAACATCTACATGCAAACATTCTCCCTTCCAAAGGAGCACTTGACTTCCTTTTAGATTTCAAAGACTGAGCACAACGTAACAACAGCTATCCCCTAAACCATCCAGTACTAGACATTAAGACGACTTTAAATTAGACTGCACTTTCCTGCAACTCTTCTATCTGTGTGGATCAATCACCGTTATGTATGACCTCCAAGGACAGACTGAGAGCAAGCTAGTGAGTGTAATGCCTTTTTAAGGTGGCTTCTGATCTCCCAGCAAAGTACATCCAGGAGGGAGAGATTTCAGTTAATCAACTCTTAATACATAGTGAGACATACACTAATATATGCCACATCCCTTCCCTACCTTGCAACCACCACTGTCAGCTTCTAAATAAAGTTTGGTGTTCTTTTAAATACATAACCTTGGAAACATAGGTTGCTTCCACATGAATAAATCACTTTTTTTCTGCCAGGGTTTGAGGCAAAAATCAAGGCTAAAACAAACCCTGACACAAATTGACTTCATTTATGATGATCTGATGATTCAGGGTCAAATCCTTCAAACACATCAGGCTCCACATAATCTGCCTTACCAAGATTGACATGAAACACCCATCTTTACAGAGAACCTGTTCCTTCCATGGCTACTCCATTCTTACCATCTCCA
The DNA here is from genome assembly GCF_036370855.1 of Dromaius novaehollandiae. NCBI lineage: Eukaryota > Metazoa > Chordata > Aves > Casuariiformes > Dromaiidae > Dromaius > Dromaius novaehollandiae. Next base: position 122,029,502 of record NC_088098.1, read on the forward strand.
CTGTACTTCTACTAGTTTCATGTCCAGGGAAGAGACAAGAACACAACAGCATTTGCTATCACAGCACTAAGACAGACTTCTGCAGCACAGTGACAGGGTGTTTACGATACATCCCTATGCTAAGCTGTCTATGTAAAACAGTTCTAACGCTGTAATTCAGATGTAGACATCTGCACCATTTTGTGAGAAGAGTAGCCTAAACACACTTTAATTTGTTATCTATGCTAATCTCCACAAAAGGACTACAAATCACAGTGACATCCCAGATGGAGTGAAGAAGCTGGCAAGATTAAGCTTCTTCAACAGCCAGTAAAACTGACCTGAACTTCTGATCTTGTTCCTAAACCTTACACTTCAACTGTAAAATTGCAGTTCCAGGGCCTTTAGGACAAATATCTCACCTTCAAACACTGTCCAGTTGTCATGCAGGTATTTTGACATCTTCTGTAATCCTTTGTCATCAGTTACAGGCTGGGAAAAGAAGGAACACTGCATGATGCTTTGAGCATAATGAACAAGGAATATGAAATTTCACAGTGCACTGAAAAATGCAAAAGCTCTCAGATAAGCACAGTGTAAGGAGAGTAAGTATAATCCCCCAGGATCTCTTAGGCCCCTCCTCCTTTCCAGGACCACTACAGAAACCTGGCCTGAGTTTACCTGTTCTGCTAGGGAAGCTCAACAGCTTGAAGGAAAAGAAAATGGATTCCCACTTACTAATTTGTGAGGAAAAGGATTTCACAAAGAACACTTCAGGGGCAAAAAAAATACTTAGAATTTTAATTTAAAATCACCTCACAACTATACCACTGTTAGTTTGAGACTTGCTAGGATAACAAGGGAATTTCCAGTTGTTTAATAAGCTATTACAGAGACTAGCATACTTGATAGCATATCACCCAACTCTGACTCCTTGTTCTCAATGCTAATAACTTTAATCTTCATGCTGTCAGAATGCCTTGCCCTCCACAGGATCCACTGGAGGGATTCCTTTTCGTAACTGAGAAAAATCACAAGGGAATTTTGTTTTGGGTTTTTAAAATCATCAAGTGTAGCACACACAAAGCAGAGGCAGTGGTTTAAAGAACTGAGTGCAGTGGCTGACAACTACTCCACTTGATCCCACTATGCCACACGTTAGCTTTTCAAGATACAAGACTAGCAGTCATAACAAGCTCTCCAGTAGCTTTGCAATATACACAGGTGACAGAAGTTGAATGAGATGTATCCAAGACTTAAGTTTCAGTCTTAAGACATAAACAGAGAAGCCTGCCATTTAGCTTTCACAGAGCATTGTTTATTTTGCTTTCGCTGTGGCCTGAAGATGACGCAAAATATCCATGATTTTACCATGAGAAAAATATCTACCTTCCACTGTCCATCGTCTGGTCTGTACAACAGAAGAGGGGCTTCGCTGTCTTCCTGTAAAATCCAGAAGTCTCCTGTTTCCTCAAATGCAATGTCCCAACCTTTATGTTTCAGAGAGATTTGCTGTCTGTAAACTAGCTGCTGGGCAATGGCATCGAGCTGAAAGATGTAGACTGTGGGAATACTTTTGAGAGAACAGACTTAATTACCATAATTACCAAATCCACCTACAGCCATCACTTGTACAGCAAACTGCAACCACCCACTCCAATTCCAAACACAGCCAAAGTAAAGTCATTGGTAATTGCAAAAACAAAAACAAAAACAAAAAAACCATAGCATTCCAAGTGCAGTTTGCTTACATGGTCTGAGGCAAAGGCTGCAGATACCCCAAATGTCAAATGGCTTTTCAAATGTTATATGAAAGAAAGAGCAGTCAGACTGCCTTTCATTTAGCAGAAAAGGCAGTAAAGGGAATTTTGCAAGGATTATTAAGGATTTCCATAAGTGTTGTTTCACAGCACAAGCAGCCTACAGGGCCTAACTTGAAGGAGCACCAGTAAAAACAAAACCAGAAAGAATTTCATGCCAGGGAAGAGGAGAAGAGAATGAGAAGGACTGGAAGCTTTGAAGTGGCTAAAGAACAGGATTCAGGCACCACAATGGCAAGGCAGTCATCTCCACCTCTCCTGTCAGCATCCATTTCCTCTACCAGACAGGGACTCCATGGACAAAGCTTCCTAACATCCCTTGGATAGGTCTACAGTGTTTCAAGCATGATCTCTCAGCTCCCTGCTGAATGTGCTACTATGTCTACATGACAACACTGTTTAGAAATGCTGCTCTGTGGAGGTTGAAATAAAAACATAACACAGAGTGCGGTGTGGCACCAGAGTTAACTAACACAGATACAGTCCTCTGCTGAAACTGCTTCCACTTCCAGAGCCAATTTGGATGCTCGTGCACAGAACTGCTAGGCCTGGCAGCATGCGTGATAGGAAGCAGCTAAGGCTTCTTACTCTGGCAAAGAGTAAGTTCATCAGGGGCACAGATTGCCGATTTCACCATACAGGCAGCTCTAGCAGTCTCTCCCTTTGCTCTTGCCAAGATTTTGTAAGCTAAAACAGTTTTCTTGGCAGGCTTAAGGTGCTGTGGAAAGAGAAGGGAAGAATGTTTATCCATCCCCACAAGACATTTCCCTGTGAGTTGGACAGTAAAGTTCCCCAGTTCTTGGCCCTGCTGCTCCCTAGTGCTCTTTCCTAATGAAAACACATATGTCTGAACCTAAAAGTCTATACAGGCTCTCCATGGTTTTAAACTGAAGTAAAACTGTAGTTTTAAACATTTACAGGTACAGAACACGGCAACAGAATTTTGGGCGCTCTGGTGTCACAGCATCCTGAACCAACAGGACCCAAACTACATGGATCCAGCACAACAATTTCAGGAGACATTCTGAGTATCAGTTAGGGCTCTCATCCTAGCCTTGCTGTTACAGGGAGGAAAAGCAGCACAAAATTCTGCAAAAGCTAACTAAGCTAGGTAATGCTATAACTGAACTCTGAATTCAGATCAAGTACAATAAGGACTCACAGATTTCCTGCAAGACCACAGACATGCCTATGACACTCAAAAACCCAGAGTATCAAGTAGTTCAGACCGGGGGAAAGCTAAGACAGCCAACAGGGAAAGCTGTTCTCTCTCCTTTACAGGACTCATGAGACTTTAGCTATTATTCCATTTACTCTTACCAGTCGCATATAATGGCAACATAACCACCTTGACAGCAGTAGACTATTCTTGACACAGTGTATTTCTATAAGGAAGAGGAGAAAAAAAGAGAGAGACACATCATTATAAATTAGAGACCGTTTATAGACAGAAAATGTACATTTAATTCCACATCTTAGCCTTTAAATTTTAGCAGATGTCTTAATTTATAGTAAGCCACATAACACGATTACATTTAAACTGCAGTCAAATATATTTTTTGTACTAATGATTGTAGTTTTATTAAGTTTTCCACACTTCTTGTTTTGCAGTTGTCCAGACAACAAATGTAAAGGTTTTAATGAACTACACTTAAGATACAAGCTAACAGATAAGATGCTGAAGGAGAATATACCAACTTTAAAAATTTCTCTCCTTCAATGCTTATGGTAAAAATACCAATGTTAAGCCTGCTCAGCTAGAATGGAGATTGTAAGCCCAAGACATTAGAGACCGTTGTGTTTTGTTAAAAAGAAAACAGTGATGCATAGCCACTATCCTTGCTGGGTTGTCCCAGATTTCAACCCACATCTGGGTGAAGCCATACTGCTCAACAAGGAAACATGCTCTGAAGAGCAAGGCAAGACTGTCTCAGGACATTTTCCTCATTTAAACAAATCACTTTTAATTTAGAAGAAACATAATTTTATTTCAGGAGGAATCAGGGAAATGTCTTGGCTGGATACATCACACTACTTGAACTATACAGCAACTGATCTGAGGCTACCTGAGTAGTAATTAAAAACTTGGGGCTTTTTTTGAAAGCATCTCTTATATAATGTGAAAGATGAGGCTGCAAAAGCAAAAAAGCTGGCTATAATGTATATAGGTAGTGATAACACCATCATTTCTGCCTAATAAAACCGTCCTGCCAGAGAGGCAATAGGTCATACCCTTTAAGGCAGAAAAAATGTCATCTTGTCACTCTGACTGTAGAATTCAGATGTGTCCTTAAGTCCCCTTTCCTTTTACCCCTCCCAGCCTTCACCTTCTTCCCTGAGATGACATTCATCACTGGACAGAAGCCCTAGTTCACCAGCATAAGCAGCTGAACTTGGGAGTAACCAAAGGATTTTACTCTTTGAGCTAGCAGCTGATGTACAGCATTGTCAGGGGACTTATTTTGGAATTCTGCAATCAATCTAGGAAAGCAAAACAAGCTGCGTAGCTTCCAAACATTCAAGACAGCAAGTTTAATACAAGAAACTAATGCTTTTGTCCACTGTACCCAATATGACTACCAAAAGATGAACCAACTGCAGGAAAGTTAATTAACAGTACAAATATAGCCAAAAACAAATTACACTGTGCATCTCCAGGAAGAGAAGAAAAGAATTCATTGTGTGATACAATCTTTTGGAGGGGGAGATTGGGGGGTGGGGAGGAGCAAGCAAGAACAATAGCATGTACACCACCTAGCAGCATGTACTTCTCGCTCACATACTTGATCATTTCTTTGGAAAGAAAAACATTTTCTAAAAGGCCACCATCAAAAGAAAGACATGTTTAAGAGCTCTTTGGAACAGATGGGGCTACACTGCAGAAATATAAAGTGTTATTCCATAGTTGACAGTGGGACCCAGGCCTCCTGTATAACATAAGCGTAAAAAATGCTAATGGTTTCAAATACAGGATAGGATGAGGTTGAGTGGGTTGAATCAGAAAGGGTCACTGTACCTAACACATCTAATTCTAATTATTGCAGTATGGAGTCATTTACACTGTAGCTTTTGAGTAGAACTGACAGCTCCAATTGTCAACCACCAGTGGGTTCTTTAGACATTTAAGGAAATAGAACAAGATATTAAAAAAGAAAAAAAAAAGTGATTTTTGTTTCTAATAACAAAGCTTCTCTGACTGTCTCATGGCAAACATGTAGGATGTAAAGGCAGTGATGGGAAGTACCCACCTACTTAGCTCAGTACTTTGTCAGACAAAGAGTTTTGTGAACTTGTAATATTCAGCATCTCTCCACCGAGGGAGGGAGGAGGAGACTTTTTGATTTGAACCAAGTGTTATTCACAGCTGGGCAGAGACAGGAAAAGGCATCTTTTTTGCAAGCTCCTTCCTTTCTTTAACATAACACTAGGTAAGTTAACAATCACTGAAGTGAATGCAAGCCCCAGAATAGTATCTTGACTATAAGCCTAGAAAAGCTATAAGAGAAGCCTGTGATGAACAGAAGTTCGCTTGATACTCTCTTTACTGATTCAGTATTTATGTGCCAGTATTATCAGCCTGCCAACATTTTAAAATTAACTTTGTTATCTGTGAGAAGAAGAAACCCTATGAAAAATTAATGTATTGAAGCACTGGGGTGGAGTAGTGCGATTCATGTTCTGGACTTTAAACAAGCTTCTGTTGTCAGTAAGATCAGATGAGGTGAAAGCTCTGAAGGTGGAAAAATACTTATGCAGCACTACAGAATTAGAGAATTACTCCTATTGTAGTGGGAAAATGAATGGGGAATCTGCAACTCTTCTGCTGAAGCCAACACTATGCTGCTCAAGAACACTCCTCATTTCCCAAAACACATATTTTGCTTGGCAGATGATGAAAATAAACCCACACTTACATGCTCATATGACCTGTCATTACTGACGAAACATAGTAATAATGAAATCAAGTTGTTCAGTTCAAGCTTCAGTGCATTCATAGTGGGTACCAATGGTACAAAAATAAAATTCAACTTGAAGCAAAAGAAGCAGTTATATCCCAATCTGTTCTCTGGTTGTCAGAGTCATTAGCACCCAGCACACAAGTTATAACCTTTAAAATGCTGACTGAAGCAACTGTTCTATTACATCCGGAATATAGATGTCAGACCAGGTCATGAACATTTTGCCCTTTGATACAGCTATATGCACAGGAGTGCTAAATGTCACCACTGGACATAGTCAGCTTTAGAAACACCAGAGAAGACAATGCCAGAAAAAGCACAGGCTTCCTTCAGTCCTGTTGGCTATCAAGAGAGAAACAATCTCTCAGAATTACTATTTGGATAATCCTGCCTGGAAGCAGCATGCCAGTTATTAAGTACGTCATGTGATACATTAATGTAATGGTCATACAGTGGTTTAAAACAGTGCAGAGCTAGTAACGCAAAAGTACATATTGATAACTGTATAGCAATATGGGACACAGATGGCACTCCACAGCGTTAAGGTTTAAATCTGTCGTTAATATGTCTGTCATCACTGGGACTCTGCCTCATGATCATTACAAACGCGTATGAACTCTGGAAGCCGAGTCTTCTGCACCCCACAACACTAGATTTGCATCATACTTATTAGAGACAAATTTTAAAAAGCCTGTAAGAATTGGTAGTAAGTAGAATTTTGCAGATTCAAGGAACAGCCTGAGGTTTCCAAAAAGACCATTAGGAGACACACAGTGCATTCCAATGGCTAGGGGAACTGCAAAGCGTTGCAGGAATAAAGTTGATTAACTCATGCTCAGTTGGTGTGTTTTCCCTTTTTGTCATTGTTTATTCACAGCGGGAGTAAAGAAAGAAACTAATCAGAGACTTCTGAAACAATCCAGGGCCCACACCTAATTTCTACTGAGAGACTCCATAAGCATATAAAGAGTATTCCACAGAAGGGACATTATCAGGTGTGTCAGGAGATGGCAAGTATCATCAAACTATGTTCTAAAAACTTCAAAAGCATTCTAAAGGAGTTGAAGCTTTTCCTTTTGATCAGTTGCTGTTTGTTTTCTAACATTTGTTAGATTACCTAATGCCACCTTCCAGATTCATTATACAGTTTAGCATTATTTTGAACAAACTTGTCTTTAAGCAATGGAGTTCACATTCAGTGTGAGACTAAGCATCACTAACTTACGTGCAAGCTATCTTACTAAATGCTAACCCAGTCTAAGGAGCAATTAATATTTTTAAAGGTAATAATGCAACTTCCCTCTTCCTTTTATGCTCACAGCAAGTTACTTATTAGTCCTCAATGGTCCTATAAAGCTAGAAAACAAAGTATTTTAACATAAGACCATCCCTCCCCCCAAAGGAAATACCTTGCAGCATTACTGAAAACAGAGATTCAATGGATATCAAATTATGCTGTTTGCAAACAAACACTCATTAGCTATATTTAAACACAAAGACTAAACACTTTGTCTTGGAAACTCCCTGATCCAGTTGTTTCTAAGAAGGTTATACTTGCAAAGTAACTTGGTAGGTTTGCCCCAGTCTTAATTTTTCCTCCAGTCTTAACCCCCACCCCACCCCCAATCCTGCTGGACCCAGACGGATACCAGCTAGGTGGACTTTTGACCTAAGTCCATACACCCATTCTTACATTTCCTGCTTCTGAAAAAAACAGCAGTAGCTATTTCCGAAATGCAGAGTTCAAGGACTAGACTCCAGCTGACATGAGCCAGAGACCTTGTGCATATGGATAGTAGCCGTTTGAAGTATATTTTCAAATTCAAGAGCAGGTTAAATTGTCAATATAGACATTATCATGAGTTCCTGCAAACAGGAACTCTAGGCCAAGAATCAAATGTCCCAATATCTAAGCTGTACATTCTGTGACGCAAGTGGCTACCATCAAGGGCTTACGTACAGATAGAAGAGAAAGTTGCATGCTATCACTCAAGCGCAAAGAAGAACTTGCTCATGTCCTCCACACAGAAGAAACCTTGGGTTGTCAGGTCTGTTCCTAGGAGCTCAGTCCTTCCTTGTGTTGTGCTCCCAATTCAGTATCTGGGATTCCCACTACCCAAATCAGGCCAGACTTACGCAGACAGCAAAGAATCTCTGAGGGATCCCCAAGAACAGTTCATGAGTACTGGAAGAGGCAGAGCAGAACATGCTCAGAACGCATTCAATGGGATTTCAGCTGGAATATGAATTCTGTGATACTTTTGCCTCAATAGCCATGCATGCCACAGGCTTCCCTGTCATCAAACAATTGAAAGACAGCTGTGGTCTTCAGAAAAATAAGTATTTTAAGAGTTTCACATGAAAAAAACCCACCCAGCAAGATGGGCGCTAAGATGAACAACTCTTAAATGACTCAACAGATTAGCACCTGGCTCAGAGGTAACGTTCATGTCAGGGACAAAAACAAGTTTTATTTCATTGCCAAGAGATCACACGCCATTTCACGTGACGAGAAAGAACAAAACCAGAGAGCAAATATTATCAGAATCAGTGCTCACATTGGATGTGCGTCACATTAGCACCTCGAGCATGTATGTATTGCACTATTCACATACAGGCTGCAGGAGAAGGAGAGCTCTTGCAGGATGCTCAGTTTTCACACGCGACTTCTACATTCTTATTTTGGACAAAGGCCAGTTTCAAACAACCCGGAATAACAAGCCTAGTGATTACACAGGGCAATACTCTTTCAGGTAACTTGTTACAAACACTACAAAACTGCTTTTTGCTCAGATATAATTTCAAATGGTGTTAAAGCTGCTATTTTAATATTTTTAAAATGGGTTAATTTTTAGATCTTTCTAGCTTTATAAGATATTTTCTGACTAAGAGACTGAGGCAATTTTCCTATCCAGCTTGCAGAACTCATATTTGGGAAGAATTGTAGAGAGTTTCTTTTAGTCTCCGCTTGGCATTTTAAGAAGTGCACGTGGGACACGAACAAATTTCAGGAACTTTTTTCCTTTCTCCAAATCCCAGCTATTTTAACAGTTTCTAGGCCTTACAGAACCACTGCATGAAAGGAAGCATTCCTAACATAAAATGCAATAAACATGTTTGGGAGTCACAAGGTTCAGAAGGACAGCAAAAGCAATAACACACACAGCTTATCACGCAGCCAAGCCATACCTGGACAGTTTTGGTTGCCTCAGGCTCACTGGGAGTCACAAGGTTCAGGGGGACAGCAAAAGCAATTACACACACAGCTTATCACGCAGCCAAGCCATACCTGGTCAGTTTTGGTTGCCTCAGGCTCACTGATACTGCTTAGATGACAACAGTACACTTCTTTCCCGCTTCTGTACTCCCAAAGTCGCACAGTACAATCCTGGACAGATTCAAGTGGACACAGGTTGACTACTAACAGTACCTCAGGCAAAAAGAGGCCACTTGTGGCCTTCAGCTAAATCCCATTTCCCTGAACAGCTTCCCAAAGAAGTTGCTAAATAGTCATTTAGTTAAGATCTCAAACTGCAGATAAAGCATTTTAATTAACATAATTTTTCCCTTCAATTTTAAATTATTCAATCATGCTAACTTTAATTCTCCCTTTGAAGTGGAAATTGGGTAGCTGAAGGAATGAATTTCAAGTCTGTCTCAAATAGCACAATAATACCTGTGCTCAGTATTTTTAAATGGCAAACTTTCAGGTTGCCCTTCTCCTCCCCTACTCTTATTATCAATCAAATTCTCATTTGATTTAGTAACCTCCTGGAGAGAAACTAAACACCTCCCCAGAAAAACAGAGTCATAAAAGAATTTCCTAAGAATGAAAGACAGCCCTAACAAAGCACAAAACACTAACACTACAGATGCTTAAAGAAGAATTACAAAAGAACAAGAGACAAAAGCCTTAGGGAAGCAATAGCAGCAGTTGAAACCAAATGCTAAGAATTGCTGCAACCTTTGCAGAAAATATTTTTTTTTTCCTATGCATTTCTAGTAGTCTGAGGTACGAAGAATACTGTTTCCCTGTTAGGTCAGCTCCATCTACTTACTCTTTACAGTTCTGGCCTGACAGCAGAAACCCATCAATTTTTTTAAAAAAGGGGGGGCAGGGAGAGAGAGGGAGACGAAAAACTCACTTCTTCCATTGTCATCCAAGGCATTGTGTAGCACTGCACTGCAATCTCTACACAACACACATTGGACATACAGATGAGGACACAGTTCAAAAGGAGTCTCACAGGAGAAAGCAAGTGGGAGAGGGAAGAGGGAACTGTTCTTTCATCTCAAGTGCTGTAAGGAAATCTGGGATTCAAAGGCCATAAATTCTCAAGACACTCATTATCACGACAGGCTGGCATAATATTAATTTGCTTCAAAGTAGTTTAAATAGTCCATTGATTAAAGTTTATCTGTGCTCTGAAGCAAGAGTTAATGATGAAGAAATATTGAGGATTGATTTCTCCATCCCAAAGATGTTAATAAGCAGCTAGCTTTGTTATAAACACAGTAAAATGGCTCCTATATGATCTAGCAATAGAATGGCTAAACACAGAACAGAAAGTGGAGAAAAGGAGTGAGGATAAGAAGAAAGGGAAAGCTGGAAACCAAAGAGAATTTATTCTCAGAGTCCCAGGGGACTTGGAGGCAAGCACAAGCAGATAATGGTTTTTAGAGCCTAAACTTTTAAGAAAAATACTTTCTAGAAGAAATTGCAATACATACCCCAGAAGCTGACAACAGCAGATCTGGATAGTTGGGTATTACAAATATTTTGCTTACAAACCTAAAGGGAAAGCAGTCAAAAGTTGAACTCTGTTGAAAGACACTGGTCTTTAAACACACGCAATAAGAGAACGCATCCATTTTAAAAGAGCATCTTATAATAACTAAACAAACTGATTCTCCCCATCAAGCTAGTTAAGAGGAAGAAAAAGTATATCTACTGTACTTAGGATAGTATATATACTATACCTAGTGACCTACTTAATAGAAAAAATATTTTCCTACCTGCTGACCTCCTCCTGACTGAGGAGAGCTTTGCCATTTAGACCAAAAATACCAATGGAGATAGATGTACTTGGGTTGCATGTTTCCCCCTCCTCAATTCATGATCGACATTAAAATCAAGAATCATCAACAGCTGTTTTCAAAACACATCACCGGTGATGACTCATCTTTCAGAATATAACATCTCCTTTACAGCTGGAGATCATCCAAAAATAATCTCTATGAAGTTTTAAAACAAACATGCAGCAATGTAGCAACAGTGTCCATAATCAGCTGGAAACCTTGTTATTCAGAAGTATGTAGTATTGCTGTGTCTACTGTGACTTGACTTTGCTGAGCAAGAAGGACCTGAACTTCTGAAATTTCTTATTATCTTGGAGCTGAGCAACATAAAATGTAGTACCCTGACTAGAACACTATGTGAGTGGGCAGTCTTGCTTTTGAAAATGAGCATAACTTTAAGGCCATTAAAAAAAAAAAAAAAAAGAGAGAGAGAGACAGAGAGGAAAATGAAGGAAAAAATTTGGTCATAGCAATACAAGCTCCCATGACAAAGCAGTAACGGCAGGTGCATACAACCATAACAGATTCAACAAGAATCATCAAGCACACCATTAAATCAGGAAAATCCAGGAGCGTGAAACAAGACAGAACAATTACAGATGCTTTATATACTCCTTTACTTATTCATTCCTTATTTAAATATTGAATTTTTAAATACATTTCAACCAATTTACACTAAGTGCCTTCCCATTGTGCAACCACTAATGAACTCTTTGTGCAGGCACAACAGCCCCTGTTTAAAAGTCTTTTTCTGAACATCAAATTCTATATTCATTAGAAAGTACAACTGTGTACACAGGTAGGCGGAAAGAACAGACATGGCTGTGTAGATATGCTACAGAAATCTATCTGATCGAAGGCTCCTTAGATCTTTAATATGCAAAGTCTGCTGCTTTTAAACTATGCCAACTCTACCCAGGTTAGACTACCAAATGATTTTATTAATCTTTGTCCTAAAGACTTTATTAAAACACCTTGCTGGGTAGGTTTCGATGGGTTGCTACCTGTATCTCAAGCTCCCTGGTCTTACTTTAACCCTTGCCCCGATACAGTGAGTTGACTGCTCCAGGTTGCGTCATCTTGTGAAGGAACATGCCTGAAGGGTGGTGTTGTCCCTAAGTAACTCAGCAGCCAGACAAGCAGAATTATGCATGCTCTCTGCCCTATGCAGGGTCATGTCTTCTCTGCTACCCTGTCACTGTGGACTTCAGAACATAGCAGCGGCCACAGCAAAAACCTTGCACAATCCCCTGCCCCAACACAATGTCTCCAAAAGCCCACAAAACAAATACAGATGGAAGGCAAACCCAAAAGACTTTGAAAATACCACAACCTACAGTCATTTTAAGAAGCAAAATATGGACGAAAAAAATCTTTTAATGTCTCTTTGCCATTTGAGTTTTCCTTCCTCATGGGAGGACTACTGAGAGGTTAAGGAAAAACACAGTCCCTCCTGTAGACTAAAAAGAGAGCATCAATACACCAGCTAGAAGACACTGCCTATTCTTATACCAAAAAAACCTACTGCTCTCCTAGCAGGTCAGAGCACATCTGAACTACATCAGCATAGCTAACATTGTTTTGCTACCTTCCCCTCCTCAGATCACTGTAATGAGAAGGAAAGGAAAAAGCACCCTTCCTTTTAAAGCAGAGGGAACCCTGCATCCTGCTGGACCTAATAACACAACACGGCAGCATCCTCCTATAGGAATGTCCTCTATGATCCATCTTCCACACATCCTTCTATTTGTCTAACTGTTGTTGCCCACAGCAAAAGAACCAATCTCAGGAAAAACACAAAGTCTCTTTTTCTCAGCTACTAGAAAGACAAGAAAGCTACACTAAGAAGCATGATTCCTAGAATCTATTTTATGAGATCATTTTGCGGCCTCTAGCTCACTGCAGTTTAATGTCTAGGCAGGCAGTGCTGCATTCTTCCTATTGATACACCTGTTTTTATCCGCATTAGCACAGTACCTCCAAGCTTGAGCTTTGCATCAAGATGCTATTAGAGTACAGCTTGCTGAAACAACAAAGACTTGTCCTTCCTAGGTAGGGTCTATCCTGAACTAATAACCCCCAGTCTCTGGAGTATGCAACCCAAATCTAGCTGTTGCTTAATATGATTTGGGGAAACAAGTACTTCATCCACCCAGGCACAATGAAGATTTGCACATAGTAAACTTACTCTTTGTGTCCCAGACAGTAGGATACAATGTTATGAGGAGCTTTAGCCAAACTGACCCTGATCTTCTCATCTCTATCCGCAGTTAGGATATACCGGTCATCAGGACTCAGCGCCTGTTAGTAAAGACAGAGTTTTAGCACCCAATACCTGATCATTTGTTTTAATGCTTTTCTTCTTCACCAGGAGAAAGAAAGCAGTAAACTACCTGTTTCTCCCTATTCTGAATGGCAGGTGCAAGCATTAAGTCACACGTTTTCACTTAAAATAGAAGCAAATCTTTGTGATAGTAACCGTCTTGCTTGCTAAAACAAGTGGCACTGACTACTGAGTCCAATGAAAGCCACTGAACTCCAGGAGAAGTACAGCAGAAATCCCATTGCATCTTAAAAAGAAAGAAACTTGTCATACCGAAGAGCTAAACTGACATGACAGAACTGGGTGAATTCCCATGTGTACTCTAAGTCTTCCATGACTGTAACATGGAGAATTTTTGAACAATCACACTCCCAGAATAGACAACTCATGTGTTTCCTTTCCAAACTCCATGTTCAGACGCAGACTCAGCAGGAAGAAACATAGATCATCTACTTGGTTTTTACCAAAGGGGACTTGAAGATCTTGGGAGCGAAGGGTGGAAGGAGAAACCCCGAAGCTGGGACTGGGACAACAATGAAAAATCCAAACACAAGTACAAAAGCAAGTTTGTATGGAAGCTGCATGGAGGCACACACTTACCACATCCAATAGCAGGGACAAGTGACCCAGTTCAAGTTTTCCTTCTGTTTGGGGTTCTGTTATTGAATAAGAATAGACATCACCAGATTTGTCTGCAACCAGAATCTTATCCTCAGCAGCTGTAATAATCAAGGCAGTACATCTCCTATTCACAGATCTGAAAGAAGAATGGCACAGCTTGAGCAGTTTTGTGTGGCAATTTCAGCAAGTCTGGACTCAGACCCAGTTAAATACAAAGACCAACAAAGACTGTCCAAGAAGTTCTCATCATATGCCACATCCCTGAAATGACAGCAATGAGAATAATGCTAAGGGAGGGTGGATGGGAGGCGAGGGGAGAAAACAGGACTTTTGAATCCTAATAAATGTATATAGTATAAAACTGCAGACAGCTGGGGGTGGAAGAGAGAAGATGACAGCATTAAAACTGCATGCCTACATTTCACTTAGGTATTTTCTGAGCATTTGACTAGGCATCTGGCCAGTTCTCTAAACAAGGCCTGGTAGACTTCCTTGCACTCTTTATAACAAAAATACAAGCTAAACACAGTGGGAAAAGAATGCAAGGTGGGAGCTCTCCTAGTAAAAAGTCTTTTGCAATGACACATGTAAAAAGCTGTGTTGAAACCATTTCTCTAACTGCTAGCTTGTACTGTGAAAGGAAGTCCTTCTCTGTGAGCCTTAAGGACTCTTCCTCCTCACATTCCTTTTGCACTTTAACAGAGTCACAGAATCTCAGTGTATCTTGTCCACACAAAACCCTGAACTCAGACTCTGCCTTCCCCACATCATCTGACAGTATCTTACAGTTACAATTGCTAGTGTAGCAGATAATGGTTTTCCCATGACTTTTCAGGTAAACATAAGGTCAGAAAACAAGTTTTAAAACGGGTTTCATCATTTACAGTACAGAAAATTTCTGCAACGTAATAGCTACTGTTATTACTGTTACACTTTTAGTTTTATAACACCACTTTTCCAAACCCCTTCATGTGTGTTTATCTAGGACTGCAGATACTGGAGTTCATAAGAAATGGGCATTTCTATTCACCTGCTGCTGAAATTCAGTGACCTTTGAAGGTGAGAAAGAACAAATACATTGCTTTTCATGTAGACAGGCAGAAATTCTAGTGCTTTTTAGTGACCGATAAAGGAATGCCGTAACAGAACATGGATACCTATTAAGATGTCACAGGCTCAGACAAAACAACTTTGAAAGAGGTTATTTTGCCAACAAGAAAAATTCTTACTCCAAGTTTGGTTTCACTGCCTTTGCTCTTATGCACAGATTGAGAAGTTCTCCTCATCTGAAATGAGCTTACTGCAAAAGCCAGCACTGCGTGAAACCTTTAACACAGTTTGCTGCCTTCCCGTCCTCAAATCACTGTAATGAGAAGGAAAGGAAAAAGCACCCTTCCTTTTAAAGCAGAGGGAACCCTGCATCCTGCTGGACCTAATAACACAACACAGCAGCATCCTCCTATAGGAATGTCCTCTATGATCCATCTTCCACACATCCTTCTATTTGTCTAACTGTTGCCCACAGCAAAAGAACCAACCTCAGGAAAAACACAGTCTCTTTTTCTCAGCTACTAGAAAGACAAGGAAGCTACACTAAGAAGCGTGATTCCTAGAATCTATTTTATGAGATCATTCTGCAGCCTCTAGCTCATTGCAGTTTAATGTCTAGGCAGGCAGTGCTGCATACAAAACACTGCCAATAACAAGTTACATAGCTCAACTCTGCCACTTCTTTTGTAATGCAGTGATCCTTTTGCCTATATTCCTATTTTTCTAACAGGAGGCAGTGACCCTCCCATGAAATCCAACTGTAGTCCTAGATGACCTTTTAGCAGCAAACTGAAACATCAAACAATTATCCACAGGAATCTTACAGGCAAGAAGAAAAGGGCAGAGTAGCAGGGAAAAAGAATGCAAGAGGAAACAAGAGGACAAATTCACATTCAGTCCAGATCAGGCACAGCAGACCCATACTGCCACAGCTAAGCATAATCAAAGTTCACAGAGTACTATATCACCTGAATAAACTTACCGGTGACAGTACTATGCATTCCAAAAAGCAAGACAAACATAACTGATTGAAAAGGACTCTTTTCCCAGTGGAAAAACAGCAGTCAGAGTTGTTTTATTTTACTTTTTTGTCTGAGTAACTAATGCAGCAAAAAGGCAGCCATATATTTTACAATTGAGAAAAAGTAGTACTGACACGAAACTGTCTGGGAACCTGGTTAAAGAGTAGTATTCAAAACTACATAAAATTCTTTTTAATACAGTACGAAATAGAGGGCACCCTTTTTAACTCAATGGGCTCCACAGAAATCTCATCACAAAGAAAGGATGTTCTAAAAAGTTAAGCTGAGCGGAACTTGCCATTTCTGAGGTTTTTTTAGTACTTACTCACTACGACATTGGTTAACCTACCCAAAGCCCATCACATACTGTGCACCTCCCCTCCCCCAAAACAGCCAAACTGAGAGAGACTGCCAGGGCCTCACATTCAGAGACCACCAAAAGCAGAGACCTCACTCACATGCTGAGTTATTTTCTCAGGAAATCCTTCCTGGTCCTCTTTTATACAGACAATTGTCACAAGCAGCAATGAAAAACTTGTAAATGAAGGACCTCTGGTGGACAGCTACAGACTTTTTCCTCAGGAGGACAGTGCTACAGAAAGAAAACACTTGGCAGCATCTCTAAAGATACATTCTTAAGACAGATTCACAAGCTCCCTGAAATATCCTCATTTCCAAATCTATCAGAGATCAACAGAACTGGACAATGTGCTCGCTATACTGCTCAGTATAGTTCTTAAAGACACAGCCTTAACATCCACTAAGAACAGGTAAAGACTCAGTTCTTAAAGATGCAAATAACTAACTTTTGAAATAAGCAAAGAGATTTATCCTTTTCTTTGCCAAAGATACAAAAGCCTGCACTCCCAATCTTGGTGTGTGACATATCATACATAACTTCTTGACAGATACCTTTGAAATGCCAAGAACATTAGATTTGTTTGAACAAGAAAAAAAAAAAAGAAAAAGGAAGCACAGCAATAACAAATGGCTGCATCCCAAGAACTACTATTTTATAACTCTAAGTTATCAACCATAGCTCCATAATGGAGTGACATGCAATATCCTGCTTTCTTACCTGACACTAACACATTCCCACGAAGGCTTAGTATGGAACAGAATCAGACGTTTATTGTCATCTGTCAAGGCAAAATAATTTCCTGATGAGGAGAAGGCAAAAGCTAAGATGTCATCACTTCCTTTATCTGCTGGTTGTCCATCCTGTCTAATATAGAGAAGGGGAAAAACATTCAGAGTCTGAAGCAGAGTTACTGAAATCCTTAAGAAGAGAAGGTTACTCTCACACTACCACCAAGAATGAACATGGAGAACAAAGTGCAAGGCTAGAAGTTATATTTGTGTTTAAAATGTTAAGCCAGCTTGAACATTAATGCAAACGTAAAGGTATTAGAGGCTAGTAGCAAGTCTTTAAAACCATTTGGTATTTTGGAAGCATAAAGGCCTAACTCGGAACCTATCAAAGCTAACAGGAAGACAAATCAACTCTCAGAAGCCATAGTTAAAATTTTGCAGCAAGACCCAGAGGCACAACTTTGCAAGAATCACAATATAATTGGGATCAGAAAGGACCTCTGACAATCATCTAATCCAACCCTCTCCTCCCATCAGGCCAAATTTAGAGCAGGTTGCTCAAGTCCTGTCCAGTCAAATTTTTAAATTTCTCCAAGGATGGAGATTTGACACATTTGGGGCACTCTTACAATGTTTAAGCACCCTCACTGTGAAAAAGTTCCTTGTATCTAATTGTAATTTCCCATGTTGCAGCTTGTGTCCCTTGCATCTCATCCTGACCCTATGCAGGTGCAAGAAGTATCTGTCCATCTTCTTTACACGCTCTACGAGATGGCTGTAGACACCAATAAGATCTCTCCTTATCTTTTTTTTCTCCAAGCTGAACAGGCCCTATTCTCTCAGCTTCTCCTCTTACATCATATATTCCAGCCTCCTGACCACCCTGGTGGCCCTTTGCTACAGCAGCTCCAGTTCATCAATATTTTTCTTGTACTGGAGGGTCCAACTCCAGACACAGTACTCCAGATATGGTCTTACAAATGCCAAACAGAGGGAAAAAATAATTTCCCTTAACCTCCTACCTACACTAATACTAATACAGCGCAGTATGCCCTTGACCTCCTTTGCTGCAATGATACGCTGCTGACTTATCACCAACTTGTCAGAACCCATACATCCTTTTCCGCAGAATTGTTTTCTATCCAGTCCACCCTCAGCCCATTCCCCTGCACAAGGTTAGTCCATCCCAAGGGCAGAACTTTGCCTTTATTGAACCTCATGAGGTTCCTGACAGCCCACTTCTCCAAGCTGTCAGGGTCCCTCTGAATGGCAGCCCTCCCTTAAGCATATGAGTCACTTCTCAAATTCAATACCATTCTTGAATATCAAACTACATGGGCTCCAAAGACAATTATTAGCTGATTTTTTCAACAGTGCAGTCTCACTACATAGCTTTATATTGTAAATAGAAGCTGCTATAAATAAGGTGAACAGTCTTTTTGAACTTAAAAGGCTAGACTCTAAATATCCAAGACTAAATTTAGAGCTGCCTTCCTTTTAAGACATGTCTCCACTTTACAGCGGAGCACAGTCCAAAGACCTCATGGTAGCAGTGACTACACTGGAACCATAAGTACCATGCCATGACTTGTCATGCACCCAAACTAATCAGACACAGGACTTTGCTGCACTCAGATTGAGACAGGCATCCTGCTTTCCCGATTGCTCATCCCTACATGGTGTAGTATCTAAGGACCTCCCCACCAAGTCTCACCACACACTGAAGAGTCATAAGAACAAAGAATTCAAGCAAAGCTGAAAAGCTAGGGCTAATTACAATTTTTTTAACAGTTCCAGAATTTCTGAAATTTGTAATAGTTTTATAGTCAGGCGGCAAGATTTAGATTTCTTCATTCTCCTATAGCGGGAAAGAAAAAGACTGAGAAAAAGGAAGCTGACAATAAGGCCGAAGCCTGCATCGTTATCTGCTTAAACAAGTACTAGAGTTTGTGCTAGCAGATCTTGAAACAAACTTAGCGGAAAACAGCAGGACTGCCTACAAGTAAAACAATTCCCAGTGGCTGAATTTAAACTAAGGAAAAGATTGTTTCAGTTTTAGAAATCTTGCGATTTCTGTGTGTACATACAGAATCTATTCTGTTCTGTTCTAATTGTCTTAGATGATCTAATAGAAGATTTAATAGAATATTTTTAAAATAAATGTTGCCTTGACTGAGAAGAATCATACGGAAAAACTGATTATATTACCAGTGTTTCTTTAAAAAAAGCAAAAAGCTTACAGTCTCCCCAGTGAGATGAAATTAAAAACAATAAACGTATAGATCCATCAGGGTTATCAAAAGCCACTTGGCCCTCACTTGTTCAAGCAATCATTCCATGCCTTTCTTTTATTTTCTTCACTGTCACATATCCTCAGGAGGAGAGTCACCCTCTAGGAAAGCCACGGATTGTCTACGCATATTCTCTCACCCTTTATTCCCTGCGGTCTTCTTCTCTGCATTGATGCAATCATACACGAACAGACTATCATCACTGTAAACAAAAAAACAAAAAAAACCCTAAAAACACTGGAACTAGAACAACCATGAATTTAACCATGATAAGTGTCAACTCTTTTGTAACACACTGTTATTATGCAGTCATATGCTCAACTGACCCTTACCTCTAAGGACCATCTCCTGACAACAGCACTCCTGAAGTGCTACAGAAGCAGTAAAAGTTCAAAACCTTGTATTGTACACACATGCAAAACAGAAACCATCACCTGTTGGAAAAGTATTCATTTTCTTTTCAGCATAAGTTGTACATATTTTACTTCTGTCAAGCTCCTCAATATATTTGCCACTAGCATTTACACAGTTAGAATTCTGGTATCTACTGACCTCACAAACCAAGGCCATCAATACAATGGTTGCACAATAGTGCCAAAAACTGCTAAGACAAAAAAACTGAAAAGTGATATTGCCTGTAATTAAAAACACATATAAAAAAATGTCTAAAAATGTGCACTTAACTATACACAGATCTCTCAAAACACACGTGCACACGCATACAGGGTCCTGCATGCACCTCAGCCCGGGCACTAATTGAACAGTCCCAGTAGGAAAGCCCTTATGCTAAAGCAACTGCAGTAAATATGCAACAAACCAAGATAATTTGGCTTCACTCCACACACTGCTACCCCACGAAGCGAGAAGGCGCCGCTCCTCGCTACCTAAAGGCGCCGGGGAGCGGCAGCGGGACCAGAAGGGCCGAGTGACCCCAAAGCGGCCCGGCGGGCGGGCCCCGCGCGCCCTTTCCAGCCGCGCCGGGCCCCGCGCCCCGCCACTGACCCGGGCTCCTTGTAGCGGGCCGCCAGCAGCCTGCCACCGCCGCTGGCGGCCATCAGCGCCCCGCAGACCGCCAGCGCCGGGCCAGGGCCGCGTCCCCCACTGCCGCCCTCCATGCGCCGCCGAAGCCACGTGCGCACCACAGCCGGCGCAAGCCGCGGGCGTCACCATGCGGCGCGGTGACGCATGGAGCCCTGCCGCGCCTGCGCGGCCCCGCGAAGGGGCGGAGCCGGAGAGCTTCAGCGCGAGGCGGTGAGGGCGCGCCCGCGTCTGCTTATCGGTTACGCCAAAGTAACGGCCGCCTCGGCATGAGTCCCGCACGGCGGCTTTCCCTGTGGTGGTCAGGAGCGTGGCGCGAGGGGAGGGTATTTATTTCTGAGCACGGGGGCGCGTTCTTACGGAGAGGGGCACACCTCTAAAAGGAAGATACTTCTATCTCCAAAAAGTGAAGGTGGTTACAGCACGCGTACAATACTGTGGAAAACAAAAAAAAAACACTGTGATTAAACACAGCGAAAGTCTGTTAAGGTACATGGAAAAACGTTCAGCGTGATGCTAACCTTCCTGTTTAATTGTGTGTTACGATTTTGGTTAGCAGCCAAATCACCTCATCCACCTCTTGGGTTTTTGAGAAGCTGTACTTCATGGATGATGCGACAATTTTACTGCATCTTAATAACATATTTTGAACACAAAGACGACTTGAAATCAATTTGAATAGTTGCACTACACGTTATTACTCAGGGTATAATTGCTTGCAGATAACAGACGGTATAAATGACCATGGTTAACTTGAAAATAGCGATTCTATTTTAAAATAATATCTGTCTTTCCTGTTTTAAGCGTTTGAAGCAGTAATTTAGAAGTCCCAGACAGACTATTCAGAAGTCATGAACCAGCTTATTTCATTGCAACCCTTGGTTATAAATAACTATTGGAATAATTGTAAGCAAGCCTTAAGATCCTTGTAAAAAGGATAATATGGGTAGGGATGAAAAGAGAAAGGCCAGGAGGTTGTATGTTTTATGCAACGCTGTTTACACCGTCCTCAGTGACTGACTACTGAGCAACTCCTCCGGAGCAGGAGAGGAGAGAGATTACTCACCAGCAAAAACTGCCGGGACAGCCGTTTCAGGCGCTGTTACCGTGTCTACCGGCTCACCAGGCAGCCGGAGCATTCCCTATGAGCCGGGCAGGGCGAAGACCGCGCCCTCGGCATGCCACGTTATTTTAGACAGTCACATCAGACACGGGGAGGGAAGGAGAGGGGGCCTGCCGCCTTCAGCACGCCCCCCACGGGCCCTGGCAGTGAGGGCCCAGCAGCAGCCCCGCCGTGCTGCCGCCGCGGGCAGCTCCCGCCGCACCGGGCGGGGGCGGGGGCGGAGCCGGGCTCGGAGGCCCCGCCCACCCGCGCCGCCCGCCGGGAGGGCCGTGGTGCTTTGGGGCCAGCGCCAAGATGGCTACGCCCTGGCTGCTCGGCTGCGGCCGGGCGGCGACCCGGCAGGTAACGGGCAGGGCGGGCGTCCTCCCGCGGGGCAGAGAGGTGGAGGGGAGCTTCGCGGCCCCGACCCCCTGACGGTCCCCGGTAGCACGGCTCTGCGGATACCCGCCCGGTGACCTTCTCCCCCCCCCCCCCGCCGGTTGCGCAGGTGCCGGCTGCCTCGGGCCCCCTTTTTCGCGGCGACGGTTGGGAGGGGGCGGGGGAGGCGGACTGCTGCGCATGCGCGGAACACTTTACCTGACCGCCCCCACCACCCCTGCGTCCCCTTCGACAGAATTGGCTGGTACTGGCTGCCGGTTTTGCGCATGCGCGGTCCCGTGTGCGTGTGCGTGTGCGTGTGCGTGTGCGTGTGCGTGTGCGTGTGCGTGTTGGGGGGGGGGGGTATGGGCAGTGCTGATACCTCTGGGACGACCCCCTACCTTCCCATAGCGTAACGAAGAGGTTAGCCTCGGTTTTGTCCCGCTTTGGTTTTTACCCCCAAATTGGTGGTTAATGATACCTCCCCGACGAATTCGGGGAGGCAACCCCGTCGCCCCGTGCTGGGTGGTGAGGGCTCGCCATTGGATGTTTCCGCAGGCGCTGCGGCGGGAGGCCCGGGGGCTCCGCGGCGCGGCCCCATCGGCGCCGCTCTGCACCAGGCCCAGCGGCTCCCGGACACGGCCTGAAACGCGTAAGCTCTTCGTTTCTCCCCCGTCGGAGGCTGTGTGCAAAGGAAAGCACGTTGACGAGCGTTCATAGGAGAACCTCATGTTCTGGTATTAAGCTGCTAGGTGGCTAACAGGCTTTCCAGTTCAGCTTATGGGCTTTGAGAGGATTTTCTCTGCCCTGTAAATGACATACTGAGCTGGAAAGTCTGTCTGCTTTTCAAGCTTAACGGCTGCCAAACCCAGGGGCGTTCATCTGGAGTTCAGGTAGCTTTGATTATGGCCGAATAAGCAAAAGGAACTTAGAAACTCTCAAAGCCACGCCGTATGGCTGTGTCTTTGAACAGCTTCTAAGCAAACGAATAAAAGGAAAGCTCATCACACTGCAAACAAGGATTTCTGTTCCAACATAACTGCGTTGTAATGCTGTGAAAACTAAAGATCTGGTAAGAATGATCTGTGTGGAGTATCTTTATGTTTGTAGGCACACTGTAAGCTTGCCATTTTTTTTCCTGTTTACCTGCACTTTAATACGCTAGCTGCTTTGGTCCTTGACCAGACTTAAGGAGAGGTCATCGTTATACTTGTCCCAATAAAAAGTAGCTTTACAAGTTGCCTGAAATTTGATGGTGGTGGGTGTGGCACTTTGCCTTTTTGTAATGAGGTGCAAAACTTAGTTTCAAGTGTCAGCTGGTCCCCCTTACCTTTTGAAATGTTTGCATCACCTGAGTCAAAAGGCAGCCCATTTTACAGAAAGAAAAAGAGAGAGAGGGGGAGTTGGACTGCAAGATATTCATATCTGCTCCAGGCAGCAAAGCTGAGAAGCTGCAGAAAAGTACCATGGCCCTGTTGGATTAAATTTAGTTGTGATGCTTATGGCCCCTCTAGATTTGCAAGCTGACCTGGGTTTGGATTTTAAAGTGCATTCAAAGTTCAGGGGTACTTGAACCACGTCTGTCCTTGACCAATGCCAAAATATGAATATATATTTTAAAGGGGGATATAATATGCAAAATGCTGTTTGTAAATAGAGGCTCACTGATTGAAAGATTAAGATTCTTATCCCAAATAAGAGATCCAGGTGCTTAAACAGCAAAGCTCTATGGGACCATGTGAAGGAGTAACCAGATTTGAAAAGATTTCTGAAAGAATGGTGAACACAAACTTTGGCTTCTAATGTTAGCCTCTTAAATACCAAGGCAAATAAAAGCTTGTGTGTTCCATTGAGAAAGCTTTTGCTGCATAGAGTGGTATAAGCCTGACTGAATAACAATTTGTTGTTATAGTTTATTTTATGCATTATTTTGAGGTGTGGTTGAGGTAAATTTTCAAACACACTACTTTAGCAAAGAATCTAGAAACTGGTGCTTAGTAGCTCTCTGGTTTCAGGTGTCAAAAGAGGTATTAGGCTACCTCTTTAAGCCAACTGCTCTTCCTCCTCCCCCTGCAAATGATTAAGGTTAGTTAAGCTGTATAAAATGCAGACAGATTTTTTTCAAATTCTAGTTGGAAATTTTTCTTTGCTTTGATAAAGTGATCATATTTACTAATGAAATCAATGATGGGGGATAGACTTGAAATTCCTGGATGCTACCTTTCTGAGTGTGAACATATTTTAAAAGCATCCCAGTAATGATACCGATGTTACAACCCTATTCTAAGTTGCATCTGGGAATAATACTCTTGTTACTGATTTGGATGTGTTGCCCTTTTGGCAGAGTCAGTTCAGTTTTGTAATAGCCAAATACAAATCAGGTGGTACAAAGCTTGAAATACTGTACTTGAAAAAAACTTGCAGTACAGAATGCAGCCATGCTGTTCGATTTAGTGTCCAATTAAAGTGCCTGTATCAGCAGTATTAGATTTTCCACTTAAAAGCTGAAAAACATATCTTTTTCACATATCCAAACACTATTGCTTAGAATATTTTTAGCAACATCTACTGTCAATGCTCAAATTAAATGTTATCTGCCTTCTCGGTTTCTTAGGATGTCTTTGCATTAATACTTCTTCAGCTTTTGCTCAGGTTTCACTTGTCTTTCTTGTCTTTGGGCATTCTTGCATGAGTTCAGCCTTCCTGTGCACTTCTTTGAAGAACTCTTCAGTCTTGAGTGATGTTTCCTCAAATATTAGTTTTTACAGGCTGCTGTGTTTGGCTGTGTCAGTCTCTGCAGGAAGTCAGGCTTCCTTCAAAGATGACTGTCACCCTCCTACTCCTCCCCAATTAATATAGGAGCCAGAAAAAAAAAAGTCAAAGATGCTGTTTCTCAAAAATGCAAGTTGCTACTGATTTGCAGTGTGTTACTTCTGTCCAAGTCAGGAGTTCCCAGCATCTGCCAAACTCATTCCTTAATGGAAGGCAGGATATGGAAGCATTTGCCTCTTGCTCTAATGGTACTTTTTAAGATTTTGCAGTTCTCAGTGTTGCTGCTGTATTTTGCTCTTATGCTATACACTTTTGTTCCCTGTCCCTGGTATTCGAACCTACAGTCTGAGGGAGATGAGTAAGTGTCTGAAATCCTTCAAAAGTATTATCTGCATAGTAAGCTGATATATTTTTCATTGTTTTTTTGTGTTAAGGTATTTAAGAAAGAAATAGAGTTCTTATTTTTAACTTTACAACTCTGACTCTTCTGCGACGTTTTCATTTGGACATTGCTAAAGGCCTGCTCCTGTTCAGAACTACTTATAGTAACTCATTAGGCCATGTAAGGTATTACTATAAAATATCAATGAGGGGAGAAACTAATTTATTGCTTTGTAAAATAGATCTGGGCTTCCAAATTGTGCAGGTGTAGCTCTGCATTGTAGACTGAAAATCTATTGAATTACACTGCAAACTGGAAGTGGCACCACTCCTTATGAGGGTTGGCCTTGCTGGAACACAGTGGTGGTGTATCTTCTTAATGTGCTCCCAGTCTTTTGTGTCCCCATCTTCTCTAATGGCAACATTATTCACTGTTGATCAGCCTCTGCTATTGAGGATATCCATAAGCATGGGTGTCCAAGGGGCAACTGATACTCTGTGAAAGGGTTTGAAAGTTGCTGCTTTCCCTTCAGCTATGGCTCCTGTCTGGAGAATTTATCTTAATGAAAGCATCCATGAGGGAGAAGAAATAAAGGCAGGCTACTGTGCAGCATGAGGAAGTCTTCTAAGATGTCTTGATGAATGGGTCTCAAAGCAAAAATACAAAGTGGAGATCCTGTAGACAGGAGGAGATAAGGTCCTTGGGAAGTTGCATTAAACTGTTAGATGATTCAGTTGATAGATCTCAAGGACATGTGAACAGGTAATACTTTTGTGTGTAACATCAGGTGTCTCATACTCTAGTAGTTGCCCCTTGGGAGTCATCCCTTCCTGTCACCTACAAGGATAACTACTGCAAGAGGCTGGCTGTTGCTATTGGCTGTTTGCTAGGTCTTCTGCTTTGCTGGCTTGTTCATAGACTTTGAAACATCTTTGTAGCAGCATATGTGAAGCGGTTAGCTAACAAGTTATCTTAATGTTCATCTGGGACAGGAAGGTGTTTGTAAATCAGTTCCAGTGCTGCAGAATTAAGTCACAGAGAAAAACAGATTTCAAAAGGAGTCTGTCAAAGCAAGGAGCAAAAGCTGTATCCCATGAGTTTCAATGTCTCAGCAGCAAAGCGTGCTTAATGCTAACTAGAGCTCTAGTTTTTTTAGAAATATCTGTACAAAAATGTAGCTTTCTGTTTCATAATGCCTTTATTTAGTATAATAACTGTTTTCAATTTGCTTTTTGTACCAGATCATGTCAGAAAGTTAAAATTGTTTGACTAAGAACACTAATTAACAGGGATGTCAAATACAATGATGATAATCCTCTTTATGCCATTTCCTAGATGTAGTGGCACCACAGGGAAGCACCAAGCTGCTAGCCACCAGAGCATCAATTGAAATTCCTAAAATGTTGTCTTCTAGCTCTCCCCCAGCATCTGCAAACAAAGGTGCAACCATATCTAGTACTAACCTCAAGGAAGCTTCAGAACGTTCTGTTGAAGATCTGAGGATGTTCATGTCAAGAAAAACCATGGTTGCATTTCCTCAGCGAGTAATTCTTTCCTCCCTTGAGGAGGAAAAGCTCACTGCAACAGAAGGAGGCTTGAGAAAAGAATTAGCTGAGGAAGAAACATCTTCATCCAGCTCAGATTCAGATTCTAGCTCAGATTCTGAAGAAGAGAAAGGTGATGATAATGATCCAGAAGTTGCCATTAAAACCAGAGTAGAGTTTCCAAGGCGAGATCCCATCTTTTCTGAGAACGTAACAGTAAAGGTATCAATGCTACCAAAAGAAAACTTGCCCCAGAAACAGCACAAAGAATATGTAGCTAAGAAGAAGCCAGGCGGAGCAGAAACTGATGTCTCCCCTATCAAGCAGGTCAAGTTTTCCAAAACATCAATCAATCATAAAACATTAAAATCCAAAGCAAGAGACCCTAACATAAAATCAACTCCAAAAGAAGCAGTTCAGCAGAAGCTGGTTTTGGAACCCCATGTGGATGAAAGTCGAGACCTGACAGATGTGACTCCTAAATCTAGTTATTTGGGGGAAAAGCCCGTTGGAACCCAAGCAGCAGCTACTCAGTTGAAAGCTCTGTCAGTGACTCAGGAAGACAAAAAGCAAAAATTGATATCCAGAGGGAAGGAGAAAAAAGTAAAAGAGGTACAGGAGTCTGAAGCAGAAGAAATAACTGCTCCAAAACTACAAGAGGAGCCTTCTGAAAGCACAATGCTGATGACACGCACTACAGCAAAGGAGGAGATCATTCATGAAGCAGGAGTTCAAGCTGGAGAAAGAAGTACAGTAGAGGGTACAGCTTTAAATTGTTTGAACTGTATTGACTCATCTGGGCTAGGGTTTAACTTTCCTTAAAGGGTTTCTGAAATCTTCTGTACTTGTGATTCTCTGATCTTTATACCAAAGCTGATAGTGTAGCAGTGGTCTTGGGAAGAGAAACTGTCTGTTGATACTTGTTCTAAGAACTGTGTAATATGCAGTTCCCAGTTACGTGGTGAAAGGAAGCAGTCTTCATTTCATTGTGTCTTATTTCATTAAGCAGTAATTATTTATCAAATGAAAACAAGATTGTTTCCATTCTCAAATAATTGGAGTTTTTTTATTCAAAGTTCTTTTGAATTGTATTGAAGACATCCAGTAATCTCTGCCAAATCTTGAGATTTGTTTTCTTGAGGTTGGTGTGTTGTGAGTTATGTATTGAAGCAGCAGAAAGCTGACTTCATAACCCAGTTTTTGCAGTGAGTTAGGGAAGAGATGGTGATATATCTTAGGGGAAAGCATCATGGACCATATAGTCATCTCCCTAGCTATATTTTCCAGTCGAACATATCCTTCTGAGTTACAACTACTCCTATTAGCTTATGGTTGGGGAAAGAAACAGTCTTGTGCAAGCCTTCTCTCAGCCTTCCTGCTGCTCTCATTCTGTGTATTTCCACAGTAAGTGCCTCTCTGTCCTGATCTGTGGTGGCTTACCATTCTTGACTTCCACCCTAGGCAGTATACCATTCTCAAGGCTACTGTTCTTATTGCTTCCTTGAATTAAGGATTTTGCCTGCTTGGAAGTAAAGGCAGCATAATTGTAAAGCTGTTTGGATATCACTCTTTAAGTGTCTAACCAGGTTAAGTGACAAATAATCACTTTTGCACATTGATTTCCAGGATACAGTGAAGAGTCAAAGAGCTGCCTTTTGTTTTAAAGGGTTACTCAGTTCATAATTTGATCTGTTTTAGAGTTGGAAGCCAACCTTACCTTCCTCCCTGGCCCCAGCTCAAATGGTAAAATGCATCACTGATTACAAGTATCATTTTCATTTACTTGCTCCTCCTTATGGTCAACAGAGGACGTTTTTAAAATAAATTGGGAAATGCTCTTTGTGGTTATTTACAGATGATGCTTTTCTGCCCCTTCATCCACAGTAGTGCTCTAGATGCTCAAGCTTTAGGGTTTTTTCCACATTGGAGCTGATACTAAGACCAAAAGAATGAGTTCAGTTAGCCGGCAGTATGAGAAAGGGAGGGAGGACTTGCTCTTAAAATGTGCTGATGATTCAAAGTGAAGATTATGACGCTTTGTAGGTCTATGAAACAGCAGCTGCTATTCTGATGCTGTAAATCCAGAATAAGATTAAGCCCATGCGACAAATTTTTCCAGCGGATTTTTACTGATGAAGCGATAATACCACTGTGCCCCAGACCAGCATAACCACACCAGGAAAACCCTTTAGGTAGACCCAGCTATGCCAAAAAGAGTTTTTTTTTTTTTTTTTTTTTTTTTTTTTTTTTTTTGCTGTTGAGCTCATGTTGCTCTGTGGAGATGGTAAGGCTGTCGGAGCCGGAAAATCTCCATTGGGTATGTGCTACACCCTGGCTAGAGGACACTGCTGCAGTGGTTGTAGGGGAGGAGATGGAGTTAGTACGGGCAAGGTCATACCCCTCTACTGCCAGCAAAGTGTCTGGGTGTCAGAGGGTAGCAAACAGTGAAACCTGTGCTCCATGTTCAACAGCTTCACTGGTATCTTGTTTTGTCTTCCTTTTGAGGCCTTTTTGAGAACAGCTACTGCTTTTCCGTGTTTAATGTTCACCATTAATGATGTCTTCTGTATTCTATACTTACATTCTTGTGTTATTTAGCTTATCTGAAAACTGTGCAGCAAACGTACCAAAGGCATAAAGGCAATTTTTCCCATTATGAACCTGAATGTTAAGGTGATGTCATCCACTTTATAGAGCAGGCTTACTAAGCAGTCAGCAAAAACTGAATTTGTCTTTGACTGCTAAATAAGTAGCAAAATAGAAGCATGGTAACTCAGAAATATACCTCTGATTCATTTTTCAAGAACATCCTGTAAAATTCTTGCTCTTTAAGAGAGGAAGCACAGATGAAGTCTGGAGTATGAGGGGAATGAACTCGGGGATAAATTTTTCCTTTCCAAAGCCAAGTACAGTGAATTTGGGCAATAAAAATTAGACTCCATCTGCTTTTCTTCCTGAGCATCTGCCTCTTAATTTGGAACAACTGTCTCTTACAGGTTGAAGGTTCGCTTTCCTATGCGTGCTTGTTCTTGGGGCTATTTGTAGCAAAGACTTCATCATCTGGTTGATACGTATGTAGTGGTGTCTCCTATGAGCTGTCTCAGTAGGAACTGAGCAGTAGGCATGGGGATGTTTCCTTTCATAGGTTCAACGTGTCATTTTTTCCAAAACCGTGGCTTATTATATTACATTTTATAAGTGAGTCTTGCTAAATGTTACGAATGCATGCTCTTAAACCGATAGTATTACACTGCAATAATTATGTCATAATTAAAGGGAAATTCTAGTGTTCTGTTGCTTGAGTTCTTGTATTTTTATTGCAGACTGTTGCATTACAAAAAGCTTCATAAGATCTGATAAAAATCACTATATACAAATTTATATGATAAGCTTTTTGCTATATTATGCTTATGACTTTCCTATTTTTATAACCCTGGGTATATAAGAATAAATTAATATTGGAAATAAAGCTTTGTTTTTTGCAATTTACTTGGTAGTAAAGTCAGCCCATCACAGAAACCTTTTACGTAAATGGTACTGCCTGAATTTGCATAATATTCTAAAGCCAACACTAATTCTTACACTTTTAATGTGAAATAAGAAGTTCTGAAAAACTTTATTAGGATTATTCTCTTAGGAACAATAGCCAATAAATAAAATTTAGAAGATTGTATTAAAATGAATTTTTTTAAAAAGGAAGGGAAATTTACATCAAAGGCTCTTGATACATTACTGTTCAATATAACTACATTTGAAATTAAACTGTGAAGATCTCAATAATTCCATCTCTTCTCCCCATGAAAAAATTCAATCTGTAAAGTATTTCTAATTGCTGTATCTTGTGGTCTGATAAGATGATACATCATTTGTACTGCTGCTTTGCCTCTCCTGGCTTGCTAAGAGTGTCACCTACTGTTCCAGCTAAAGTGAAAACCAAGGCAACTATGAGAAAGCCAGGAAATGCAGACTTATTTCTTCAAAGTATAAATGAAATGTCCTGCCCTCTCCTCCCCCAGTGTTAGCTGTAGTTTTGATTTGAACTTTGTGCTGTACTACATGATTTGTACTGATTTCTATTCCCTTACTGCATACTGATGTGCTTCCTCAGAACCATACAAGATACCAGCAGAATTTAGTAAACTTGTCCTTATGTTATAGTTGCCGACCTTTTTTTTTTAATGTTAATTGGATAAGGAATCTGCAAGTACACAAAGGCTGACTCAGCGATTAAGAATATTGCTGTCTCTTGTGGCATCCTTAGAGTCACCAGTTGCTGTTTGTTTGTTTTTCAGAGACCACAACAGCTGCTCAGCCTGCTCCAGAGGAATTTGATAATTCTACCTACCAGAACTTTCAGCATCATGAATATGGTATTTATACCTTTGTGGATTTTGATGTGGTTCTCTCAAAATTCAGGCAGCCTCAACCATCTTCTGGAAGACCATCACCAAGGCACTGAAAGAACCACATTTAAAACAAATGTACGGGCAGAATGATGAATTGTTCCATTTGTCAGTGTTGCATTACCTGCTTTAAAAATCAATAAATGTGTGGTAACTTACTCACATGCTTTTGAACAGTTGTTCTTGGAGTCCCTCACTTCTTGATTTTTATGGATGAGTTGGAAATGAATCATCACTGAATAAAAATCTTTTCTAATTCTCAGTATATACTATTTGCTGATAGTTATAGATAGATAGTTCAGACTGTCCTGACTTTTCAGTGTCTCCAAACTTTTGATATCGACCATTCCTTCAGTACTGCGTCAAAGAAAACAATGGCTTTTGCACATATATCTGTTCAATATTGCCACCATTTTAGTAGGTATAGTTATCACTGTGAATGCAGTGGACTGTACTCCTTAGGCACAAATGTGTTCCCAGCTCTGAAGAAGTTGCATTTACTCTGTGTTTGAGAGTAATTCACTGGTTGGAAACAAGGCAAGAAATTTGTCTCCTGCAGCAACAGCATACATTTTGTGTTAGTAGATGAATATAACTTTATGTAATGTGATTGAAACATCTCAATACCTCTGCCATTGTAAAGGGGGAACATAAAAGTTGGGTTAATCTTCTGTTGAGAGTTCTAGCATCAGGGTTCTAAAATAATTAAACTATTTAAAATGTAAGAGAATCTTAGGGGGGCATTTCCTAATGAATTATACTACATTAGACTTTGAGGAAGAACTTATTTCTATGGGTAGAATCAGTGAACATTATTTTGAAAATACAAGAAAAATAGCACTACTGTAAAATCAGGTTCTTGTACTAATCGTTAGCAGAATTACATCTGAGTTCCCACTTTTTTCATGATAAAGTTAAGATTGCTGTCCTACAGAAAATGTGAGAAATGAGACACTTCTCAATGTATAACTCATCAGTGGTTACAGTTGGTCTCAGCAAATTTTGTATTTCCATCCTATTAGTAACAGTCTTTTGCCCACTGGGAAAACTGCCTTGATGACCACCAGCTGTTGTGGGTTTAGTTCCACTTTGGCTTCTTGTTCTTTTTTTTTGTTGTTGTTGTTAATTGGTCTTTGAGCAGTTGTACTTGCCACAACCCCAGCATTTTCCATCACCTGTCTGTATTCTTTCTAGCAGTGGAATATGCAAGATCAAAGGAAAAATGAAGTCAGCTTTAGTAGTCTATCTGGATATTGGACACAAATCCCTGTGCAATTAGTTGAACAGCTATTTTATACTGTAACTTGGTAAAAATGTGGTAAGAATGATCAAGAGGCCTACATCAATCTGCTGTTCAGAATTTTAAGTCAGAAACCCCTGGCAAGCAATTTTATTTGCCTGTAAAAACCAAAAAGCTTATTACTGACTCCAACTATGAAATTTAAAATCAGCAAATGTATAAAATCTACATGCTTAGGATTAAAGAGCAGAAAGCTATTTTGACACACCAGTGATACCACATACACTCTACTTGTAAAAGGAAAGAAATTTGCTGTTAATGTTGAAAACATGAAAGAATAAGGAAATGGGTCTTCAAAATTAACCCTCTGACACATTCTTTATTAAGGGCCCACTGAAGGGCCATAGTAAAGCTGCTGTGTTTTGTCATTAACTGAGATTCAGTGCTGTAACATGAACCCTGTAGTTTTGATCTGTGCTGCTGTTGAAATGTTTTCCTAACTATTTGTTTTATGATTACAGAAGGAAGCTGTAACTTATCAGATGGAATCTAGACAATAAAAGTAAAAATTAAGTGCAGTCCATTAATATGCGTATGCATTTACTAAATCTACTCACAGTAGCTGTGATTGTTAGCTGTTTGGAGTCAGAATTGTTCACCTAATGCACTTTTTATTTCTAAGGAGGGTTGGTGTTATAAATGCTGAGTTAATCAACAAAGAATGAGTGGGTTGGAACAGACAGGCGTCTTGTTTTCAGTCAGTTCTTACAGTCTCCTTTGCTGGATTTGCATCAGTATTCTAATCTGCATTAAGACCAGGGCTTTTGCTACCCTTATTTACCGATTACAGAAAAAATAAATTGCAAATGTCCTTTCTGTCTGCTATTTCAGCTGGAATCAAGCTGGAATGCAAAGCCAAGTACCTTCATAATTCTTCTAGCACCTATGCTGCTTATTTTACCTACATTCTCTTTAGTAAGTCAGTCTGCCCTGGAAAGAGAAGGGAAAATGGTGTGAGGGAGGGCACAACACAGACTTTGTCCCACTGCTATGTTTTCCTGGACTTTAACGGGAGAAGCTTCACTTCTACTTGAGTATTTCAGATGTTACTGTATTTGAGTCATATGTTAACATTTAAATTTGAAGCAGGATACGATATGCTCGAGTTCTGCAATGTTACAGTAGTAAGTAAGTGTGTCTTGCTATGCAAGGTACTTGTCAGATATAGGAATGCCTTGTTCTAAAGAATTTATAATCCAGGATATTAACAGAAGTCCTGGAAAACCTCAAATATGAAAAAAAGAAATTAGGTCTCAGCTTAGGTTTGGTGAAAAACAGCTCTGTAGGTCAAGTATAAATTTCAGAACTGGGGTTTTCAATGTAAATATTGTGTTATTTTGGGTGTACATGAAGATCTGGAAAGCGGAATGCACTAACATCTCATTAAAGGTGAAACTTACTTTCCTTGTCCAAGGCAGTGGTTTTCAAACTTTAAGTCCATTGAACTTTTTCTAGTGTAGTGAACTTAAGCTAATAAAATTGCTTTTCATAATTTCCTTTCACTTAGATCCTTCAGAAGTCATTTATGAACCCAGAAAGTTGTGGACAGCAGTTGAAAAGCCACTAATCCAAGGTCCAAAAGTAGTAATGCAGGCAGAGTTTGTGCTGATCACTTCAGTTATTGCAAGGTCAAGATTTTTTTGGTCCTAGTGGAACCCAGTCAGTGACAGGCACTCATGCCACTGCAATCTCTAAGGCCATCTTCAAGATTTATTTTAAATCTGTGAAACAAGATTTCTGACCAGGTGTGATGACATACAGTTCTTCGAAAGTATGTCACCATCTTTCAACAACTGAAGCACAATCAGTGCCTCTCATTCTGATTTCCTGTAAACTCATAAGCCGTAAAAAATATGCCCTTAGTCTTTTCTCCTAACACAAGAGACGCTATCATCTAAGCTACTTATATAATTATATTGAGTCTGCTCTTGTATGTGATGAAAAAAATGGTGAGAATTTGTAAGTCTGTCTGAGGGTGATGTACAGTTCTTCCTTTAGCTACTTGTGTAAATGAGAAAATGAGCTAAGAACAGTCATGAGACTGCTCAAGTTTGCTGAAGATATGTAGATTTGGACTGTTCAGCTTTATGCTAATTAGAATCCTACCAAAGCCCTTTTGTGAGCTTTGGGATTTCATGATCTTGTGACATTTGGGAGGAGGAGTAGAAAAAGCTTGTGAGGGCAGCTGTTGGACATGCCATTTGTCTGTTCTGGTTTCAGTTCCTGGTGGATCCAATCAATGACTGCTCCTGTCCAGTGAGGGAGGGAGGAGAAAGCATGTTACTGAAGGCTATTGTATGGTATCATACTAGAATCATAGAAACTTAGGTTTGAAGGGACCTCTTGAGATTGTCAACCCACTGCTCATAGCAGGTCCAATTAGATCAGGTTGTTCTGAATGCTATCCAGCTCAGCTTTGAATATCCAAGGATGGAGATCCCACAGTCTCTCTGATTACTTTCTCTAGCATTTGAACACTTTTATGGGATGAGAAACTTCTTCCTGTCTGTTTGGAGTTTTCGGTTTTATAACTCTCATCCTCACTGTGCCCCTCTGAGAAATCTGCCTTTGTCTTCCCAATACCCCCCATCTTTTTGTGGTCACAGACCCAAAAATGGTCACAGTACTCTGGATGTGGTTTCAGAAGTGGCAAATAGAGGGGAAGAATAATTTCACCTATCCTGCTTCCATATTTCTTGCTAATACAGCCTACAATGCAACTGGCTGCCTTTGCAGGTTGATTGCTTAATCTTGTTCAGCTTCTTGTCCACCAGGACTCCTGGGCCTCTTCTGCAAAGCTGCTTTCTATCTAGTCAGCCTGCAGTCTGTTCTCTTCCATGGGCTTATTCTGTCCAAGACACAGGACTTTGCATTTGCCCTTACTGAATTTCATCAGCCTGTTTCTCCAGCCTGCCAAGGGCAGCATGATTGGCAGCCCTGACCTCCCACATAGCAACTGCTCCCTACAGTTTGATATTGTGCATGAATTTGATGAGGGTGCCTCCATCTCATTGTTGAAGTCATTAATATAATGTTAAAATAGTACTGGCCACAGAATCACCCCTGAGAAGCACTCACAGTAACTGGCTACTAGTCAGACTGTATTGTTGATCACAATCCTCTGAGCTGGGCAGTCCAGTTCATTTTCCATCCACCTCATTGTCCACTTGTTGAGTCCATATCTCACTAACTTATCTATAAGGATCCCGCAGGAGACCACGTTGAAAGCTTTGCTAAAGTCAAGGCAAGCAACATTTATTGCTCTCCCCTCATCCACAGAACAAGTCATCATAGAAGGCAATCAGGTTTGTCAGGCACAATTTACCTTGGGTAAATCCATGATGACTGTTCCCCGTCATCTTTTTGTCCTTCATATGCCTAGACATAGGTTCTAGGAATTTGTTCCATAACCTTCCAAGGTTCTGTGATGAGGATGACCAAACTGTAGTTGCTCGGATCTTTCTTGCCCTTCTTTAAAAAGGTTTGTTGTTTGCCTTTTTCTAAACATCAGGATCCTCCCCCAGGCACCATGGCTTTTCAAAGATGAGAAGAGTGGCCTTGCAAAGATATCCGCCAGCTCCCTCAGCACCCTCAGGTCCACCCTGCCCTATTCTATAGTCTGGTGTACACCAGGTTGCTTATGTGGTCCCTGACTATCCTCCTTTGCTATAGGTAATGCTTCGAGACATAATGCTGCTAAAAGGGGGCTTATGTTAATCTTCCTAATTTTTAGTGTGGATCCTTCCAGAGTGAATTAGAAAGAACTTCAGAGACTTATGTTCCTCAAGATGCTACACGATGATGGTAGTGTGGGGCCAGGTTCAGGTCCCCACTTCGTCCTGCTGTAAAAAAACAAAAAACCATGTCTTGGAATCATTCTTGACCCCAGCTGTTTACTGTCGGCCTGTGATTTACAACCCTCCTATGCGATTTTGTGTTGTATGCTATTGTTTGCCTAAAGAGTTAGACAAAAGGAGATGACACAATAAGGGTGTTACAGGCACGTTAGTACAGGTTACTTTAAATTTCTGAGTGATTGACTTTACAAGCATGGTGTTAACACAGCTTTGTTTGATTTTTTATTGTTGTTTTAATTTTATTCTTTAAGATAATCTCTCCTAAGCTCTGGATGATTTTAATTAAACTCTTAAGAATCTAAACAAAATATCCTGTCAAGCTTCCAGACTATCCTTTTCCTTTCTTGTGCTTCTATTTCATGGAATTAGAAATACGTATTTATATTGGTGTTTGCATGTTATCCTGAGTGTTCATCTCAGGATGATACAGCTCCCTATACAATCTCCTTGCCTTTTTTTGAGCTCCCTTGTTGTTATTTTTTTGACTACACATATTTAATAACATTTGGAAATTCATACCCACCTCTGAGAGCCTTACAATATGTGGCAGCTTTGAGAGAGAAAAGAATGTGTTAATGCATAGCTAGGGATGTAGGTTTAAACATGTATGTTTAGGATAATGAAGTGGCCCCAGAAAATTTGGATCAATATATGGAGTCAGTCGGTTAGCTCTCAAAATTTATTTGGGCTGCCCTGTGCTTTCAACTAACTTTTAACTGCAAAATAGATTAATAGAAGCATGGTTCTGTAAATCATTCACTGTCGCCTCCCAGAATACAGCCTATATGCATGTTAGCTTCTAATACACGCAGCACCCGTGCCATGTATGTTAGTCAAGATTAATGCTTACGGTTCTTAGCAGTAGCCTTTTTTGTCTACCCAGTCTGACATGAACTTTGGATGGTAGTACTCCTCTCCAAATCTGGGCACTTTATAGATAGTTCCTGAAGCAGTTTATATCCAGTAACATAAAAACTACTTAATTAAGATGATGTGTGCTTTCTGTTTTTGTTGGTTGGGTTTTATAAGTTGTTTTCTCTTTGTCTGTCTTATCTCTCCCCACAGTCACAAGGTGCACTTGATATTCCATTTTGCCGTTTGCACAGTGGATATGTGCACAGTTTTTGGTATCCATGACAGTGTCTATATAGCACTGGAGAGGCAACATGCAAGCCACAACACAACTGGAACAATAGTTACTTTTCCTTGGAGGCTTGAAAGGGGCTTGAAAGAGCCATGCTTTCATTTCTCATTTTCATGCACTCATTTTCCTAAAAGCATTTCCTAAGCTTAATTTAATTTAAAATCAGGCCAGATTAGGCCATTCTAAGGTGTATGGATGTTTTCCAAATTCTCCTGGAATATCCCTGGTAGTATGCTAACTTCGATTGTCTGAGGACTGGGAGAAATGAGGGGAGGGAGAAAGAAACTCAGAATATAGAAAACAGAAGGATAATGTAGGAATTGAGAGCAAGGATGGTATTGGACTGGCTCTGGATTCATCTGTGAGCTGTAACCCTGGCTGTCTGCATAACCTTTGGCAAGTCGCTTAATTTCTTTGTTTCTCAACCTCATTTTATAGATGACGAGTTAATGGTCCCAACTTTCTCTTTGTACATCACGTCCAGTTACAGAGCAAGTCAGGAAAAAAAGCTAGTAAACAATGAAAAAGATTTTTCTTACATTTTCCATGTCAAGTGCATATACCATCTAGAAACGCTGAGCTGGCGCAGGTTCTCCCAGGAGACCCAACAGTTATTAACACCGTGACAAAAACTCCATATAGTCTGCACAGAAATGCCAGCACTTCTGAAATCGCATTCGGGCAATGGCAAGGACATTTCACTACAAAAAAAGCTTTACAACCGTTCCAAATACTTACTAGTGGAAGACTGTTAGCAGACGGGAAAAATTGGGGAGGTGTCCAAAACCAGCAATCCACCCTGGTGAGAAATCCAGCTGCTGGGAAGCGGAGTGGTGCTGGAATTCATACCAGGTTGTTGTCTCTGGACACTAGTCAATGGACGCCATCTTTTATATCACCCTCCCATCAGCAAGAAGGATTCGGGTTTTTTAGACTCTTTTTCTCTTGGCTGCGGGATAAGAGGAAGGGGCGTTTTTCTCTCAAGTCCTGGCTGAAGAACCTTTTTGCAGCCGCTGTGCAGGGGAGGAACGTCCCTTCTCTAGCCCATTCCTGCCTCCTGGGGATCGCCATTGGCCAGAGAAAAATCCACAAGTCCCCACTTCCTCCCGCTGCTTAGCTCCTGCTGTATGCTTGCTTACTGCTGGGCCCCGAACTGCTTATTTTCATAGTCTTCCTCCTCTATGAATAACTCCAAGATTCGCCTCTAGAATTAATTAATGCTTTCTTAGGCACAATGTTGGGAACACAGCATGTTTCAAAATCTCAGGAAAGACCCCCAACCCCCCAAATTTGAGAGGACTATAAAAAGAGAGAACCAAAGGAAAAGTAATTAAGAGTGCTTTTCTTGATGTTAGTAGTACTTTTATGATGGTGTTTTTCTGAGATTTTCCACAATGCCTTAAGGAAAGGGGAAGCTTTTTTTTTCTTTCCTTTTTTTTGGGGGGGATGTTAAGATTTCAGGTAACGGCTACAAGATTCCAGCTGCTTGGGCCTCGGGCTTTATGATATTTACTGATTTATGTGCGCTAATGTTAAGAGATTTGGCAGCACTTCAAGCAACAAAGTGAAAACAACGTGTTTATTCTAAGCTTCACTCTTGCCCTTTGACTCCATAGCGGCTGCACAACTGACCTGTCTTCTCAGCTTCGCTCCGCCGTAGCATGGGAAAAGTAAGAGCAGCAGCGGGGAGACAGCTGGCTGCCTGCTTAGGAACTTAGAAAGACATCATTGCGTCACTTCATGCTCGGTAAGTTATCTTTGCAATCAGAAGGGTCAGGATTTTCCCTTTTTTAATTGGAATGCAGATGCTGCACACATTGATCACATAGGCTCTTCTGTATCGTCAAGTAAAACTTCCCATTCGTCAGTGGCGAGGTCATTTTTCAGCCCTAAAAAAAAAAACAAAACCCAAACTCCTCTAAAACTTAAAAAAGCCCTAAAGCTTAAAAAAAAAAAAAAAAAAAAAAAAGACCACCTGTGCTGGATGCCTTTACAATCCCCCTTAAGAGGAACTATTTGTAATCTTACTAGGATTTCTTATTTCATTTTTAATATGTATATTCTTTGAATGGAAATATTAAAACCAACACAGGCAATACAGATGGATTGTTGGTAAAATAAACAGTTTGGCCTCTGACTGCACAGAGGAGGCAGACTGAGTCAAGAAAATATTTTCTAAAAGTCAGCTTTCTAACTGTAAGAATATTCTAATGGCTGTTTCTTATCTGGAACCTGTACTACTTTGTGATTTGCTAATCCACACATTTACCTCAGTGTGGGAGTGCAAGTTAATTGACATTCTGCTTCCAAAGTGATACTGATACTAGGAAAGGCACTGAAGTAATATATGAAATACAGAGTAAAAGTGCATGGGAAGCCATAGGGATGTATTTCCGAGGCTCCAAAGAGAGTCTTCCAACAATGGATAATGAAGTAATATGAAATAGTATTTACATGCACGTGGGATGCTGGCAAAATTCTGGCCCTGATGGAGCTAGCGGAAAAATTATGATAGGCTGCTGTCATGCCAGAGTTTTGCCTTGTCTCTTTAAAACTCTTATGGTGAAACTCATGGGGAGGTATGTCTTGCCCAGTTCACATTTACTGTTGTAAAAGTGTATGTACGTAGAAGACTCACTGGTAGGGAAACACATATGGGGATTCTATCCTTGAAGTCACTAAGTCGGTGAGTGTATTTTACACCTATTTATTGCATTATGAATGTAATGTCCTGAAGGGCTGACTTCATAATTTGTGGCTGACAACTAATTTGTGTATATATTTCCTTCATTAAACCACATTTGTGTTTCTTTATTATCGTTATTATTTTAAAGGTTTCATAAGTCTTCACAACTGCTGTTTCTTTTTCTGTAAGCCCTGCTACTTCATCTTCAATATTCTGACTTTTTAGATTTCAAATCTTGGCTATGGTGTTGGGTATCAGGTTGCTGCCTGGGGACATCTGGATAGGTTTGCGATCTGCGCGTATCATAATCAAATCTCTTAACTATATATTTTGAGCCCATGTTTTCATTGTTCCTCTATATTTTCCACAGTTTTGTATCCTTTGTATTTGTATGAGTGTATTCAGTCTCATGCTATTATATAAAAATGGTTTCCTCATGCATGGTATGATTTTTTATAGTTTTATATTCCCTTTCTTTCTTTCCACCATCCAATTTCATGCTTAGAGAGGTAGAAGAAGTTAGGTAATATGTACACAGGGACTGCTCCACCATAGACTGGAGCTTTAAGTATCTCTGTTAACACATACTGTAGCCAAAGAAATTTACAGCATGCAGAGGGAAAAGGTTATTGTTAGTGTAACTGAATAAGTATTAGGGTTAATATATAATGCATAGGTCTATGTAATGGATAGTTTTTATTCATCATAAAATGTTCAAATGACTTGCAGATGTATGACTGCTGCAGCTGTTGCAGACCTTGTAATGGCATTAGGCTCTGACTCAGAAAGCAGCTCGTTTGCCAAAAGATTCTGGCAATGGCTGCGGTTGTGATATTCCCATTGAAAAAACCGTTGTCAGCAGTGGAGATGGTGACATAAAACTGAGCTGGAGTATGAGAAAGGGGCAAGGCTGGTGACAGGAAAATGCGGATTCTGAAAGCTGTCACTTTTTTTGGTGCTTAATTGCATCAGTAGTGTCCTCTCACCAAATGATCTACTAGGGGAGCAGCTGTAATTTATACAGTCACTACACATTCTGACTACATGCAGTTTGCATGATATTAATTGGGAGGAAAAGCAAGACAGAAACATTTGATAAAGTAAAACTTTGTTGCTGAGCTTTAAGAAGAAAAGGAGAGCTACAGTCCCTACAAGCAGACAGAACTGAATCTCTGCACAAGCACAGTCTGTCGCACAAACTTTGCAGCATGTCACGTTAACTTTGCAGGCTCCTTTCTGCCTTCGGAGACTGTATAATCGGGGTATATATATGCTTACTTAGCAGCTAGAAGAATGCCATCATCCCATGGATACACTACTGTGAAATAGGGTTGTGAAAAAAAAGAAAGGATGTTTTGTGTTTGTTTTCCCAAGTTTGATTCAAGTAAAGAAAATAATGAAGACTGACAGCTGAAATAGGCACTCGTTTTGTGCGTGGGATGTCATACTGAAATAGGCCTGCTGGGTTTGGTGCGGCTTTTTGACTCTTGGGTGACTGGAAAAGCAGATGCCTGATCAT
The DNA here is from genome assembly GCF_036370855.1 of Dromaius novaehollandiae. Lineage (NCBI taxonomy): Eukaryota > Metazoa > Chordata > Aves > Casuariiformes > Dromaiidae > Dromaius > Dromaius novaehollandiae. Next base: position 122,070,863 of record NC_088098.1, read on the forward strand.
TTTTAGAAGGGAATTGGAGAAGGCAGTGCAAGGCAAAGGAGCAGTTTTGACAGGGTTCAGTGCTAACGCTCAGAAAGTAGGATTGAGTAAAGCAAACCCTGGAGACAGAGCTGAACTGTAAATCTCTGAAATGGCGAGGGAGCGTAACACCACTAACCTATGAATGGAGAGTGTATTTCATTGCTGTCTTTCCTGATGTTTTAAACTACTCGAGGAGTGTATTGGTTAGTTATGAAATTGACTGCCGCAGTGAGGACTCTGCTTTCTATGGAACCGTTACAAAGCCATCGGCAGTATTATTTCTGGCACTTCTTGAAAGGTCTCTGGTGATTCCAGCGTGCTCCTTCTGACACTGTTCAATGTCCTCTTTAGGAAACTAAAGCTACCAAAATATATAGAATATTATAAAAGGGATGCAATCGACATAAATGTCACTTACTATATTAAAAAGAAAAAATCCAACCCTTACGTGACTTATGCCTTATGCTGTTAAAAGGGAATGAACTGCTAATTCAGGGCTCAACATTTCCTGGATAGGCCAGAAAAAGCAGGACAATATGACTGTGTTGGCTGCTGCTTGGGGCTGTGAGCTGAGATGTAGGTCTCCCCTCTCACTGATAAGCGTGCTACTCACTAGACCAGAGCTACTCATTCATTTCTCACCAAGGTCTGCTGGAGGTTTTTACCAAGGTCCCCTCGTCGGGAAGCAGTGGGCGATAGCAGTGGGCTGTCGGGCCTGTCGAGAAGTGCGCGCCGCCTCAGTCACTGCACTGTAGCAACACATTTCAGCTCCTTCCCAAGAGAATGGTTTAAGTGTGGGACTTTCTGCTGCAAGCAGGATGTGATTCAGCTGGGCTGTGTGGGATCTGTGGGATTACATGGGCCACTTCTATGGGCTACAGTTGGGAGATTTTAAATCTCTCCCTGGGAATCTGCACCCTTTCTCAGAAATTAACAGGAGGCTGCAAAATGAAAAGGATGGAGAAGTCACTGCCCTGCAGCTTCCTGGGTAGATCGTCCACAGGGGAGATGGGTCGGTGTCCTTGGGCAACGCAGAGCTTTGGGAGTGGGATGTGCCTCTCGGCATGTGCCCCTGCGGCGCAATGCAGCTCTGTGCTGTGGATCCCCAACCCAGGTCTGAACGGGCCAGTATTTCTCAGAGGAAGGAGCAGACCTTGGCAGGGATACAAGCTTGAATCCCAGAAGCAGTACTGCCTTGTTAGCCTAGCGCTCAGTCTCAAGCCAATTTGCCTTGCCTCTCAACCCACCAACTAACCTGTGCGCAGCACGAGGCTGACGTAAATTCCACTGCTTCCACATCCAAAGCTGTTTCATGCAGAGCCAGTGTAGGGTATCTCTGTACCTTGTTGCACTGCAAGCTGTTGACATATTCTCTCTTTGTCAGAATGTTTTCTCACTAATAAATCTCACAGAAAAAAGAAGTCCAGAAAGCCTCCTGTATCTCCTCTTTCTTGAGAGTAAGGGCTGACTTAGGAATCTAAGTCCAGGAGAGATTTGCTGGCTGGCCAGAGGACATTATAGATTTCCAATTTGTAAATGGGTTCAAAAAAGAGAATGGCAGTATTAGCGGAGAAGTCTGTCAGTGACCATTGAATATGATGGTCTGATTGCAAATTCTGATTCAGAAAGGTGCTAAGCCGTTGATCCCCAGAAGCTCGTAAGATACACCAGAAGGCAGCTGCCTTGTTCACTAAGCATTCACTATTGGCTGCTTTTGGACTCAAAATCGTCTGACCCATGCAGTTGTTATGATGTCAATGTGAAAGGAAGCACTACCCTGCAACCAAGAATTAACTACCCACTACATCCATCCAGTCTGTCACGGATGCATGTATTAGCCTTGTACTTAGGAAAAGCCTGAAAGCATTGCTGGGAATGGTGCCCCAAACATCAACAGTTGGCCCACAAGCAGAATAGCTTATCCCACAGACACAGAGCCTGGTCCAAATGCATGACTGCCCAAAAGGGGAAGGGCTTCACCTAGATGTGGTGGTAGGCCGTCACATCTGGGATGGCAACGTGGATGTGGGCCTGGAAGATATAGTGTATGTACTGCAGTGTGGACCATCAGGGACAGGCTTGTCTACTTTGAGCTGGTGCATGTGTGTGTGCACACATATGCATGGTAGTTTCCCCAAATCCAGACTTGGCTGGGAAGAGAAGGGGAATGCTTGTGGAACGCCTCCGCTCTTGGCAGTTCCTATTTGCTTTTTGCTCAGTGCTGTCATTTATGTAGAGCTCAGCTTTTCTTTTGCTTTGTGCTAGGAGCTAAGGTGCCTGGCTAGAACATTGCATTAGGCAGCAAGGCACATAAATCCTTGCTGAAGGCTACCTAATCCTCTCTGCCTAACTGACTTCTACTCCTGCAGATATTCCCTTCTCTATTTTTTCTCTATTTGCTAAGTGATTGATTTCTTTCCTCTTCCAATTGCAAAGCAGTGGCAGGAGCAGGGTGGCTGGCCAGCCATATTCTCATTCCCTGCTACTAAAGACTTTCAGTTCTTCTAAGCTTCAAAAGGCAGAAACCCACAAAGCAGCTGGAAGTAAATGAGTAATGGAGAAGAAAGACAGGTCTGTATGGACTGAAGAAAGTGTTCTGTAGAACCACTGTTTGAGAATTTCTTGTTAATGCTTCCTGGTTATTTTCTTCTGTATTTCACTTTACCCAAATCAAATCTTGCTCAAGCCAGTGGGAATTGATCCACTGACTTCTGTGGGAGTTGGATCGATCCCCTGGACTAGTCTCACTGATTTTCTTTTATTTGAGTTAGTTTCATTTTCTGCTTCTCAGCTCCTAGAATAATGTGATTTCATTTGTAGGCCTCCATGGTGGGTTCATATAAAAGGTTTTCTTTTTACCTTTTTTTTTTTCAATCAAGACATGTATTGGTAATTCCTCCTATATTCTTCTGACTCTGATTTTCTACCTCTCTGTCCTTTCTTTTGCCCCTGCTTCTTCAATGAAGTAAATGAAAATGTCATTATCTTTTTAAGTATAACATATTTTGGAAGAAACTTTGCAGTCAAATGACAAGATACTCTCAACTTTTGGCATCATTAAAAACAGGCAATTTGCCCTCAGAAGGTAATCTATTTATAGTATCTCAACTGGAAAAAAAGATATGCTGAGTTATGAAGGATGTTTGTTCCATTACTGTGCAATTCCTAGTGCAATTCCCAGTGCAAAGCATTGCTTGTAGGAAAGTGAGTGAATTTTTGCATCACAGTTCAGTCTTCAGGTTTTAATTGTATGCTGTACTTTTACAACATGCTCTTTCTTTTTTAATAGCAGTTTGTTCAAATTAATATCTCTGATAGCAGAAAGTGAGCGATGTAGAGAATAGTACTAGAGAACAGATAGGAGGGAACATTATCTTATAGAGGTTTGGGGTTTTATCCTCCAGATAGCCTGAAATTCTTTCCAAGTAACGTGTTAGATATTGGTAATGCAGTGACTCAACCATATAAACAGATGGAGTGAGTATTATGCAGCCAGTGATTCAGCTAGCATACATCTCTGGAAATTCAAATTGGATTTAACAAGAGGATAAATGTTGAATAAGACATAGGATTTACCCCTTTTTCTTTTTTTGAAGGAGCCTTAAGTACTCCCTTTTTTCTGCTAAACAGAGGTGGGGAAAAAAAGCGTAGTACAGTAATAGCTCATCAAAGGAACAGCATCTTGATCACCACACAGAATCCCCCCGGAGCAGTACTGCACTGCGGTGCCAGCTCTTGGTCTGAGCCCAAATCCTGCTGTGGGACATGAGCTCTTAATTTCTCCAGAGGGAGTGTTCCCAGCTGAGTTACACAGATCTGCGTGATCTAGTTCAAGCAAAGCTTGACATTTATTTAGACTGAGTTAACTCATTAATTTCAGCTTAAAAATCCTGAGTGCCATATCCATTATAAAATAACTCTCACATTTTTCCCAGGCTCCTCCTATACCATACAAAGTTGTGGCTGCAGATGTGAATGTGCTGTGCATGCAAACAAAGCATACAAAGGTTGCTTTTTGGAATGCTCTCCAAACAGCCAGAGGACAACTAAGTAGTTGACATGTCTTATCACATACTTTTTTCCCTAGGAGTGATGACAGAAGAGACTGGTTTGCTGCAGATACTTTCCATTGTTAAGAGATCAGCGCTCAAAAACTCACCTAATTTTTATGGAAATCTGAGGAAAACCCTGCTCTATTTAGATTATTTCAATCCTATCACTGAAACTACAATTTTTATTCAGTAAGAGTTATGAGTGCAGATTGATTACTGCCACCTGCACAGTCACCGACCTCTTCACCTCTATATAAATGTTTCCTTTGAAAGCTTATTATGAAAAAGCTGCAAAGTACACAATCTAGAGTAATGCCAGATATCTAAAATGAGAAATCTCCTTTTTTTGGAGTAGGTTAAATGCATGTGAATGTTACGTTACGTTTACAGTTTTAACATTTAGAACTTGGAGACTACTAAAGGATGTCATAGTAACTCTAACTCATCTAGCAGCTGTATGTAGGATCTAGTTTTGCCCTCTAATACATTCATGCAATCCTACTATCAGTAAATTGCAATTGAACGTGTGTTTCAGAGAATAGATTTGGGAGAGTGGCTTTTCTCATTTGGTGAGACAGGACTTTAATAGCTTGGTATTTCCAAATACTTGGTCCAACTGTGAGGAATTCTACCATATTATTTGGAACTGTCTTAGTAGCCAAGTAAAGCTCTGACCCTACAAACATATCTGTGTATGCTTTATATAATAAGCTGTACTTAATGAGGGTATTTCATATGTACAATGTGTAGCATGTAACAGTAATTTGAGAATCTGAGTATTTTGTTATTGGCAGTTAGAAACCTAAATGTTACTGAACCTTATTTTAAGTATTTGTAATTTGCAATTTTAAAGTATTAAGCTGGCATTTCATTCACCTTTCCATGTGGCCTTTTTTTTTTTTTTTAGAAAAAAGCAGCCGTCTTATCACTGCCTCTGAGTACACCTATATCAATGGAAATTCATAGCATAAAACTACATCACTTGTGTAATAATCCTTACAAAATGTGTAGTATGGAGAATTTCCTCGTAATAGCTGTCTTGAGTCCTCTGTTATAAAGATTTGTTGTATTGGACACTCAACCTTTTGCAGAACTGATGAGGGGCAACACAATATGTTTGGACAATTAGAAATAGAAAAAAAAGGGAACCTATCTTTTCCTCTGATCTTTTTTTTTTCTTTGTATTATTTTTCTCTCTTTTCATTCTTTTTTCCTCCTCCTCTCCTCCCAGGTTCTTTCTATTTTCCGAGTGTTGCAAGCTTCTCACAAAAGCCTTGTAACTTTTAGTGCTTTTCTCAAACATTCAACTCTAGGAGTCATTTCAGCCATCATATTTTTTTAAAAGTAACCTGCTTAGTTTTCAAGCCTACAGAGGCTGTATCAGGGAGAGCTGAAGATAAAACAAGAAATAAGGAACTCCTGACAGTGATTGTGAACAGTGCATTCAGTGAATTTACAGATGGGCAGCTGGAATGCACAAGTTAGTTAGATCAAGAGTGATTTTAGGTTACTTTCTTAATGGAACAAGGCTTATGTGGTCATGTCATGTAGGTATAGGTATATTTGGGGGTATAGCCATGCGATTTAATGACATTTGAACCTACTGACTTACTTCAAAACCATAGGAGATAGGATTAAAGCTGTCAAAAATAATTTAGTTCCTATAACTTTCATGAAAATAAGTAGTTGGGTAGGGAAGAGGTATCATACACCCACTGAATGATGGAAAGTCTGCAGCGTGATCTTAGGCAACAGAGAGTTCACTGACTGAAGAGACCCCTTATGGATACCACCCCTTCAGAAGTTTTAGTCAAAGCTTGCACCCGCTTATACCCCAAGGTTAATCAACTATGAGGCACAAATCAGTAGGAAGCTAGTCTTTCCTAATTCCAGTGCTTGGGAATCACATGCTTTAAGACTGAGGAAGCTAGAACATATTTATATTATGAAAAAAGTAAGAGACTGAGGAGAATAAAGGATGGAATAAGCAGACCAAGAGGTGGGATTACTGGGGCAAGGGGAATACAGTGGAGGAGAAATTTCTGCACCTGTTGTGGGGGAGAGAGCTGGGAAAGAGACAGTGGTAGGAAGCAGAAGAAGGAATAACAGAGCAAAGAAAGAGAGAAAGGAAAATGCAAGTTGGGAAAGGCATCCAAATGCTGTGAGGATAACTGGGAGATGGGATTGAACAGGAGCTAAATTAGTTTGAATTTAATCTGCTCTTTTGCAGACAAAATCACTGAACTCCTGTCCAAAGAAGTGCAGGCAAGGCAGCAGGAGAACAAAGGGTTTGCAAAGTGAATCAAATTTGAGGAAGAGGCAGGTCTGGGCATGGGAACCAGTTAATTTGAAGAACTGTTTACTGAATGTGTCACTAATGAGTGTGTCAGAGATGATGAGAGGAGAAAGTGGTGGTAGAAGTCTGCTTGACCACAGGAATTCTATTAGAGATGTTATACAGTGCGAGAGCAGAAACAGAGAATCTTGTGAGCAAGACAAAGTAAGAACTGTATTATTTTTAAAATCTTGGGGTTTTTCTAAGTTATTCACAAGAACTTTCAGACCTGATTCGCACATTTGAACACTTTGCATTGGCACAGTTCATTTTCTTTCCTATTCTCTCTGCAAAATGTACAAGTTCCTTTTGTGTTCATGAGCCTTGTATCCACGTGGCCCTGACTGTGTGGGGAAAAATGGCTAGAAAATGAATTCCTGTAAAGGCTCCAAAGTGGTCCAGTGAGAGGATGAAACGACTGTTTGTGACTGGAGAAATGGTGGCAGTGTGCACAGAGTGACTATATTGCTGAAAACCTAGAGCAACTGTACCAGCTAAGCAGGGTCTTGACACAGTGGTTATGCTCAGAGGACTGAAGACAGACCTGGCTTGCAGGAACATTTATTTAGCCGTTTGTATTAACAGCCTATTAGCCAGGTCTTCTTTAAATGGGCTGGTCCTGTTAAGTGTTATATAAAATAAAATAGTTTTCTACTGTTAAACGAACAGAAGGAGAGATGGATCTTGAAAAATGCAGAGCATTTCTAGTTTGTAGAGGCACAGGATAATGAGGCAGATTTCCAGCCTCTATTCTGCAGAGGGGCTACAAAACCTGGAACAAAACCCATTTTTGCTTTGAGCTGAGTTTCCTAAGGAGGTGAGACTTTCTGTCTATCAGCATCTTCATCCTGTTGATGCCTTTTGCCCTCAAAGCCTGGTTGGCAAAGAGGGGAGGCCACTAAGATGTTAAGGTTCCTCCCAGTGTCGAGAATGAGGAGCGAAGAGATCATCTCAGCCGAAGAGATCATCTGAGCGAGCCCACTGAAAGATGTAAATTCAAGCCCTTTCACACAGTACAGAATCTGCAAAGAGGGAAACTCTCTAAATGCTCCAAAGACAAAATCATGAAGTCACGAGGCAAACGTCTGCCAGAAGTCACACTTGCCTATCCTCCTGCTCCTCTTACTACTTACTTAAGAACAGTTTAGGTAAACAAAGGGAAAGCTACGATGGAGTGCTGCTTTCTTCCCCAAACGGAGAAAGGATGCAGAACTGCAGCAGCAGCAGCAGACCCGTGACCAGGACCTTCTCCTTCATTGTTTCCTGGCGGCGGTCAGGGCTCTTCGAGCAACGCCAGCCCTGGCCTCGGACACGCTACCTGCTGCCCTGCCACAAACGGCAGCCGTAAGGGGAAACCTCGCCCCGGGTCCCCAGGAAGGGCTCTGGCAAGGGGCTCTGCAGCCTGCGGGGGCCCCGCTGGCCCCTCCGGGCCGCCCCGCTGGCCGAGACCGGGCCCAGCCACGACGGGCCCCGACTCCCCGTCCGTGTCCCCGGGCGAGTGCGCCTTCCGCCCCGGGGGGGGGCACGGCGGACTCGGGGGAGGGCAGCGCCCCCGCCGGGGGCCGGTGGGGCGGTGTGGGGGTGCTGCGGCGCCGCGGCCCGGGGCAGCGGGCGTCAGAGGGGGGGAAGCGGCCAGGGGCGCCCCCGCGCCGGCCGCGGCTCCCCGCCGTCCCCTCCACGGCTGTCGCCGCCCCTGCTGCCGCGCCGCTTGGAATCTCCCTCCCCCCCGGCAAGGAGGTGGTTTCACCTCCCCCCTCCCCCGACAGGGGGGAGGGGCGTGGCAAGGCCCCGCTCGGCGATGCCCCGCCCCCCTCGTGCATATTCATAAGCTGTGAGCTGGGGCGCGTCGGCGTAGGGCGGTGGCGAGCGGCCGCCCCGCCCCGCCGCCTCAGCAGGCGCCGCGGTAGGCGTGCCCTGCGCCGGCGCGGGCCCCGCCCTCCGCGGTGAATATTGATGAGGCGTGATGCGCGGCGTGGTGTCGTATCGGGTGGCGCGGTCGGCGATTGGCCGAGTGCGTGTGTGCGCGGTGACGCGTGTCGCGGCGGTGCGGGTCCCGATTGCTGCAGCCGCTTGTCAGTGTGACGAAGATTGGCACCCAGGTAAGCGCTGTCACTCAAACCCGCTCCCAGCCAGCCAGCCATCCATCCATCACGGCGCGCCCGCCGCCGCCGGCCGGCCGGGCCCAGCCGCACCACCAGACCGGGGATGGGGGGGGGGACGAGCCCGGCACACGGAACAGCGGGGCGGGGGGGCACTCGCACTGTAACTAACCCAGAGGGGGGTTAGGGGCGGTGGCGGGCAGGCGCGGGAAGGGGGGGGGAGCGAGGAAATTTCTGGAACAGCCGCCGTCTAACCGTTGTCTTTGTGGGCGCGCGGGCGAGGCGGCGCGCGCGGGCGGGGGCGCGCACGCGCCGCGGGCCGGGCGCAGCGCGTCGGGGCACGCGCGCGCGTGGGAAGGGGAAGGGAGCCGGGGCGAAAGGGAGCGCCGCGAGCGAGACAGCTGCTGGGCGCCGCGCGGAGGGGACGCGGCGGCCGGGCGGGGGCGGGAGTGGGGGGAGCCGGCGCGGTGCTAAAAGGGCCAGGGCGGCGCTCGGGGGCGCTCCCAGGGGGGAGAGCCCGGGTGGTCGATGGTGGCGGCAGCGGCGGCTCTTCGGAGCCCTCTTCACCCGCCCGCCCCCCGCGCTGTTTTGCCAGGCGCCGCCGGCCTGGCCCTGCCCTGTGGAGCCCAGCTCGCGAAGCCCTAGCCTGTGGCGGAGTAAAACCGCCGCGGCAGCTGCCGCCGCCCCTCCTCCGCACCTGCCCCGGCCCCGCCGCGGGCGCGCGGCCATCGCCGCGGCCCGGCCGGGTGCGGCGCGGGGGGGGCGGGGAGGGAGCTGACAGCGGCCGTTGGCCGCTGCGGTGCGCAGAGCCGGTGTCCGGCGGGCCGTGCGCGCTGTCGCGGCCCGGCCGCGGGGCGGGGCGGTGCCCCCTGCCCCGAGCGTCGCTGTCGCCCCGGGGGCCGCGGGAGAGCGGGGGCGGTCGCGTCTCCGGTTTTGCGTCTTTTACCCCCTCATTCATAGAAGGCGAATTCTGTTAGTGGCAGGCGCTTGGGGCAGTGTGTGCGATGGTGGTGGGAGGTGGGTTTTTTTTTTTTTTTTTTTTTGATGTGACCTCATTGTCTCTTGGCTCGGTTGTGTGTAGAAGCTTCTTGACACCTAGACCGAGGCTTTCTGAGTGTTTACACAGCCGTAATTAGGAGCTGAAACTTGACATTGTCCAGAGGCCCTACTTAGGATGTGTGTAAACAACAATAAATCAAGTACTGGTTTAATCCTGAAACATTGCCTCAGTTAGCCACGTGTCCTGGGTCTCCGTGGAGGAGTTGATAGCATTCCCTCATTCCCATAACACCAGCTGTATGGCCTAGAGTTCATCAATTAAAACTATAAGTGGTTAACACTTCTGTGTGATACTTCTCTGCATAGTTTATCTCTGTCTTGTTTTCTTATTTCTTTATTATTTTTAATGTCCTAAATGGGAACATACCATGTTATTTTAGAGATAACAGTATTATCTGCAGCTGCAGTTGGTGACCCCTTTTTGTCAGTTATATCTAAGTAAATGACTAACATATTTTTGGGAAGGAGAATGAATCTCTAGATCTGGTCAGATACCCTTACAATTTTTTTTTTTTTTTTTTTTTTTGCTCTGCTATGAATTACTTTTTTGCCATATGTAGTTAAGTGCTGTCCAGGCAAGATATGTTTTTGTCCCTGTCCCTATTTGGAATGTGATGTGTGTGTTCCATTAAATAGATCACTGAAATAGGGAGCATGGACCATATGTTCTGGTTTGTAGATGTTGAAGAACACTCGAGCCAGCATCCTGTGGAGAATAGGGGGAGGGGTTAGGTCACGTTCTGTGTATGCTAAATGTCTCGGCTGATTAAAGAAGTCTTTCTTAATCTTAACAAAATCATGCCAGTTTATAGTGTGCCAGTTCATAATGCTGTTTATAATATTCTTCTAGAGAAAGAAGATGCTCTGCACAAATTTTTACCAATGTAGTTTTCTTGATTAGGGGAATTGTAATGACTCTAACTCAATAGATGTATGTATCTTGCTCTTGTCCATACTAGAAATAGGCTCACAGGTCTTTCCCTTTCCTGCATGACATATAAACTGCGTACAATCTGCCTATGCTATGGGGTTGTATTGCTTTAATTATACATATGTAGTTAAAGTGATACAGCTGCACATAGGCAAGTGCTGAAATCCTGTTTAGTCCATGTTAGCTACATGTGCAAATTTTATGGATTATACTGAACCAAGAAGCAAATTGTTGTGATTGTATCAGAAATATTCCTATACATTTGCGGACTGTGTCGTCACTAGAATATAAAGTAACTACAAATGTGTTTTGAGTGCATTTTCTGACTAGCTCTATAAAATAAATATAAAATTGCAGAACTATCCTTTCTTGAATCTGTGCCTAGCCATATAGTCATTAAATTTAAAATTTCAAAAACTCTTGAGAAAAGAAACAAAAAAAATCACATGTATTCAGTCTGAAGGAACAGTTGCACACTTTTTAGAGTGCCTTTTTTAAAATCTATCCAAATAAGTGTATATTTTCACTGTAGACTGCTACAGACTTAGGTATTTTCTTGTCATCTTATGATTAAAGTATCACATGAAAACTTCAGTGCAGGTTTCATGATGATTTCTTAACATAAGCTTCAATTGTGCAAATGGCTAGAGGCGTAACCCTGCTTACTTCATTTGCAGGATAGACGCAGTGTGGTTTAGAGGATATTACACTGCACTGAGACTTGAAAGACTGATTTTATTCATTCTGATTGATCTGCGAGTGATTTGGGCGGGGGGCATGTATTTTTGTCGGTACAAATTGAGTAAATATACATCTCATATCTGAAGTGGGTCTTACTATTATTGTGTAGTTAAAGTGCTTTGCTGAACTGGAATTGGTCTTGTTACCATTTCCTATGTACTAATAGGAAATTTAAGAACTCTTAAAGTTTTGTGTATGTTATCATTACAGTGTTTTTTCTTAATTGGAAAGTTCACTTTGGCGTGTAAAGAAAACACAAGTAGACTAACTTTTTAATACTAAAGGCATAACTTCCAGCCTTTATTTGTATTATTTCTCAAGCTAGATATAATGTTAAAGATTTGGGTTCATCTTTTACAGCATTCATATTTAAAAATAACATTTTAAAGCGGAGTCTGTGTGGCTTTCCATTAGTGAAACAAAAAGTAGTTTAGCATGAACAGAATATAAATGTTAATCCTAAATACTTGACTCTTATAAAATGGATGTGTATCTGTTAGATGCTGTATTTTATTTTTTTAATTTTGCTTTTGGACAGTATTTGTTTCCTGCCTTGCTTTATCTCTACTGTAAATGCAGTGCTATAATGTAATAATTCTGATTGTGACTGCAGCAAAATTAGAAGTGTTTAAGAAGCATTTTAATTTCTTGGAAGAGAATAACTCTTTCACTGTTATTAAATCATGTACTAATAGCCAAGTGTGAATGATCCAGAGAACCAGTTCTGTGATAGTGGAACTGCTTGTTCTAATGATTCTGTTAATGCTCTGAATGAAAGGAGATGTAGTCCAGAATGTCTTTCAGAATATTGTTTAGTGATGTGGGAGCCAAATAATACTTTTGCAGAAGGCACACGTGTGAAAGTTTACAATAAAGTAAATTAATATCTTTACTTTGGTGTAAGTAAGAATTTTTCTGTGTGTGTAAAATACAAAAATTCCAGAAGTGTTACTTCTTTCTCGCAACAGCTGGTTGCTTCAGTCTCGCTTGTCACAGGAGTTTGTGGTTTACAAACGCTAAGTCTCTCAGGGGTTTATCTTACCACAGCTTATACTGTACAAAATGCAAAACAACTTATTGCTCTTCTAAAAAGAGGATTCCAAGAGCAAGAAAAGAGCTGCAGATAGAATTCTTTCCTTCACTTGCTGCCAGATGTTACTAAAACATTTTAGTCAGCCCACGATAGCTCTCCCTAAGATAATTGAATACTGCTAAACTAGTCGATTTTTTTTTTTTTTTCAGATTCTTAGCTTCATTCAATAATATCATTATCTGTGATTGCGTAGTGTGCTACCATGGAAGTGACTTCATGTTGCAACTGTGGCATATTGGTGTCGTCAAACACAACTAGAAGTAGGGGTAGAAAATAAAAGTAATGACACCAGGAATCTGGAAAGACCAATCTTCTGTTAACAGAGCATTGGCATGCTATTATAAAGTGGGGAAAGGGCAGTAGCTTGGTTTTTCTGCCAGCAGTTTGGAGATTAATGAGTCATGTGTCTTACTGAAGGATAAAAAGGAAGTCAGTGTTAGAAGTGGAAATAAAACTTAGGCCTGCTTGCCTTCACATACTTGCTTATCACCCTTCATACAAGCACTTGGTTTTTGTTTTTATTTTTTTAATATACCAACTACTTCAGGCCATGATGTTCTTGTTATATACATGTATGTATAAAACAGCTATTTGCTTTAAAACAGGAAGGACATGTAAATATATTAAGTGTAAAAAGGTGATTTTAGAAAATGGGAGAGATATGACTGAGATGACTGCCCCTTAACCTCATTTGCTGATGGGCCTCTACCTGTCATCTACACTTGGCAGTAAATTCAGGAAAAAAAAAACAAAATAGAATATGGCAACATACTACTAGTGTACTAAAATAGGGGTCAATTTTTATATCACTTAATTTTAGTTTGCTTCGTTTGGGAGTATGTGGAATTACGTGTTTTTTTTTTTTTCTTGAGGACATAGGGAATTAAAAACAAAGTCTGGCTACACTTTACATCCTGCTTAACTTTTTTCAAATTACCTAGTAAATGAAACAAAGGGAAAAGGGTATCGTAATACTTCCTATTGCAAAATAAAGTACAAGTCTTTTATGTTTGTTTTCCAGAGAAACAGAGGGGTTTATAAAACAAAAATTGGAGCTTTATACATGTATAACATGCCAAGAGAATAGGGGGACGAAAATATAGATAGTGCTTTTTTTACATATATTCTATTACTGAATAAGTTGAACTTCCAGGTCAGTCTGTGATCACCAAATTCATACATATTCTAGGCCATGACAGTAGTAATACCAGGAGTAAGGTTGCTTCGTTATTTTTTTCTTTTAAGATGTTGTTTTCAGTTGCTTATATCTTAGTCATACTGAAATTTGCCATGATGCGTATGTTTGAGCAGGGTTATTCCGGAAAGTTTAAGCTAAAATGATTCAGCATTTTGAAAACTGACATTAAGAGAAAGTAAATATGTTAATCTAAAAGGGGGGGAAAAAAAGTTTGATTGGTTTATTTAAAGGAATATCTGCACTTGAGATCTAGAATTTAGAACTGCGGAGAAAGGGAACAGTGTATGGCTGTTCATAGAGAAACCATAACAAATTAAAAGCTCTCGAAAAACTGGTTCGTGCATATTACTCGGCAAATATTTATTAATTAAATTATCTGCATATTCCATGTAACGTGAGTATCTTCCTGTCTGTTGGTCCTTGCATGTCACCTGACTGTGCAGTCATCATCTGGACCAAGTAGTTAAGCATGACGCATCACACAGAAGTAGGTGATGGGTAAGTCTAATCCTAAATAGTCTTTCTTTATCTGTGCTTCTCCCCCAACCCCTGAGTGTTGGGATGAAGATGGGCACTGGGGAAAGAGGTGGGGAATGGTATTTGAAGCTGGGTGGAAATGCAATAGGCCCAGGAGCCTGAAAAAGATGGTACTAGCAAAGTTAGTAAATGGTCAGAAGCAGACGGAATGAGAGAGGGCGAGAGCTGAGAAGGAGAACAAGCTGAAGGTTCACGTGGAAGGAACAATGGCAGAGAGTAGTACAAGACTGAAGAGCACAATGAATATGGATGGGGAAGTAAGGGAGCATGAAGAGCAATGGCAGCAGGAACAGAAGAGTGTATAACACGCAACGTTTTCCATGCAAAAGCTAATTGAAGTGATTGCTTCTGGTACACCATTGTTTAACTCTTTACCAAATAGCTGTGGACATAGAGGGGAAAAGAAAGAATTTTTGTTTAAATAAAAAGCTTTTTGAAAAGAAAATGAACAATTTGTATTAAGGCCTAAACTTAACAGCAAAATAAAGGTTTTGTTTGACCAAATTGTGGAGTCAAAAAAAATGTTGCTGAAAAAGTCATTGAACAAATGGAATCAGATTTCACAAAGGAGAGGTGCAGGAGCAAAGATATTTTGTCATTTTAGTTTATTCAATTAGTCCAAGTTAATGACTGGATAATTCACAGGCTCAAAAGTCAATTCAAAAACTATTATTTCTGAAATCAAGAAGGGCTTAAAAATGAAATCATTGACAAAAGAACATATTAATCTTGATGAAGTGTTTAAATGTAGAGAGATTTTCATAAGTATTTGGCATCTTAAGCTTATTTTTAATGCAGTTATTAGTCAACTAAAACTGTTCTTTCTTCCTTTAATTGCATGTTGGTGTCATTAGGACAATTTGCAATAGAAAGAATCATTAGAAACTTCTGTAATTTTGTAATAAAAATGTTGAAACACATGAATATAAGCACATTAAGTGATATCTTACATAAACTGTTTGCTAACACTTACTGTGAATTATTTAATAGCAATAGAACAGGGAGATGGGTGCTCATTTGGTGTCGTCTTTATGAAAATAACTGCGAAGTATAAACACAAAACCAGATTAATTTCGGTCACAGTTTATTGGGTGCTGATACAAGTCAGATTAAACTTGGATTTCATGTTGCTTTGCTTGAATTTATTTGGAAGGATAAGATAAAATGAGTGTCTCTCTCCAGGAATAAGAGATCCACGTAGATGTTTATGTGGGCATTCCATAGGCTTAAATGGCAGTGGAACAGAATCATGTTTCTAGCACACATGCAAACCTGTTGTTTATCCACATGGAGAGTTGGGGAAATATGGAGGGTGGAGTTTAGAATTTTTTCATCATGAACGTTTTTAATGAAATTTTATTTGAAAAAGTAATTAAATATTAATTAAGAAAGTCATGTCCGAATGAGTTCTAGCTGTGCAATTGTTTATGTGCCACCTCTGTTATGTGTAAGGGTTTTTTTTACAGTCTTTCCAATACAGTCCTTTTATCACTATAGCAGCAAGTTAGGTACTAAATTTTTTTTTTTGATTTGGGGCCTACGATGGTATGATAGAAGCATATTGGATAGATCTTGAGGAAAAGTACTACTTTGCTGTTTTGCCATAAGCAGGTGTATGTGAGGAATCATGACGTGTATTCTAGGGTTCACAAGCAAGAACTGTAAAACTCCTTCAGTTTGTAGTGTTAAGAATACAGGGAAAAATAGCTAAAGGAATCTTCATTTGCTGTGTGGATATTGAGAGTGAATGAGGGAGTGATGGGAAATATTTCTGCTGCCTAATATGCTAATCCCTCAGCAGTTTTGGTTCAATTAGAGAAGGAAGGTTTTCTTTCCCCCATGTTTTGTTTTCCTTTTTTAACCAAAATTTCTTTCTAGTCTGCTTCATTCCTTACTACTACTTTATGGAGTAAATAAAGCAATGGCAGATTACAGTGTGAAATGGGTGGGAGAAACTGAGGTGCTGCAGGAAGTTTCTCGAATTTGAGAATCTTTTGATGGTTACAAGAATGAGGCTTTAATTCTCCAGATGGTAGGAGAACAACCTCAGGGTTTCCTTCTGCAGTGCTATGAGTTAACTGGAGCCTGGATACCTAGCATGCTGAGGTGACATTCTTTTGTGGCTAAATGGGATAGGATTTCTCATCTTGGTAGGGTGCTTTTTTGTTTTTAGGCCTTTGGTTTGTAGGACAGGGTCTTTCTATAGCAGATGTCATCCATAAACTCTGTTGTTGTTGTTAAAAAGCATAGTGGTAAATTGGAGATTAAAAAAACGTGATTATGCATGCTCCCCAAGAAATCTGCTGATGTAAGCAGAAAGGTTGTATGCAAGGTTAAGGAGTTAAAGTTCATAAAAACACCCAAATGCCCTTAATTCTGCTTTCATTGTTATGCCTTGAGGAACTGATATCATCTTATGCATCTGTAATACTCATTTTATCAGCTACTACATACACAAGTTCAGCTTGTAAAGTGGCACATTTTATAATACTTATTCATATACAGTACTTGTAAATAGAGGAATTTCCAAAATTCCTTTAAAATACAGAAAACAAAGTTTCCTCATTTGAGTGTCAACTAGTAGAGGGGTTGAAATGTTCACATGAGATGGCTTGTTTGTCAAGCTGTGTAACATGATGATGCTTGGAAAATAAAGTCTGACATGCGTACTTTATATGCCTTGTTATCAAATGGAGTGGTTTGTAAAAAGGATGATAAAGATTAGTGTAATAACAAAGCAGCACATATAGCGTTGGAGAGGTCTTGCTGAATAAAGTCAGTGTTACATAGTGTATGTCCAAAATTCCACTGGCAGAGAAAGGTTAACGACAGGTATTAACGTAGCTTGTATACTTGAAGAAACTCAATGTTAGCAGTGGATTTTAATTTATTTTTATTTTCAGTTTCTTAAAATATAATATACATTTTTTTAATTTAACCTCATATTTGTCTTGATTAATATATAAATTACTTGATTGCCTTGATTAATATATAAATTACTTGATTGCATCACCAAGCAATAAAGGGGAAAAAAAGTGACACAAAGTAAATTTTACTGCAATAGAATATCAGGTTTGTGGCTTTCTTAGAGCTTGTCTCCTAGGGAAGCTGACAGCATAGCTGTTACATAATAACTGTTTAGCTCTATCTGTGTAGTGTAACTCCTTGAGGCTGGTTTAATATTCCTGAACAAGAGCATCATCATTCTGAAAGTGTATTTCTAAATAATGACTGTACTTCATAAGTACATAAGACAGAGGAAATGAAAGCCACCTTGCTGCTGAATAAGAAGGATTACATTCCCATTCAGCACAATTTTAATGCACTTAAGCGTATGTGCATCACCTTCATATTAGCTTATATATCTCAGTTTTACTGAATGTCTTTTTGTAGGCAGGTTAATGGAGATAGGCATCCACTGCAGCAAAGACAGAATGAATCTCTGATGGCATCTTATATACTCTACATATCACTTCATTATTACTCTTTGAAGCCATTAAAATATAAATTTATCTTGATTTTTAATGTGTCCTAATATTTGTATATATAAGCATATGCATACTTTTTTTTTTAAACTAGCTGACATGTGAAATGAGAGAATACTGAGCAGAGGGTTCCTTCCTTTTGACTGAACAAGGTCATATTTTACTTTATAGTGAAAGCTTCAGTTGCGATACGTCTTTCAAGTGATGAAGAAGACTGTCACTGGTTACGGTTTCATAGTTAGGTATCTTCTTCATGATGGTACCATGGCTTTAAAGCTCGTCCACAAGAGGAATAAAAGGAAAAAACAAATTGGCAATAATCATTTCAAGTCTAGACTCCACAGTGCCTTGGTAAAGATATTATCTCCATTCTTACATAGGTATATCTGCTCCTCTTGTCCCCATTAAGATATGTGAAAGGGCATAACATGCAAACTCAGATCTTTATTGTTTTCTTGTCTGGTATGTTTTAGGGTAAACATTGTAGCATTAATGGTATCAGGTGTCTTTTCGAAGAAAGCATTACGCTTACTGCAATGTCCTCTGGTTCCTTCTCAGCCAAAGCCTTTCCTCTGTAGCATCTTTCACATGGACCTGCTGCATTTCTTTAGTACCTCTCACTTTCTGCCCTTGGTATCTTACACAACAAGGTCTAGAATTTAGCCTATTTCCAGAGCTTCAGCTGAAGGCTTTGTAGGCAAGGGCTGTTTTCTTCTTTAGATCTGAAATATTTTGAGCAGTCAGATCTGGCAGCGGTGGCACTATCAGATCTCTCCTACAGCTGTTTCTGAATGAGGGAAATAGGTTTTTCAGATCTGCAAAGACGAAGTAGTCCTTCTTTATAGCAGTGGTCTGAGCACAGACAAGGAATGGACAATCTCTACTTACCTGGCAATGATCTATGTTCAGAAGATTCTATGAAATGAGAAGTCCTTTATTTGGAAATAAGCCAGTAAGCTGAGGTAGGTGAAAGTAAGTACCAAAATTAGAGAAGATAAATAGTCTGGGAAGAAGGAAATAGGAAGTACAGTCATCTTTGAGAACAGAATTAAGAAGTTCCAAAAATGAAAGAGCCTATTCTTTGGGGATATAGATCTTTGACAGTTTAAGAGAAAGTGGTGAGAACTAACGTGCCATCTTGAAGCCTTTGAGTTTTCAAAACCAGGTGTATCAGGTCAGAGTGAAACTTCTAGCTCATTATTACATCTCTAACCAATGACTTAAGCAATATACTGTCTGATAACTCCCCAAAGCATCTTCCTAGCCTTTTACAGCTTGAGGGTTTCATGAGCCTGAGACGGCACTGATGTACGATATCGTTTAACATTTTGTTTCTCTGGGAGCTCGTCAAAAAAACCCCATTGCTTCTATGCCACACGTAGTTAAACTTTGGTTCTCAAATCTAAATACCAACTTCATTTCATTTTCAAAAATGTTGATTTGGAGTTATTTTCATTCCAGTTCTTATGCACTTGGCAAAACTGGTGACACAAGCACTTTGTAAGAAATAGAGGTAATGAGACTTAAGATCTTGGCTGTGCATTTTACCAATAGTATCATTTCGGATAGCCTTTCTACAGTGTTAGTGTCTGTAACCTCCCCTAAGCTAATTTTTCTGGGTGTAAACTTGTCTAAATATGTGCGCTCAGATAATCAGCATCAGTTAACTGTTGGGTTTCTTTAGTGCTTTTTAGGATTTGTGTTTTCTAAATGCATTTTCACAATCTTTGCATTACTACTTTTTAAAGTAGCTTTAGGATATCAAACTATTAAATGTAATTTAAGTAAGATTCAATGATAATTTTTGGAAAGCTTTTTTTAAACAACTGAATAATTCTGTAGTAGTACCTGCCTTCTCAGAACACATACCAATAATGGCTCACACTCCTTCCTATATTCTGTGGGGGGGGGGGGGGGGTTCAAAGTAGTGCATTACTTGATCATATTGATAATTAGAATACTTTCCGTTGTTGCTACCAAAGCACAATTATGAAGGAGATTGGAGGGGGGGGGGGGGAGAAAAAAGACCGTTCTTGGCTTCATGTTTAATTTTTACATGGAAGGATTTCCTTTTAAACACTTCTGAGTTGTTCTTATTTCATTTTATAGTTTTATTTTGAGATGTGTCTTTCTATCCTAAGCAGACAGATGGTCAGCCAGAGAGTAAAATATAAAGGTTCTATATTCAACACAAAGCAAGTGAGTAGTCCAAATGTTAGGCTTCTCTTGCAAGCATCAGCAAAGGGGATATAAATATGGAGAATGAATGGAATAAGTGAAAGTTCAAACAATAGCATGGGATAGGGGAGGTAGGGGGCTAGAGATAATGAAAAACACAAATACCTTGTTCCGGTCAGTTTACTTAAACTTTGAAAGAAGAGCGTAATAAAATGAACTCCTTTTTTTGGAAACGTAGTCAGTCTCAGGAATTATGTTCTATATTGTTGTCTCCTGAATCTTCCTCTGATATTTCTTAGGTTTCTGTCCACTACCTTGTGCATCAGTGGAATTTGCTCTGCTGGAATGAGATGATGGCCTCTTCAACCAGTTGAAAGAAAGGGGTGAGCAGCTTTCTCACAGCTGGTATTTTGTCTCCTTTAGAAAATGGTGTGCAGTGGAAATGAATTTCATTACATCTTTTGATGAAAAGTGAAGCTGATTCTAGATACTTTTCATGTGTCAAACAGGCTTGTTTTGATTTTGTTCTGTTTTGTGTGTGAATATAATGATGTATGTTAGACAGGAAATGTCAGTACTTAAGTAAATAAGAATGGACAAATAGCCATTCTGAATCTTCCAATAACCAGTTTTTCTTTAACTGTAGTTAATGCTAAGTACTTCAAAAGAAGGTATATAGGGAAAAAGATTGTAAGGAACAATTACATGTTAACAAGTCTCTTGGGTAGTTTCTTCACAACCATAAGACAATTAGTGATTGGTTTATACCCTGGAGCATAACTATTTATATCTCTTACAAACATCTGTTGTAGCTTGTATATCTTAAAAATGATATTGCTGAACTCCAACAGCTTACTTGCACCTTGTGTTAGCATTACTGGGTGGTCCCTTTGCTTTTAATTGTGAAGGAGTAAGTAGACCAAGTGAGGAGTGATGTACATTAAGTAATCACTTTGTGTGCATGTTTCAGCTCATGTTTAATCTTTTTTCTTAGATACTCTTAACTTACACAAAGTTTCCATGTTTCTAATTATGATTATTCCCTTCAATTTAGCTTCTTCTTTGTACCGCATCTTACAGGTTTGTACTTATTTTTATTAAGAGCTTGAATTCTTTTCCTTTCACTTTGTCTTGCAGAACGTAGTGCTTTTGCCACAGATGTCAGTGGAGTTTCTGAGTGCAGTTCATGTATCAGCTTCCAGTTTACATGACCTTAAACATTCCCTTGGATTTTCCTCACACTTTATTTGCAAAATAAATAAAATGAGAGTTAATTTTGTTCTGCATGAAGCAAGCTGGCTGACTCTCTCAGCCTTAGGTTGTTTTCGTTATTTGTAGCTCTTTGAACACAACACAAATGCACTGTTTTCCTTCTACT
The DNA here is from genome assembly GCF_036370855.1 of Dromaius novaehollandiae. Taxonomy (NCBI): domain Eukaryota; kingdom Metazoa; phylum Chordata; class Aves; order Casuariiformes; family Dromaiidae; genus Dromaius; species Dromaius novaehollandiae. Next base: position 122,091,970 of record NC_088098.1, read on the forward strand.
CTCAATCTCTCTCAGGAAGAATAATTGGAATTTTTAAAGCAAAGTTGTCCAGAAGTCCTGTGTGCTTAGGCCTACTTCAGATACTTTAAGCCATATAGTATTAGATATAGCTGTTCTGGTTATAGATGGTCCTGCTGTGAGTTGATAATCACCATGCATGAGCCAGAAATTACCACACTAACAGGTCAGCCAAGAGCAGGGGTTGTACGAGTGCATAGCAATGTGCTTCAGACAAAGTCAGCTGGTTTGCATCATAGCCACCTTTAACAGTGGGTTGAACTAGCCTGGCTGACTTTATGTAAAAAGGATAAGAAATCATTCACATGTTCTTGTGAGCTCGGTGGTGGAGCTGTGGAAATAAGTAACTCTGGCAGGGTGGCAGTGATAAACATCTGGGAGTGATAGCAGCTTCAGCTAGCATCGTTGTTTACAGAATGAACATCCGCTTAGGCTGTGTATCTGTTAACTAGAACTGGATACTGTATCCCGAGTTAGATTATAAAACCTTTTTGGTCATTTTTCTTGAAGTCTAACAGTTTGTTGCTACTGCTGGATAATGAGGAGATATTTCTCTTTAGTCAACCAAAGTAATTCCTCAGTTAATTGCCTCAGTTTAAGTATGTGATTAGCTCAATTTGTTCTTGATTTGCAGTAGTTGTCTTCACTAAATTTCATCAGTTGCTATCTTGCTAATAGCTTAATCTTCCTGTCCTGTAATTATAAGTCAGAAGCAAAGCTCTTATGGGAAATAAAGGCTATACCCATATAGAATTCTTTCCAGGTATTCTGGATATGGCTAACGCCCTTTTTGGTGAAATAATCTATGTATCTAGCTCAAAATTGTGCACCTCTTCCTTCCTTCATATGGCTTGGGGGGGCGTTTTCCAAATGTGGAATGTCTCTTCTGTATGGGAATCTGGAGAAAAGGATCAGTCCAACTTGTTTGATTCCCCTGAAATTCTTGCCATGTTTTATCGTCTTCGACAGTTTAAATGTGTTACCTTCAGATCTTGTTGCTTCCCTCTTCATGTTGTTCTTTGGGGCACTAATATTATTTCACAGATCTGTTAACTTTAAGATACTCTGAAGGGACCATGCTTAAATCTCTTTACCTCTTCCTATTTCCTCATTTCTGACTAAGAGCTTCATCTTTCTCCCACAGCTACAATTTCTTTAATAGCCTTTTGTGAGGAACTTCTTTGACTTCTATAATAATCACTAAATAACATTTACTGTTTTTCTTGTTACTTGATTAATTTGACATGTCCAAATGACTTTTGTATGTTAAAGGTTCTGTTTTAACTTTGAGGATAGTCTCATTTGTACTTCTGATATCACAGTAAGAAATAAGATGCATGCCCTTTGGGAAAGAAAAGAGCAATTTTTGGAAAGATACTTGCACTTTGCTGTTGTGGTAAATGCTGATTTAAAGTTTAACATCGAATGATTGAGAACTATAAAAAAATATTTCTGATATACTTCTATCAGTAAGAGCATTTATGTCTTCTCTTCCCTATTTTTTTTCTTTTTCTTTTGGTGGAGAAATCAGTAAATTTTGAGAGTTTCAAAGAAATAGATACTGATGTAGAAATAGATACTGAATGACAGTTAACTCGAGTCTATGAAAGCCCTGTAAGCTCAGTGGGACCCCTCAGCAAATACAGTTCACAGTGGGATTCAAGTTATAAAACCAAGACAAATGTAGCAAGAACTTTGAAATGTTTCTTGTTATTTTTGTTTCCATAATGCAATACTAAAACACCGTAAATGACATTCATGTAGTTTATTTCATGTCATTTAATATGTTGGGGTTAGAAGCCATAAAAGAATCAAGTGTTTTTTGAGCTAAGCCTCCAGAAAATAGGTGAAGGCTCACTAAAGAAGTTTCTGTTTTTATAATTCTTTTTTATTTTGTATGTTATTGGATTTTTTTTCCTTGCAGTGTTTGTGTAAGGTGAGAACATTTCGTTTACACTTTGTTTTGAGAGGAAAATGTATACAAGAAGCAAGTGTTGACTTAATTTGCCTTTTTTCTGCAGGGGCCTTCTGTGATCAGTCTTTTCATTGTTTTCTCATTAATATTAATGGCAAATATGTAGAAGCTGGAGGTAGAATAAAGCTAATATATTTGTGTGTGATTAGTAGTCATGTGACTAAGTCATAACAAAAGTTTGGTTTTGGCAAAAAAGAAATTATTAATGGGAAACATAAATGAAACCCTGAGTTTTGCAAACCTGAATAACCTAAATATCTTTCTCTGGCTGAACTGGGAGCATAGTTAAGCTAAGCTAAATTATAGAGCAGCATTTGAGAGAGCAGATCAGATGATTACTAAAATTATAAGGTATTTCATGATCTGGTTTTAGGGTTTTTTTTTTTTTTTAAAGAAGGTAGCATTAGAATTTATCATAAGTTATTTACTGTATAATTTCACATTTTAGAAAGCAGACACAGAAGAGAGGAAGCTGTAAAGTATTTGGGAAAGAGTATTGTATATTAAAGGTAAAAGACAAAATGTTAGCGGAAGTATAAAATGCAAGAAAGATTATTCAGAGTTGCCTACGTGAATTAAAAGGAGCTTCATCTTTTCCTAAGAAAATACAAGGATTGTGAAATCCCCCTCACCCCCACCGGGGAGGGGGGATGATGCTAGTAGGCTGTTGTAGTAGTCTGAGGAGAAAGCTTGTATAAAAATCTGAAAAGGTATCCTTTATACTAGTGTTAACATGAGCTTAAGCATTAGGGAGGGGTTAAACTTCATTTGTCTGTTCTGTCAGTGTTTTTTATTTAGCGATAACATAGCTAAGTGTGTGTCATGGGGAAATCCAGAAAGACTAGTAAAGCTGTATGACAGAAAGGATATTAGTATCTTCCTCACCTCCAGTTTGTGTAAACAAAAAAGGAAAAAAATAGAATACTAACATTTTGACTAGAGGTACTTTAACTCATGTACTAATGTTTTATTTTTGGTGTATGTTAAAAATACACTCAAGCACCAGAATCTCACAGTGTTTCCATGTGAGGGTTTTGGCTTGCGAGGGTATAGTTTCTGCCAGGCTGTTCTTAGGAGACTTGTGCCATCTTGAACTGAAACATTGCAAAGGACTCTGTTCTTAGGAGCTATTTATTGCCTCCAAACTAGAGCCAGAAAATACTTCCACTAAAGCTATTAGAAAGAATCTAAATAGTCTCTACCCTCTTCTTCTGAAAATAAATAAATAAATAAAAATTCTAGGATAGGTGTTCCCAGACTGTAGCATTCTTTTTATCTAGTGGTCCACAAACTACTTTAAGCTGGTATATGCATGTTGTCCACAGATAGAAACTATGCAAGCACCTGGCCCAGTGCCAGAACCAAGATCTGCTGTCTGTTCGTATTGGTGGTTCCCAAGATACTTTTGTTTGCGTAAGATGGCATAGACTCCCAAAGAGTAACAGCTCACTTAAAGAATTAGTGAAGGACAGTAAGCTAGCTTGTAAAGGAAGCCACAGTTATATGGTCATGATGAACAACTCTGATCTTAAAGCTGTAAAAAAGGGTATAACAGTTATGCTTAGGAAACCGATTTTGAGTAGTTTTGTACAAAGTAGGGCTCAAGGTTTTTCCTGAGAAAGTATGATTTGTCTGTGTGCCTGAAACTTAAGTAAACAGAGAAGGGAATCTTGAAGTCTGTTCTAATGTTTCCTAAATGAAACGTTTTACTTGAGACTGTTCTAATCTGTAGGGGAAAATATCCAGAATGTAAAAATTGCTCTTCGAAATGGTTACACTTGACAGTTGTATACAATGGTGAAGGGAAGATTTGAAAACAATTGAAACATTTTGTAGTGATTAAGCACATTACAAAAAAAAAAAATAGTTTTAGAGTCAGATCTTTAGCTGGTGAAAATTCTAATACCTAGTTCTGTGTTACTGACATAAGTAGAAGAGAGTAGAAAACCTGGAAATAATTCCTGGATGCAATTTTTTACAAGGCATGAGCTCTGTCTTTTTCTTTTCTTTTTTTTCTTTTTTTTTTTTTTTCCCTTACAATGTATGTTTTTATAGTAGCTAAAGCCTTAGGACTCCTACCTGTCAAGGAAAATTGAGTGCTGTGATAATATTTAACAATAATGGCTTAATGAATTATGCAATTTTGGTTGTAGTGCCTGATAATCTGCCAAGAAAGTGAAATGTAAATTGTTAGTTTGATGGATAAACTTTATCTAGTGGTAGTTACACTAAATGTTACACACTTTTTTTTTTTTTTTTTTTTTTTTTTGGAAACATATGACTTGAAAAATATTTAACTCATCTAGGCCCCAAAATGCAGCTAATGCTTAGAGGAAATGCCATATATAAACTGCTTATATCATAAATACCACTAGAATTAATATTTTCAAAGCATCAAATACCTGTAAAAATGAGACTTCTGAATTCCTAAGTCACTTTTGAAAATATTTAGTCATATAGGCCCAGTTGTTTAAAGATACTTAGGCATTGTTTTATTCTTTGTTGCTGCTTATATGGCTTAGAGAGTAGACTTTGGATTTCAGAAATGATTTGAGACTTAGATTTCTAAAGATAATTTCAAGTATTTTAGTATACTGGATTCATACTCATAAATAGAGCATTTCTGAACACTTTTTGCATTTGGACTGCCAGTTGTAGACTATAATTATTTCACTTATTGTAATGTTCAGTGTATTGTTAGCTTTTTCAAAACATGAAAACATAAATCTTCGCTCCTGTGTTTTATATATATATGACCTTACAATAACTTAGTCGAAGTAGTGCAAAAATAAATGCTGAGCTTTACCTAAAGTTTGTGAGTGTAGCAAGACCTCATCCTTATGGTAAAAATCTTGAGTTAAAATATGAATTGGTACAATGAGCTCTTTATTGATGAAATCTGCTGTGATTTCCAACATGGCATTTTCTTGAGAAAATGCATGTAACTATTTCATTGTCAATAAACTAACTGATTTTTTGTGCGTAAATCTTAGTAATTTTTCATCTTTTAAAACTGGGTTCCAAGTAACTTTTGTAACTGACATCTTTTACTTTTTTTAGAATATTTGTTCTCACTTATGATGATTTGACATAATTAGCATTTTATTAACCATGATGGCAACACAGACATTAAGTATAGACAACTATCAAGATGGACAACAGGTAAGTGTGTTTTTTCTTTCTCTATGAATTAATACAGTTAGCAAGAGAAAGATGTAGTGACTTTTCTTTAGTGCATGCTTTGGCATTATTTAAGTATCTCGTGTTGCTTGCAAAAACAAGATCTATAAAGTGAAGAACTGACATGCTTTAATACTTGGACACTGGTATTAAAGTCTTAGCTAGGTCTTGCATAACTTTGCTTAACTTCTGGAAAATGGTTAGTCAAGGAGTTTTTCTTCTGAAGCTGCCCTAGATGATTTGTCCCATGCTGTAATGTTCCTATTTTTAGGAAAGTCAAATGATTATTCTTAATATTTTGTGTATGGAAAAAATATTAATATTTTATGTATGGACTTTTGTGCTCTTGTGCTTCTGCATTCTCAATGACATTTAGGCAGTGATAGACATGTTGGTCTTGAGCAAGTGAAGTATAAATTTAGTGATCTAGAATTATGTGGCAATGACTTCATTTAAGTTGCTGCAGTCATGCTGCAGACTAAAAACTGGTAAAATAGTTCAGTCTATAGGTAATAATTAGAATTAAAATGTTTGTCAGTGGTCTTCCATGCTTTTATTTCTGTTAAAAACAGCTAGAATAATGAAACACACTCTCTCAGATATGTCTGGTGATGATGTTTCTTTTTTGTACAACAGGCTGCATATTGCAACAATTTGCATTACTATATTAAAATATTGTTAACTGGAGACAGGTCATGCCCTGGCCTGTACTCTGAAGACCCATTTTTATGTTACTATGTATCAGCCCTAAGCAGTAAATACAAGTACTTTTGTCAGCAGATGGCAACAGCGATGAACAGTCAGAAGAAAAACAGCAACTATTTCCATCTCTCATAAACAGATGTTTATCTAAATGCAGTCTGAGTTTATTACTTATTTTTGTATGTTTGTTTACAGCTTTTGTTGGGATTCTAATTTCTTGTTCTCCTCTCTCCTACCTTACATCTTTAATTAACATGTAAGAGGAAGGCATGTATTTTCTGGAGAATAAAGTAAAAGTAATATGTGCTTTTGTAGAGAAGAAATGGGGAAGAGAGTTTTCTTTCCGTTTGTTTTGTACCTTAAGCTCTCAGTGACGCAGATAGATAGGCAGATAATTTTGGTGCCTGCTTCTTCCGTAGTTTGGAAATGCCCCACAAAAATAGCTTGCAGTTATAAGGGAGCTATTGCTTTCTTCCAGTGAGATCTCCTCCACCTTCAAATTCAGCAGACGTATGGCTCAACATTTATAAACACTTATATGAGTCATCCCCTTTTATTTTGCCTCTTCTTCCTGTCATTAGCCAAGAAATGAGTTCACTAGTTACATCTTTTTGCAAGCACTCTGGCATAAAAATCATCTGCGCTTGCTGAGGAAGCTTTTTGCAAAGCAGGATGCTCTGTTGGGTAGGATACTTTGTCATTTACTTAGTTTCCTGTTTAGCTAGAAGGTGGCTTGACCCTGTCAGGTAATAAAGCACAAGCCTTTCAGTTCTTTCAGTCCCTTGCTGGGATAGTGTAAATTCCTTTTGCTGATGTTGCGTGGAAATAGACGAAATTCAATCAGAGTCAGATTCTCGGAAAGGTTTTGGAGGCCAGCTCTTCCCTCGAGGAGTTGTTCCTGAGAGGTGACATGATATATGTCATGAGAAAAGAGGGGAGATGAGTGCTGTCTCTTCTAAGTTCTGCACTAAGTTCATTTCTGAAGGTGTTGATTCTGACTGCATGGTGATATGTAGAATAGCATCTCTTTTCTGATCAAAACAAAACTTGTTAGGCTTAAAGTAGAAGAAGATTGCAGTGACTTGTTGTCTTTGTATGGATGTAGCCAGTGTTCAAAGGGGAGAAAACCAAGGTTGTTTCTTTTGGTTGGTTTGTTTGCTTTTTTGAAGGGAAGCTATGACTCTCAGGGGTCAGGTTTCTTAAGATACCTTTTAGCCTAAAAGGTTTTTAATTGAAAGTGATGGAAAATCCATATGCCAAGCCTTAAAAGCACCTCCAATGTATTCCCAGCCACCTAGTAAAATTTAGGATGTGCTAGGTAGAGGCTGTGGCTCTGTGGTGGCGTTCCAGCACTGGCAGATTGTGTGATGGTGCTCTGAAATAGATCTGGTGAAAAAAACTGTTTTTATAGACAAACAATTGAATAGGGTGGGTATTAACATCTAGAGGGTAGCGGGTGAACAGGAAAAAGCCAGAAGAAGAAGCCAAAAGGCTCTCCCTCAAGTAGAAGTGTCCAACTAGATGCACTGCTAATGGAAAAATAATGTGGAACTTAACGCTGTTGTTGACCCCAGTATGATAAACAATGTTAATGTGAAGTTTTCTTCAACACTCACAATGTGACTGTGGAATTATACAATCTTTAAGAAGTTTAATAGGACTTTCTATTCTTTTCATAATATTTTTTAAAAAATGTATCTTTTTAAAGTTTTTCAGAGGAATTACTGTCATCCCCCCCCCTTTTTTTCTACCTTAATGTTGCAATTCCTTATTGCTCCACTTATTTGCAGACCACCAGTCCAGACTTGTCGTTTTTCACTCTCATGCAGATTTATCATTTTAGACTGACATCTTTTACATGAGGTGATTAAATTTGTTGTGCATGAATATGTGAATTGCATTTAGATAAGCTGGCATACATGTGACTTACAAAAATACTTTTTAAAGGCAGTTGCTTAGATTTTGTTTCCTCACCAATTGCGTAAATGTTTTTGTTAAACAGATTTGTAGATGTAGTTACTGCTGTTTTCTCCCATAGCTTGATATTGCTAACTTGTTAGTTCAGTATGTAAATTTGAGTGCTAAAGCTCAGTGGAAGTTATGTTCCTGATCACTGAAAGATTGGTAAGACATAGAATATTTTAGTTCTGTGTAAGAAAGTGGACATTTTAATGGACAGGAAAAACTAGTTTCAAAATCTCTTTGCTTCAGTACTGTGATATAATGTACAGTAAGGAATGAGAAAGAAAACTAGGAGTAGAAACTTTCCTTCCTGTTGTTTTCATCATAAAGGCTCTTTATGCAGGCATCCTCGTAAAATTTTTGGAGCAATGTACTCTAGCCTATTCCAAAAATAGCCACTTGAGAGACAAAATGTTTTAACAATTCACTGATATCTGTCATTCCGATTTTAAAGCTGAGTGCTGAAACTTGCAGTGACCTTTACCCATCAAAAAGTGTCAAAGATTAAAAGAGTTCTTTTGTTATTGCTGCTGTTTTTTTGTGCAACTGCCAAATCAAACCAACCTTCTGGCAATTTGGTAGCCCTTTGCATTGCTATTTCATTAGGAAACAGTACGCTTATTTTACGTCAAGCATACAGATTTATTAATAACTTATTCTCCTTTTTCTACAGATGCAAGTAGTAACAGAATTAAAAACTGAACAAGATCCAAACTGCTCTGAAACTGATGCAGAAGGGGTGAGTCCTGCCCCTGTAGAATCTCAGACTCCAATGGATGCAGACAAGCAGGCTATTTACAGGTAGTAATGGACTTGTGTTCTGTCTTTTGGAGGGTAGAGGGTTTTTTTGTTTGTTTTTGTTTGTTTGTTTGTTTTTAGGAAAAAAACAATAGGCAGATTAAAATCAGACGATCTCTTGGTTATTTTGTCTCAGTGGTTTGCAGGGAAAGAATCAGATCAAATTAGTTTCATTATCAGTCTTTACCCAAGAAAAACTTCCCCTTGTTGTGGGATTCCTTATACTTCAGCATAGCATCAAAGTTATTCTGAAGATAACTGCACTTAAGGAGCGAGTGTAATTTAGCAAGTTATTCTTGACTGCTATCTATGATTGCTAAACTATGATTGCTATTTTTCATACTGTAGTTCTTACCTTAATTGTCACGTTTAATTTTTATTGTGATTATCAATCTTTACTCCCTTTTCTTTAGGGATGGCAACCTATTGCCCGGTAGTTTGCTCAAACTGGATTAAATATTGATGTAAAAAAATTGTATTTTGAAATCTTCCAATGTTAAGCGCTGTGCTGAGCAGTAAATGCAGTTTTGATGAGGTTGCAATGTTCTTTCATTTTAATTGCTTTATAAAGTTGTAATTACTGCCAGTGAGCAGGTGAAAACTGAAGCAAAAAGACCTAGCACAAGTCTCCGAATAAGTGGATAACAAAATCATAGTTCTGCTCTCAGTCAACCTAAATGATTGCATAGGAGGCATTTTGTGATATGTAAATAAGACCCACATTGAAGAATAAGTGAATTTTATCATATTTGATAATGTAAATCTGGATTCATCCTATTTGTAAGTGCTAATCCCCATTTCTAATGCACTGTATTAATGTATCTCTTGTTTCTCAGTTATAGTAAATAAAGCAATATGCCATAGTTCTGTAGCTTGTGATTGTTCTGTTTATTTAAATATATTTATTTTACTGCTTTGCTTGTATCTAGATTGTACAGTAAATGAAAATGAAAAAACAAACTTTTGTCATGTTCTGCTACAGCCAATTGTGTTATATGCAATCTTTTCCAAGACTTGTCTTTATACTTCTTATACAAGTGGCTGTTACGTTACATGAGGTAGATATTTAATTTGTCAGTGGCATACATGTAAGTGAAATACTTAGTCATATATTTTAACTCTTATTCTAGGCACCCACTATTTCCCTTGTTAGCATTATTATTTGAAAAATGTGAACAGTCTACACAAGGTTCAGAAGGCACAACTTCTGCTAGTTTTGATGTAGATATTGAAAATTTTGTAAGGAAGCAGGAGAAAGAAGGAAAGCCATTTTTCTGTGAAGATCCAGAAACTGATAATCTGGTGAGTATAAGATGTTCATTTTATTTCTTAAACAATCATAATGTTTGCCTCTTCTTCATAATTTCTTGTCTCAGCTGGTGCTCATAGTGTCTACGCAGATACTTCTTCCTACAGGGGATTCTCTTTTTGTATTAATGCTGAAAAACATTTTCTGAAGTTTCTTCCAACCTTTCCCCCCACCCCCCCCCCCATCTATAAGCTGTTATTGGGTCTTTCACAGTTGTTTCCTGTATGGGCCTCTAGACTGGCTGAGATCAGTGTATAAGAAATGAGCAAAAACACATGCTTGCCATAGCCAAATTGACCCTACAAATCAATTTTAAGGTGCCAAGCATATAAAATATGTTTACCACTGATTGAATTTTTTTGGAAGTTATTCCAGCTGTTTGTTTGTTTGTTTAGCCTGGTTTCTAGGTAAAGGAGAGAAAGTTAAAGAAGAGCTGTTGTCAGATGAGCTTGCAAACTCTTAAACATTAACACATTTTTGCTCATATGCCATTGTCTCCTTTAGACTTTCTGGAAGTCCTTCCTGGGGTGAAGTTGTGATTTCTTCAGGCTGTCAGTGTCCTGCTTGAATCACATCTCTAGAGAACATCTCTCTTGGCTTTCTTGTAGTGCTTGTTTCTAAACTGTCTGCCTGCCCTCCTCTTTTTAGAATCATGTGGCAACTAGATTTTATCATGTTCATGAGTTTTTTCGATTAAAGGGGTTAAGTGTTGATCTACAGGGTGGTAGGGTTTTCTGTTTTTTGTTGTTGTTGTTGTTGTTATTTTGTTGTGAGTACCTAGTCTCTTAAGGAGACTGTGTAATAGAACAAGTCTTCATCCTTGAGCCTACCCATAGGAGAAAAGGCTACTTAATATTTACATTCACAAGCAAAACTAAATTGACAGCTGTAAACATCAATCAGAAAAAATAATGTTTTATAATGGATATCTAGAAAGATTTAAGTGTGCAATTAATATCCTATGTGGAAGACTAAGGTAATGTACCTGGTAAAAACTTCTAACCGAAAAGAAGATTTACATGAGAGAAATATGAGATACTGCTTTGAATTGATGGAATTGTTGCAGTGAACAGCATGTGAACAGTAAGTGAGGAGGGGCACATATGGTTGCAAGAAAAGGATCAATTTTGCCTGCTTTTGCGAGCAGACTAAATAGTCAGTTTGCATAACTTCATTTCTTTCCAAGCACTTTTTGACTGATTGTCAGTGTCCTGAGTTCTGGGAAGATAGTATTGAAATACTGTCATGAAAAATAAAGCTGAAAGTGCCTTTGTGTATTACTAGACAGTGTGAGAGGAGAGAGGACAGTATGTTGTAGAGTGAGGCAGGCTTTTACAACTCTAGCTAAAGAGGCTTGAAAAGTTACCTTTTCAGCTACTTGTTACCTCTTTTTAATTGTAGCTTACAGTGCCCATAACTGAAATATCTTAATAGATTGTGTCAATGCTCTTAGTATACGCAAATATGAAGTCAGGTTAGTTTAAATCCTCTTTAAGGATGGATCAGGTTAATGTAACTTACTTTGCATTAGTCCATCTGCAGGAGTGCTTCTGAAAAGTTCTTACATCTTGGCTGTGGAGCTGATGACTTGTACGCTGTCATGAACCACTACAGGTGAATTTTCAATGGTTTTGCCTGTTTGTTTTGCAGAAGACTTTACTCTCAGTTTGGAAACATTTTGAGGCTAAAGTAAGATTTTTGGAATAGAAGGCGACCCAAAACAATGCACTTCAGAAAGCTGGGAAAGCAGCTAAAGGAGTCATAGGCTTTTAGCTACCTCAGAGTACCTTGTGCATATTAAATGCATGTATTCCCAGTACATAAAGATAGTCTCAATATGAGTGTGAAGATTTTCAATTCATAAATGAAAAACAAGTGTTGACTTGTTTGACCAAAGCTATAGCCAGAGCAGAATTTAAACCACAGAATCTGTTTAATATCTTAATCTTTAGATCTCCATGGACAGATTTAGATGTAGACCACATGACTAAGATTTACTGGTTTTAGAATGACTTGGTTTTCCAGATAGAAGGAAGTTGACATAAACACTAAAACAGTTCCATGGATAAACCCTGTAGCAGAATGACTATGGCTACTGTAGGAAGATGTAAGAACATGAAAGAGAAAAAATTAAGGCAGAGAGAGATAAACCATACTTTTCCTCTTTAGCTACTACCCTAGTGTTAGAAGCAATGGTGTGGGGTGCTTTGTTTTTTTTCTTTGAAATGTCAGTGGAGTAGCACTACGTTTGTGAAATACTCGTAGCACAATATAATGACTGTCTTTTTAATGTGAGCAGAAATAAGTGCTTCAGAATGGCTATAAGGAGGTGGTCCTGTTTCAGTACATGAAGAGCATGGCTGTTCCAATAGGGCATGGAAATCTTTGGAGGTTGATCTGCACTGGTGCCATCATTTTAGGTACTTCTTGAACAGGAAAGGGTTCCTGCAAACTTTCAAAAAAAAATGTGTAATGAGGGAGAAGGGGATAAATACTTTAAAGAGACACTAGTTTCTGAGGAAAACTGCTAATGAATGCAGTTCATCACGGATGTCATTTTGCAGATGGTACAAAATCTTGTGGGATCTTTGGTTGTTAAAGCAGTGAATTGTACACAGAATTCACTAAATAATGTATCAGTTTTAGGATCTTGTTGCTTGACCCAAGTATCTAGAAAGTTGACTACCAGGTGTACACATAATTTTAGAATAGCTTCTTCCTTCATCTCTTTCATTCTGCAGTAGGTCTGCTGGTTTTTGCCACTGCTGTCAGTGGCACCTTCTGAGGGCCACTTGCACATCAGTTGTGAATGCAAAGACACTAATAAAATTTCCTATGTTTTTTTTCCCCAGAGACTTTTTGTGAATATATTTGCCTCCAGTTCTTTACTCAAAATAAAAATGAGTTCTGCTCTGCATAAAGCAGGTCCTTGCTCAGCCTCAGGTTGTTTTCCTCATTTGTAGCTCTGAATTTAACACAGAAATACTGTTTTCCCTTATCCCTTTGCTCCCAGTTTCTTTAGAAAAGATTATCTGGAATCTAATAGTTGGAACCTAATAGTTCTGGCTCAGTGGATGAGGGGAGGGCACTGAATGTTGTTTATTTTGACTTCAGTAAGTCTTTTGACGCTGTCTCCCATAACATACTCATAGACAAACTAATGAAGTACAGGCTAGATAAATGGTCAGTGGGGTGGACTGAAAACCGGCCGAACTGCTGGGCTCAGAGTGTTATGACCAGCAGTATGAAGTCCAGTTGGAGGCTAGTCACTAGTGGTATATCCCAGAGGTTGATACTGGCGCCAGTACTGTTGAGCATCTTCATTAATGACCTGGGTGATGGATGGGACAGAGTGCACCCTTAGCAAAGTTGCAGACTATCCAAAATTTGTTGATATACCAGAGGGCTGTGCTGCTGTTCGGAGGGACCTTAACAAGCTGGAGAAATGGGCTGACAGGAATCTTGTGGAGTTCAACAAAAGGAAGCGCAAAGTCCTACACCTAGGGAGGAAGAACCCCATGTTCCAGTAGAGGTTGAGAGGCAACCATCTGGAAAGCAGTCTGAGGATTGTGTTCAAATAATCTTTCTTCCTGATTGACCTGTTTCTGGTTTTAGTGGTGACAAAGTCACTTGGTTTATGTGATTCTTATGGTTGTTGATGGGCTGCACAAATCTGGCTGACTTTGCTTGAAATGGATGCGGAAGTCTAGTGTTTCATGGCACAGCTATGGTAGGAGGTACCTAACTATGACAGCTGAGGTCACTGCTATCTTAAACTGGAACCACATTGCAAAATTAACTTGTCTTTGGCATTGGGCTCCTGCTCTATAGTCATATTGTTAGCCATGCCTTTCTGTTACCAGACACCAAATGAAATCTGAGTGTGGCTTCTCCTCTGCCTGTCCTAGGGGCTGGGGCTCTGAACAGCTGCCGTGCTGACAGGCAGCTCATTTTGTCAGGGGCAGCAGATAGAAGAGCAGAAGAGTTTCTTTAGGATGAGGAATAGCTAGTCCATTCTTCAGGCTGTTCTTCTGTTTGAAATATTGGTGCTTGCACAGAGAAAACTGTAGCTGGGTTTAGCAGCAGTTTTTTCTTCCTTGTGTCATATAAATAAAATAAATGCTTAACTTTTTACATAGGTTTAAAAATCTCTGTTGCGGAGGGGAGAAAATAGGAAGGATCCTAATACTATGTTTCTTTTGTTACTTGTTGCCTTTTTTCTCCCTTTTTAACTCTGATGTTGAACAAACTGCGCACTTGAAGGGAGAAACTAGCAGATACTGCCAATTAGAAAGAGCTGGAAGGGTGGAGTGAGTAGGTTAGACAACTGCTTGCTTTCCACTTGTACTCTTATCTGATTCTGGTGGAGTCAAACAAATAAGGTGTAAATGCTTGTTCAGTAGTAATCGTTGGATTTAGAGCCAGAGCTAAACTGAGATGAATGGAGCATTTTAGTACTATAAAAGGCAACACTCAAGTCCGGGGGGGGGGGGAGTGTCACAATGTAAGGAGTTTGGCCACTAATTCAGTTAGTTCAGCTTTCTTCTTTTTATGCTTTGGGTTTTTGTTTGTTTGTTTTTGGAACTGGCTTGTAGATCTCAACTACATAGCTGAGATAGTTTATGTGACAGAACTGAAACTAGTGGCTCCATAGCAGAAGAATACCATTTCAGTGTCTCCACCAGCCTTAACTGGCTTCATACTGCGTATAGGCTAATTGACTAGATACCAGAAATTCTGAATTGTTGCAGATACTGATTGTGGGGGCTTTTATAGATGAATGTTAGTATCCTGGCAATGTTTCACACTGCACAGTCACTTGAAGTGCCTTGAATATTCTCCCCAAAAAGAGTTTGTTTTGCATTCAAAGGACTGCAAAATGTTCATCTGGAAGGCACAAACATTAGGTCAGTTTGGCCAGAAAGGAAGGTCAGTAAAAGCTGTGTTAGGTTATGCTAACCTGAGTAGTTCTTAACAAGCTACAGTCTAGATTCTAAATTAATTGGTGGTTTTCTAAATAGTATAAAGGATTTCAGCACTGGGAAATACAGTGAGAATCCACTGGAAATTTCATTTTAAGGACAGTCTCAGTCCATGTGTAGTTAAGCCTGGCCTATAAATAGGGTTTCAGTCCTTTTTGATTATCTTTATAGAGGGATTCAGTTCTTTCAAGTTATGACATCAACAGATTCATTTGGTGATCTTGAAACCATATGGCAAAGGGTATGGTCAGCGTAGAAATAGTGACACTCGACTGCTTTTGCAGTGTCATACCCAAGTCTGGCTTCCAGGTGCATCATCAATATAGAGAGTTCGCAGCAAGATGGATGGGAGCATTTCCATTAATACTGATGGCTTATGGTTTGTGTCAGAAAAGAGTTGTTAGGGTCCAGTGTATTTAGAAGGGCAAGAATTTCTCGGAATAGATCATAAGAATTTGAAAAGAGGGGGAAAAAATGGCACTTCTGTATGCAAGGTTTCTTCCTTAAATTAATTTTTAAGGTATCCTGTTTGTGACATGGCTTGGAGTAAACATTTTTTTTATTCGACTTGGTACAGCTGTTGCTGTGTTCCTATTCTTTTTCTGTATGTGTGTTTTCATGTGACTAAGACAGAGATGGTTTTGGCTTTAGCAGTACTGATAAGGTGTACTTGTACTCTGTGATCTTTATTCATCATGCAGGATGAGCAGAAGGACGGGGCATCCCCTATTTTAAGCAATTCTACCAAAAAAGAAAAAAAAAATCAGGCTCGTGTTCAAAACTGCAGCACTTAAAAAAAACTCAGAACTGTGTTACAGCTTCCCTGAAGCAGTGAGATTTCAGTTGTTTTCTCTTCCTTTTTTTGAGAAGTATTTGAGATGCCTCTCTTCAAGGAAGAGCATATCACGGGAAAATGCAAAGTTCAGTTTAGATTGATTTATGGTTAGTTTTTACTTTAATTCAATTTTCAGTTTGTTTGTCAACCATCAGTTTGAAACTAAACCTAAACTGAAGAGGTGACTCTTTTTTTCCAAACAAATGTTGATAAATAAATGATATAAATATGGGTAATAGTTTAAGGAAAAGAAAATCTGACTAAACAAAACTAATTCATCACTAATACAGTAAAATAACGTGTGCCCAAAGGTATATTATTTGTTACCTCAGGCTCAGCCCAGCAAAGAGTAGACGAGAGAGGCTAAAGAACTTCTGTTTAAAGCATTCACTAATGCATGTACTCTGTGTTGGTCTGCCACATGTAAAGAATTTTATAATTTAAGTGTTTGGGTCTCTGAACCTCTTCAACTATTGCGACATTACAGGATAATCATTAATAACCATGAAAGAAACATAGGTGACCTTTTTTGTGTGTTAAATCTCATTAAATTTGCATAGTTTGTTAACTCATTTATATTTAAGGGCAATTTTAAAGGGAACCACTGTAGAGGGCTACTCTAGAAGATTGCTGTCTTATATACCTCAGGGATGGGCCATTACACTTCTTAATCCACAGGCTTTTGGTGTTAAAAGCTCCTAAGAATTACTAGGTTTTAATTTGGAATAACCACCTGGAGCATATAGCTCAGGTTTTTCTGCAACTGTGCTTTTAAAGATATATATATATATTTTTTTTTCTGTTAGAAGGGCTAAGATTTCCCTTTTTTTGTTATTATTTGGGGGGGCTCTTGTTTATTTTAATGTAGAATTTTCTAGATTGGGCGAATGTCATGCAACTGGAAAACCTCTTGCAAAAAAACAGGAAAAGATCTGTTGTAATGAAAGCTAAAGTCATCATGAGGAGAGGGGAGTGCACCCAGAAGTTTACCAGCCTTGATCTCCTTAAGATACCGTGAATAAAGGCTACTTCAACCTCCAGTTGGCTTCTTTGATTAGAAGCAGTAGATGGGTGACATAGTAAGGTGTCACTTCTGGTCACTGGATTCAGTGCTCTGGCCAGGTAAACAAGCCTGTCTATGTGACAGATCCTTCCAAATACTGGTAAAATGAAGCTATGCACTATGTTTTAAAATATAATTCATTCAGTTTCATAAAACTGAAGGCTATTTTTCTTGGAGATCCAGAATAGCAAGTAAGTGTTGGGGGTGGCACACTGGATAAAAATAAAATCAGTAATTACTTTGCCAGTCTCTTGTGTGTGCATTTGAATGTCCTAGATTTGCTACTGCACCATCAAAATTGACATCATCTGGATTTAGTTTTAGCTTTTGATCTTCTGCCATGACCCTTACTATCACCTACACTATTCTTATGCAGTATGTAAATACCATTAGCTGTCTCAGCCTACAAGTCTTTTTCTCACAGTAAGCGTGATAAGGATTCTCATCATGTACATAGCTCTTGTACTTCATTTTTTGTTTAACTGTGGATTTGTGAAAAACTGTAGTTACTACAAGCATTGCTGAACAAGATGACAGACTTTTGAACCTCTTCATTCTAATTTTATACAAAAATAAATGCTAGTGGGTTTTTGTTACGGACAAAATGACAGGATGTTTCCTGTATTGTACCCCACCCCCCAGCAATCTATGTGACAAACTTACACTAAGTTATAGAAGGTTCTTCTCAGAGTATGTCAAATTCATCTGTACACTGTCATTTTTCTTGGTTCAGGGTGTAATGTGGAACTGAACCTTATGTTTCTGACTTGTAGCTCAAGACAACTACTGCTTACCAAGCCTGTTCCAACCATGCTTTTTAAATAGTATATTTGGATGGGATTATTTCCCATCCCTTCTAGTCTTGTGTGATATATGGCCCTGAGTTGTATGATGGTGATAAAAGGTCACATGGCTGTGCAGCCTCATCCTCTACTCCATGTACACCTCGACTGTGCTTAGCCTTCCTAATGCATCGAATGTGACAGGGTCAGAAATTATATTATACTTGTGTTTTGTTTCTCCTGTTTTGTAGTTTACTTAAGCTGTGGAACAGTACAGGTTTTATATGTAAATACATTCCTTTCACATTTCAGGAACGTATGATCAGTGCTAGACTACTCTAGTAAGCACTCTGCACTTAGTAACTCTGCTTAGATTGGGTGGTCTTTGTTACCAGAAGGTAGTGCTTGCTTAAATCTCTCATTAAATATTTTTGAAATTAACAGTTATTTTCATTTTGTTTCTAAAATACTTTCCTATTATCTCCCTAGATGGTAAAAGCAATCCAAGTTCTACGTATCCATCTGCTTGAGCTAGAAAAGGTTAATGAACTCTGCAAGGATTTCTGTAGTCGCTACATTGCCTGCCTGAAGACAAAAATGAATAGTGAAACTCTACTAAGTGGAGAGCCTGGAAGTCCTTATTCGCCTGTGCAATCTCAGGTATGTTTCAAATAGTTACGTGGATTTTTGCTTAAATTTCCTGAGGAATTTATAAATACACTCTGTTGCTCTTAGTTTGCAAATGGAATTTCTGCAGTTTCTCTAACTTTTTCAAATCTGTTAAGATTAGAAAGAGGTGTGTGTGTGTGCGCGCGCACATGCGTGTGCCACTACGTGGTGGGCAAATTTGTTGAAATGCGGCAGTGCTTAAAGGATCGGTTTTATAATTGGCACCCAGTACCTATTAGACAACTAGTCCTATGGGATGGTCCTGACATACAGAAGTGTTTGCTACAAGTTCTTGTCAGTCTTGCAACTTAAATTTCACTATCTGCGATCATTACTTAAGTTTTGGTATCTGGAAGTGTGGAAAGGAGTTTGAAGTTAGACAAAAATAACTTTTAAAAGATGTTTTTGTATGGCTGTAACAGTCTTACTCCTGTAGAGACAGGATGAACTGAATTTTGTATGTGGAAAAAGTAGAAATTATTCATACATAATAAGGTATGTGTAAAAGTTTGCATGGTTGGTGCGAGTAAGAACTTTCCTGAGTGGAATAAAACATATTAGGTACCTTTTAATACATACTACATTATTTTAAAATTGGAAGGTGTTAAGATAATAACTGAAATTCTAAAGCTGTGATGCTTGTAATAAAAGCATCAAGGGTCCATTTCATCTGTCCTTTATCCCTAGTGTGTTTGGAAACTTCATATACCTAGAATCACTTCCCTCCTAAAATTTCTCCAGGTGGTTTTATGTCTTTTCTAACAGTTGCTTTCATGAGGATTTTCAAAGATACTGATTGGTGGTAATGAGAAAGTTAATATAGGTAGTGATGAACCTCTAATGAAGTCCATTTCTCTTTGAAGTTAATCCTGTGTGTAAGCCCCCAACATGGTTTAGAGCCAAAATTACAAAAGCATGCTTTATCTCCTTTAAAAAAAAAAAAAAAAAAAAAAGCAGCAACTAATTGTTTTATTTTTCTAGCAAATTCCAAGTGCCATTGCAGGCACACTCAGTCCCCAAGGGATTATGGTGCCAGCATCAGCATTGCAGCAGGGAAATGTAACTATGGCAACAGTAGCAGGTATGACACAGTAAAGAAAAACTGGCACCTTGCTCTTCATTTTGATTTCTTTTATAGTTGTTACAGAAGATACACAATTACTTTTTAAAATGTTTTTCTTAAGTCTAATAATGTCTGAAAAGTTGTTATAATACAGTCAAGTGCCTTACTGGTTTCTGAATGTTAGTTTAATTTCTATGTATACCAAGTACATATATGTGAGTGGAGGTTAGAGTTTAAATATAATTTTAAGAGAACTTTCTGTGCAACACTACTTTTGTTAAAAGTCATTTCAGAGACTGGGAGTGTTTTACTCATTTTTCAAAAACAAAAATTTATTCGACAAAGACATGTATTAGTTAAAATATTGCACTTACTAGCCTTCTCCTGCTTCATGCAATTTGGAACCACACCTAGAAGCATGAAGTCCTTGAGGTTCAAGTAGTGCTGCTGTTGAATGGAGGTGGCATTTGAATTGGAAAGTTGTATCTTGCCAATAAGCAAGGTTTAAAAAAAACCCCAAACTTGAGTACAAATGCAGGAAAGCAATCCAGTCCGCTCCTACAGCATAAGATTGCAGAGAGGTTGCCCTAAGAGATGGTTTGTGCTTTGTGGCTTTGGTGCCCAGGACCATGCATTCACCAACATGCTGTCATCTTAGTTGACCTCATTTAGGTATCACCCAGGTGACTACCACAGCCAGTTAGCACAGACAAGGTGCCTTTTCAGCATTATGAATCTTGTTAGCTGAAGAGTGGCCCAGCTGCAGCCACATGATGAACTCTTTGATAGCCTGGTGGTCATGGCATTTTCCTTTGAAAACAGGAAAGGTTGATTTGAATTCAGATCTCTCATTTCCTGAACAAGTACCTTAATTGACAGACTGCTAAGGTTGATGTTACTCCCACTCTCCCTTTTGAAAGAGAGGAGAGAGCAAGTTGGGTATATCCAAAAGGAACAAATTAAATTTTAGTTTTGTGATTGTTGCAAGCCAGTCTGAACGCAGGCTGAAGCTGAAAGGGATCATTCTTCCATGTACCTCCACTGGCCCTTCTATTCTGCCACTCCTTTGTGTGGGCACTAGCATTTCTCTAGCAGCTCAGTGAGCGGCTGAAAATGATATGGCCAAAACCATGTCTGTTTTCGCTAGGTTACCACACAGCTGCGCAACTGCAAGTGCCAGCACTAGCAAGACACAGATGGGAAGAAGGGTAGGACTGCCCATTCCAGCATTAGCCTGCACTTGGGTCAGCATAAAGTTATGGTCAAATCACAGCATTAGGCATCTATGTCTAGAAAGTGTTCTGGGGGCTGTGAATCATAGCCTCTGAAGTTTGTCTAGTTAGACACTTCAACTTCAGAATTTCAAAGACAACTCTTCTTTCAGTATTTGCTATTGGCTGGCTTCAACATCTCCCGTTGAACATGGTCCGTATTCTTCCCCAACCCTCAATTTATTGACTTCCTGTATAAGGAACATTATTGCCTAACTTGGATTTGTAAATTCTACTTTTTTGGGCTCAGGTGCCTAACTACCAGTCACTGCAGTGAAAATGTTTTGACACTAAAGAATTCAAAGTCATCAGAAGCATTAAGTTTAGCCTATCTAAAGTACAGGAAACATAATCAGATTTAGCGTGTGTTTTTGTGGATGGAATAAATTTTAATGCAACTAAGAACACATCTTACATGTCTACTAGAAGAGAATAATTGATATGCTATCAAAACTGTAATATTGTCTGCAGTGATATGTTTATTTAAAGAGAATGAATATTTGAAGTGCTTTTTCTTACCTATAATCTTTTTGTTGGGTTTTTTTTGTTTGTTTGAAGGGGGGACAGTGTATCAGCCTGTCACTGTGGTCACTCCACAAGGTCAAGTGGTGACACAAGCACTGTCACCTGGGACTATTCGGATCCAGAATTCTCAGGTTTGTTTCATCAGCTTTATAGAAAAGTGTCTTGGGCTCAAAAAAATCTGATTGTTTTTAAGAGTTTTGGTTTAAATCTGACAAACAGACAGAATGAGCTTTGTGCACAAGCACATAGTAACTAATGTAAAATTAATGCAAGCACTGCAATAAGAATTATCAGTTTTATAACGTGGCATAAGGTCCCAGAGAGATCTGCATTGACATAACAGATTGTCATAGTTCCTAGCTGTTACCTTTCTTTTTTTCTTGATGGCAAAAAAGTGCTTATACATGGGTAATTAAAAAACAGATACCTTAAACTGGTTAAATAGTAAACACTTTTTCAATGATTAAGGCCTTTCTAATTGTTGAGCTAGGTTTATGGCAGTGTGGATTTGTGGTATTGCATTATGATGCCACTGCTGGTGTCAGAAATTTGACTTTTTAATCAAGAAGGTTGCCACCAGTGCTGTGTAATGTATGTAACTCCGAATTTATGTATGTTGAGAAGTATTTTGCAATAAAAATTTCAAAATACTGAGTTGAGACTATGGGTGACCCTCACATAGTGCTCATCAAAGCATATCCTAAAAGGTAGGGGCCAGCACTCTTTTTGGGGAGGCTCGTTAAAGTTTGATCAGGAGAGCCCAAAGGAAAAAATAAGGAAAAGGAAGCATGAAAATGAGACAAACTGAAGTTATGGAGAACCTTGCAAGCTTTCTCTTAGAGCAGAAAGCAGTAAATCAAGTCTTTCAGGAACGTGGAGCCAATTAAAAATGTGAATCAGGAGCTATCATCTCCACAGTAAAAATCTACTGGTAATCATTGACTCCCTCTCTTCTCTTCTTCCTTCCCTCCCACCCCCCAAAAAAAGAGTCTGCTTAGAGTATTCTTATCTTCTTTGCAGTAGCATGTATGTACTTGCCCAGATTCTGCCTTAGAATACATGCAGTTCTGTCCTTAGGTATCTTTTGGAAGGAAATGTCTCCTAGACTGGAAGGAAAATTAGTCTCCTAGACTGAAGTGTTTTTGAAGAAAAATGATTTTTATCCCTCGGGGGGGGGCGGGGGGGAAATAAGATACTGCATGGAAAATAACATCTATAGCTTATAAAGAAAGAAAGCTTTTCCCTTCAATATATATGTATCTATGGCTTCTCTTGATGTTAATTGGAATCTCCAAACCCACCTGTGCCTAGGTTTGGGCCTGTATTCCTTGTCAGCTGTGGGAAATCACTCTTCAAATTTTTCTTTCAATGTTTCAGAGTACTGTGGAGTGGGAAGAAAATACTAGGGGAGAGCTGTTGAAAGTTCATTACAACCTCTCCATATATAAACAGACTATTTAGGATGTAAAATGTTATTTCGGAAAGAAAAATATGCTCCAAATATATATGTGTGTGTATTGTGTGTGTGAGTATATACATATGTGTATATATATACACATATACAAACACACATTACAACAGGTGTGTGTATTTATAGGTGTATGGACACACACACACACACACACACACACACACACACACTTGTAATTTGATAATATAAATCCAGCTCAGAAATGACTTTAAAACTTGTTTTATACATGACATAGACATGACTGGCTTGAAGAAATTGTTCTGTGTTGTTTGAAAAATTTGTTCTAGAATGATTTAAGTTATAATTACCTGGAAGGGTATCTCATATGCAATTTGTATATTGTTTCTTATTAATTTTGCCTACATGCTGAAGAACATATCCACTGATGTTCACAGGTGGTCTTTTTCTTTTCTTAACCTGTGTGCAAAGGATTTGGTGAACCCATAGGAAATGAAAAAGGAAGTAGAAGTGAGAGAGAAATAGGAACCTTTAGAGAAATAGTAACAATGTTGTAAAGTGAATCAAGAATTCTGCAATATCTTGAACCTTTTCCCCTTGATAAGCCTTTGCATATACCTTCTTGCTCTTTGAGAATTTAGATGCATTTATTTAGCAGGACCTTAAACATCTTTCTTTGGGACTGTAGCACAATAGTTAATTTTACTTTGAGTCCTTAATTAAAGTCCTTAATCATAACTATTTTAGTTTCCATAGTTGCATATATCTGCACATAGTCAGTATATCAGGTTGCCAATTCACATTGCATTTTACACTTTTCAGCATATGCAAATGACTACATCAGGTGACAAGTCCATTACAGTCACAATGTAGCATGCAGCAGTACACAGGCTTATTAGCCTGAAGTCTAGTATGTAGGTGGGTTTTATTCTAAGTTATAGTAAATCACAAGATCACATAAACAGCCTGACAAGAGCTGCAATTCCTAAAACAGAGAAGTTACATAAAATGTGAAAACTATAGCAATCTGATACAGCATTTCCCCTGGATAAGAACACTTTGGAATGATACTGCAGGAAAGCTGCTCTTGCAAGCCTTCCCTAGCAAATGAAGTATCTTTTTATAACCAGTGTTCCTAAAGTCTAGTTTCTTTTCATTCTTTCTATAAATGAGTTATTTATACATTAATACAAAGTACTGCTATTACTATGTTAACTTCTTTGTTTCTTCTCAAATTATATTTGTAGCTTCAGTTGCAATTAAACCAAGATCTAGGCATCTTGCATCAAGATGATGGCTCGTCAAAAAACAAAAGAGGAGTTCTTCCCAAGCACGCTACAAATGTGATGAGATCTTGGCTTTTTCAGCACATAGGGGTAAGGACTGAAGATGATCAGGAGTTGCAGGGTTTCGTACAACTCTTTATGTAATCTCTTATGATTTGCTTCATAAAGAAGATAAATTTATTTTGTTGTCTTTTGTGTAATCCCCGTTCAGGGTTTCCCAAAATCATTTGGAGTACTTCCACAGAGTCTAATGTAGTAGCTCCACAGAGTCTAGTCAGTTGATTTTATTGTTATTTTAATAAATATATTACATTTGCACCCCATGATCTCAAAAAACATTGTTAGAAGGGATCTTTCTTCTTTTCAGCGTGTTGAGAATGCAGTGCTCTCTACACCCTGCTTCATGGCACAATGAAAAATAGTTCTATATACATATTTTTTTGTGGAGGAGAACTTCAGATTTTGGGAGATTATTCCCCTTTCAACAACCCTTCTGACATGTGCCAGTTGTAGTCCTGTCTACTTGTGCTTACAACAGAATGTCTTTCCTTTGCGAAAATATTTGTCCTTGAAGGATAAATAGGTCTTAAGTTATATTATATGTATAATTGATGGATAATTTCTGTCTTTAGCAATTGATTTTACAACAGACAAATGATACAGGAAAACTGCATGTACATTTCTATGTTACATGCAGTCTTTTCATCCATTTGTTTCAGGGTAGCTTTATTTAACTAGAAGAGGCTTGTCAGTACTCTCATGTGACATTGCCTTTAGACAGCATAACTAATCAGATCTTATCACATGCTGTGTTGCCCAGAGATCATACTGTTTAATACTGTCAGCCATGAGAAGCTTTTTCTTCTGAATTAGACATCAGCAATTTAATGGTATCATTTACACTTTCAAAGGTAAAACCAGTTTTTTGTAGTAAAATACTCTTTGTTAAGTGATCTTATCTATAAAAGTTTGTGAGGTTTCTTAAGTTTATGTTGTTAATGAGTCAGATGGCCTTAGTCTAGCAGCTTTAATCAGCAATAAGAAAGGAGTCCTTATTTTTGATGAGGAGATGAGATGGAAGCTTACACCTTTTTTGTTTGCTTTTCGTCCTATTTAGCATCCATATCCAACAGAGGATGAGAAGAAACAGATTGCAGCACAAACAAATTTGACACTACTCCAGGTTAACAACTGGTAAGACCAGAAACTCTTAATGTCTGTTACTGTCTCCACATGCTTGCAGCATGCAGAAATAGTTAATGAGTGTAACTTGGACATCTGGAGTTGAACTTACTGTAC
The DNA here is from genome assembly GCF_036370855.1 of Dromaius novaehollandiae. Taxonomy (NCBI): domain Eukaryota; kingdom Metazoa; phylum Chordata; class Aves; order Casuariiformes; family Dromaiidae; genus Dromaius; species Dromaius novaehollandiae. Next base: position 122,117,118 of record NC_088098.1, read on the forward strand.
ATAGTACATGCATGTTATTTTTATAATACATTAGCTATATTAATACTTGTGCCATTTAAATTCAATAATGACTCTGTAAAACCTTGCAATATTAAAGAATTTAATTTTGTCTATAGCTGAAGGGATGGAAACTCTTCTGTTTCTTTTGCAAGTAAAGAGATTCAAGTTAAGAGTACCTAATGACTGTGTAAAGGCTCTGGAAAATGTGCCCTAGTAATCATGGTTGCAAAGGTTTAAGAAGTTACTGCCAACAGGTATTCCTTCTTCGCTTCTGTCAAAGGATACTATCTCCTGAGCAGTGATGTCCAAATGGAATGTGTCAGTGCCTCAACTACTCATTTCATGGGTTGACATCTTTTAACATGTCTTATTTTCACTAGAGATATAAGATAAGACACCTGTCCCTGAAGAGGAGGAGCAGGGGTGCCAACATGCATCCTATTCTGCTCTGGGTATTGATTCCTAAAATTGTTGCAGCTAAGTCCAGCAGGACTCTTCCTCAGATTTCAAAGATGATGGTGGCTGCATGACCGCAGTGGTGTTCATTAAGGAAATACTTGAGATAGTGGCAGTGCACGAACTCCAAAAGTGGAGCAATATAACTATGTCTGCATGGCATGGTGGTAAGAGAGCTCTTTGGTACTGGGAGTTGACTAATGTCTCTGCAGAGCATTGTATTACACTGCACGGACCTGCCAGCTCTACCCTACTTCTTTCCACTGCAGGTAAAGATGAGTCCTCTATATGCTTTGGCAGATTTAGCAGGGAATGCTATCCACAGTCACAAGACAACTGCTTCCTGTAACAGCTAGCCACAGTGTAATTGATTCAGTTAATTGCTGGTAGCAAAGTGAGGTGTGGGTTAAGTATTTTCTTGTTCACTAGCAGAACGGGGAAGGGCAGAAATTAGCAGTCTGAAGTAAACGGGTGGAGATCAAGGACTGAAAAGGAATTGGGAAAGATCTGAAAAATGTGTTTGATATTGTCTCTTGGATCAGGAACTAAGCCTGGCAAAGCCAGGGAGCCTATAAAGTCAGTCATGCAGGAGCTTAAGGTAGTAAATTAAACCAGACCAAACAAGTAGTTATGGTAGGGGCTAGATTTTAGGTGATCCCTAATGAGAGAAGTATCAGCTTTTTGAGTTGTGCTGTCAGCAAGTTTTCTGGTGATTAGCTTTTAATAATGTCTTGAAATGTGCATCTGTCGTGCTGTTTGGAGAATTTCTTCCTCCGGAGAGGGGGGGAAAAAGGCTGCCAGCAGCAAGATGAGAGGCCTACTTTCTTAGCTAGTTTGGCAATATCAAAGGTCACCAGTGTTTTGGGAGCAGTTTCACGTGTTAAAAAGAATGTCAAGCCAAGCTGGTAGGGATAAGTGACATTTTGCAATTTTAATATTTCGGATTTAATTTTTTTTTTCACTGTATACTTGTGAAGCTGAGAGAGACAGAACATTTACAGCTTTCTGGTCATAAGTATTTCTTATCTTTGATTGTGTTTAGGTTTATCAATGCTAGAAGGCGAATTCTTCAGCCAATGCTGGATTCCAGTTGTTCTGAAACTCCAAAAACAAAGAAGAAAACAGCTCAGAACAGACCAGTTCAGAGGTTCTGGCCTGACTCCATTGCTTCAGGAGTTGCTCAGCAGCAATCTAACGAGCTTACGATGTCAGATGGTAAGGAGAGCTAGCTAGAGAACAGTTCATAAAGTTAATTCCTCTGTAACATGGAATTTGAGTGTTTGATACATTTGGTGGGAGGGGAACTTCTCGATATTTCTGCATGACTGTGCTTTTAATTTGGAAAAACAACAAAAATGTGTCATTTTTTCATCTTGAAAATTTTTTCTGTATTTTGTGGGGTGTTTTGTTGGAAATTATGTTGAGAAACTTTTGGTTTTATTTCAAAAGTTATGAAATGATGTAACAAAGGTTAGATGTGTGACTGTGTTCTCTCAGAATGTGCAGATACATCAGTAGTATTCTGTTTGATTAGCAATATTGGACTAAACTTTCAGCTTTGTGATTCTCCAGCCTTTCAGTATTGCTAGAGGGGCTGAGCATCTGCAATTCTATACATGCCTCGTGTTTCAAGTTGAGCACTGAGAAGCAGGGAAGTAAAATAGAGCTTCCAAAGATTTTGCTTGAAGTAACTTTGTTAGCAACAGATCAAACTAAAATATTTCTCTTTCTTAAATTGAATCTAACTGCTTTAATCTCAGAATCATCCTTTTGTTCCTGCAGCCTGCTGCTTTATTACAAGCTACAAACAGTTACAAACTTGTAGCAGCTTTTCCCTCAGCCTCTGCTGGATCTGACAGCAGCTTTATTCATTTAAGTCATCTTGAACATCTCTGAACACTCCCATTTTTCTGCAATGAATTAAGTTGCAGTACTCTATGAAAATTACCTTGCAATGACTTGAGTGGAGAATTGTTGTAATGAGTGTCCATAACACTAAGTTTAAGGTTTTGAGCCAGCTTTAATTCTGGGACTTACTAATATTTAAGTGCTTGACAACCTAAATAATGCAGCTTTTATTTTAATGCAATTCCTTAGGTTTTCTTCCTATTGATTAGAAACAAACTTTGTTATATATAACTCTGTGTTACTTAGAAATAGTAAATCAAGAAAGATGCTAAAATGTTATGATTATGCTTCTCCAGGTGCTGTTGTAACAATTACAGCTCCAGTCAACATGAATGTAGACAGTCTTCAGTCTCTGTCATCCGATGGTGCTACTTTGGCTGTTCAGCAGGTTATGATGGCAGGGCAAAGTGAGGATGAGTCTGTAGACAGCGGCGAAGATGATGGAGGAGATCTCTCAACGACAAATATCAGTGGGCTGGTCTTAGATAACAGCGATTCTCTGCAGTAGGAATCAAGACAGAGCGACAAAATGTTTAGGAAAAAGAATGAACTGACTGACTGTTTTTATAGTTTGCACAGCAAACATTTTACACAAGTTTTATTTCTAATATGTTTTATATGTAGATATAGAAGGGTGCACTTTTTTGTATTTCATAGTAAGCTTAAAGAGTGTTTTTGCAGGTGCAGCAACTTCTTTCAAATGTGGTTTTTTTCATTTCTTTTCATTTTCTTATTTCAGAAAATTATATCTAGTAATATAAAGAACCACATAAGCACCCCTTTGTTCTCTGATGAGTTGGAAGTGCTGCAGTTTCTAAAAAAATTATGCAGTTTCAATTAGTGCTGTTATTTAACACAGCTCTTGATGGGCAGGTGATGTAAATTTAAAGCATGTGACACTAGTGTGTGGAACTTGATCATTAAGTTAGATGCATATATTTGAAAGATGCTTCTGCACCTTAAAAACTGCTAGTCTGAGGTGGACAGCAACACACAAAAAGAAAATGGTGATGTGTGATTCAGTAGCGAATGTATGGCAATTTAAATAAGTTTAGTTTCTCTCATAGTCAGTGAGCCTGTTTATCATTTGCTATAAAAACTCCTATTTTTACCTTGCCGGGATTATTGGATAAAAAATATTTTTATAAATTCATTAGGAATTGGGATGACGACTGTATTAAGCAGGAGAAAAACAAATTTCCAGAGGGGAAAAATAAATGTTTAGTATTCCTATTTGGAAGGTCTGAAAACTGGCCAAATTTAATAAACAAGCCTACACTAGCGTTCTATGATTCTCAGCTATCCCATAGTGGTATAGTATATTTGATAATAGCATAAGAACGGCCCACTGTTTGATGGGATTTTGATATTGTCAAACTTTGATTTATATTATGTGTAAACTAATATTCAGATAACATTAATGCTGTATCTAAACTTGTATCTGAAGATGTTTGCTAAATGAGTATTCAGGTAAGTAAATTCAAACACCCACAATACTTCCAGTTATTAGAGAAATTTAACAGTTTATAGTTCATCCGTCTGATCCTGAAAAATGAAAAGTTGCCTATTACACAGTGATGAATTTTGCTATCTCTTTGCTATTTCATTGCGAAATATTTTTTTCCCCAGTACAAAAAGGAATAATTTATGGATTTATATAAAGTTTCTTCAAAGCTGAAGGTCACTACCAGAGTATACAGCAGGCTTATTAGAGTAGGAGATCCTTGTGTGTCCTTTAAAAACTGAGAATCAGTGATGGAAGGACTTTTTTTTTTGTGTGGTAATAGAACATTTCTTTTTTCCCAAAGTTTGGAGTCTGTGTCTGTCTACCCATGAACACTTACTTTTAAAACTTTGTATTTCCTGTTATTAAGTACAAGTAACAGACTCCAAGAGTCTCATGGTATGATCAAGGTCCTCTTTTCCTCCCAGTCCATTTGTCCCTATCTAGGTTCAGATCAAAGGCAGAAATTTCTTCTGATTTAGACCAAATCTAGTTGCATTTCTAACATGACAGGGAAAAGGACAGGGAAAAGCTTTTAGAATCTCAGACATTGTATTTGAACAAAGCCCTTCAGTTCAATCTTCGCATTTGCTAAATACTTAATTTTTGCTTCACAAAACACTCAGGCATGTGCTTAGGTCTCATTGATTTCAATAGGATTAAAGCATGTATTTTTTGACATGCTGAAATGCTTGGAAGCAAATCTTTAAAGATTGTTTCACAAGGCAATTTTAAGTCAGTATGATGAAAGATTTCAGAAAGAAATATCATGCTAGTGACTACTAGCTGTTTTGAAAAATTAGTGTTGGGCTTTACTCAACACAAGTGATGTTTCTGCAATGGCTTTCACTTACTCCCAGGTGGGGATTTTGCTTCTTGGTTCAAATGCAGTAATGATCTACTCCAGCTGGAGTTATGATTTCTAAAGACTTTGTTTTATTCTAACTTCTCCACTTTGCCACTAATGTGCCATGCTTATTAAAGAGCATAGTAAATGAATAACGAAAGATTTAATTAGGAAGTCTTTGGCATAGCATAACTAACTCGAAGGCTATTGTCAAATCTAGTTTGACCCCAAAGTATTTAAAAAGACAACTATTGTGTACAAATCATGCTCCTCTGGAAACATTCAACCTACTGTTCCTACAAATGATACCTGAGATGACTAGAACCAAGAAACAGATTCTGTATTTTTCTTTTAAGTTACTTTTGTTTTAACTCCTCAAGCACTTTGTCACCCTCACAGTTTCTATTATATAATTGGTTTTGTTTGTTGCTTTGTGTAGGGGTTTTATTCAGGAACCCTTGTTCGTATTAAATAGTGTGTTAATCCTAGTACTTCAAGCATGTGGACAGATGAATAATCTACTTCTCGGCGTGTACAGAGCTGTGGACAAATACGCTTTTCCAGATCAACCTATGCTGGAAGAATAGGCCATTGCTCACTTTCTCCTTTCCCTCTCTGACTATAGTTGTTGCTGCCTCGGATCTATCAGCAGAGCTTTCCCCAGCCTGCTCCAAGGGAGGCTGGGAAGCAGCTCAGCCAGCATAGCTGTGATGGTAGCAAGCAGTGTAGGGAAGGGCAAAAATGGGAAAAACTTCTGTGGTTTATAGATATACAACAGGCATTTGCCTGTCCTTCAAGATTAACAGAACTGAGATCTTAAAAAAGACAGGGCATTGATACCATTTAATCTGTATACAGCTGGCTGGAAGAGGGTTCAGAAATATGTGCAGTTTATCTTGCATTCTGAACTCAATTGGAAACAACTGGGCTTCAGGGCTTGCACATTTCTGAAAGTTTAAGTTTTGGAACAAATTGTCTGATTAGTTTTCTTTTTTTTCCCCTACTTGCAGTAGAAGTTTTATTCTCCTGAAATGTTTGCAACCTTATCTTCAGCTAGTGTATAAATACCTGGAAAATGAAGCTAACTGGAAAGTTATTATGAAAGGGAGAAAATGGAGTAGTTTTATTGGCAAATTAGAGAGAGAGGAAAAAAAAAGTGAAGTGAATTATTAAAACTGAAAAAACTTCATCAGTATAATCAAAGATATCACAACATATGGAACTCAAACCTCTTTTAATTGTTAGAATTTTGTAATTGATATGAACTGCATAGAAGTGCTTGTTCTTTTCATGACTTTAAAAAGAAAAAAAGTGGTGTTCTTCCCTTTTTCTTATTATGCAAGAAAGATTACTGGTTTAAGGGAAGCATCGCTGTTCAGGAAAGGTACCTGTTTACATTAGACAGTTAGTTACAAAGTCTTCATAGGGGACCTAACTTTAAACCCATGTATAATTCCCCCCTTCCCACCCAGAGCAATTAAAGTCACATTCATACATAATGGAAGAGCTAATTTGTTTTAAAAATCACTGCAGCTCTTCTGCAATTTTGATTATTGAAACTCAATCTTTTTTCAATGTAATCTAGATCATTAACCCAAAATAGGGTTCTCAGTCCACTTTTTCCAAGATTTCTATAGCAAGCAAGCCAATTTCCTGTTGTTATTTAACATTAGGAACATTGCATTTAGTAAATCATTTCCAAATTGATCAGCATATATTTAAAAATGGCTGCTCCAAAGAAATAATCATGTTAGAATTAAGCATTTAGAATCACAGGTACAGCTCTGGCTCTGCAGACAGTTTCCTAGATCTGGTTAGGGGGTCAAAGAGGCATCCAGCTAACCTCCGGGTTACTCTGTAAGGTTGTACCTTAACTGCAAGAGAATTGCTCCCTTCTTCTGGTCCCTGCTTACGATTAGAAAGCTTTTGGAGAGCCCTCCAACTTTCTGCTGCCTGCCTGCCTCAGTTTGCTTCTGAAACCAGGGTAGGGATGAGGGGATTTGAAGGGCAGGAGTGCGCGTGGAGCTGGTGTGCACCAGGTATTCTTTGGTCAGATTGTGGCCAGAAGATGCACCTAGACCAAGAAACTGGAGTTCCTACTTCCTGTGCTTTAAAAGTAACTTCAGGTTTATGGATCTTCTTGTGGAGCAGGGCCACAGAGACTTAATGCCTGGATAATATATCTATTTGTTTCTCTAATCACATGGAAAGAGAATTAGAAGGCAGTTCAACTTCCTGACTTCATGAACTTGAAAGCCAAAAGGATGAAACAAAGTCTTTCCAAGGGATGATAGTTTCATAAAAACTATTAGCTTTGTAGCAGTTAAAGTTATTTTGAAAAATGAAAACACATGCATTTAATTGTAATTAAAGTTGATTTAAGATTTATTTTCTGAAGCTGAGTCATCTTGGGAGAAACAAAAATGAATAAGCATTTGTCTATGCAAGATGAAATTCAAAAACATGTATGAATCAGCCATTTTTAGGTGCTGTATTGTTGTTGTCTTTTTGGCTTCTGTTACTTTGATTAATCTTTGAAACCTTTCAGCCTTAAATTCAGCTTAGTTTTAGAGCTGAACAGGCAAAATGTAGTTCTGAAATCTTGTCGGAAATGTAACTGACCTTCATTCACTCGTGAAAATCTCTTATGTTAAACAATAGAGATGTTTTGGTTCAGACTATCACCACCTCCTAAAAACAAAGCTAGCTGATAAATATCCATGGTAAATACAGGTTAAACTGTAATGTTCAAATGATCAAATCATCAGTCTTATGCTGAAAACACAATATAGCTGAATAGTAAAGCAGGTTGGCTTCACCAAACTCAAAGTCAGTGGGGCTTTCCCCCCCCCCCCCCCCACTTTGGCTTAATAAGCTCTTTCAAATAGGTTTTGGATTGTATGATTTCAAGTCCTAAAATGACTTGATCACCCGGAGTAAAGTATAGTAAAATTGGCACTAGTGGGCTCTTAAATGATTTCTCAAATCATATTACTTGGTCATTGTTATCTCCTGGAAATATAAAATCTGTTCTTTTTCTGTGACTTAGTTCTTTAGGACCAGCTGAGTGAGCACAGCTGTTTTGCTAGAGAAAAGCAGTGTGGGAGAAAGCAATGAAGCGCCTTACCAGTCTTGTAGACTACTATAAAGATATTTAACTGTTGTTAATAGAACCCAGTGTTTTCAGGTAGTGATGGAAGTGGCCCATAAATCTTTCAGTGGTTTAGCAACATTTGGTTTATAAAGTTGACAATCTTTAAAATGTGAACCCTGTATTATTTTTTTTCTCCCCTGGAGTGGTTGTTAAGGGATTTTGTGAAGCAACTGATCTATCAAAAGATAAAATTAATAATCAGAATGTGCTTCATGGATGATGTATTTTTACACTACTGTTCTCTGTGAACTTAAACACATCTTTAAAGTAAAGCATTCACATTACATTAGCAGTATTGTTTGGCTGAAAGACATATGTTTTTAAGAAATCTTGAGCATAGTTTCAACTAGTTAAGCAATTCTTGGCCAGGAAGAATCTTTGGCCTTTTTGTTTGTTTGGGTTTTCTTGTTTATGCAAATGCAGAAAAATGTTTACTAGTTCTTAACAACATGGGGATTTTTATTATGCTTTTGTAATGCAGGAGCAGCTTCGAAAGAAAGAATTAGTAGGTAAATAGCCCATAATGTGTGTGACTTTTATTTTTGTTTGTTTGTTTCAAAGTTGTTAATTAAAATGGCATGGACATCAAACTTTCAATAATGGTTCCAAGCATATATAGTACTGACTTATTTGAAAAGGATTCCCCCGTGCAAGTCCCATGTGCTAACTTTTTTAGCCAGGTAAGCTAAAATGCATTTCCAAAAACACTGCATTTTATTAGATCAGAAATCTTCAGAAAATGAGCAGGCTTCTAAGAAGATAGTTGCTGCGACTCCTCTCTAGCAAGAAACTGGAACTCATTCCTGCAGTGGGTGGGAATCTCATTCTGCGAAAAGGAAGACAGACATAGGTGCTCTGAAGATAAGACGCACTTCTACTTACCACTTAAGCATTGTTTATCCCTGCTTATGCTTCCCCAGGATCTGGAGTGGCGAGATCCCCAGCCAGTACAGCCCTGAGCCAAATCTGCCTGGCCTAAGGGGCCGGATGATGCTGTACTGCTTCGAGCTGGTGCAGCCTGCCGGCGCTGCGCCTTGCTCTGCTCAGCGGCACACCCGCTAGGTGTGGGCACCTCCAAGGAGTCCTGGGCATTTCACGAGCCAGGTCAAACTGTTCAGTTCACCAAGCCGGGGTCTCCAGCTCTGCAGCAGCTGTCCTCTTATCCGCTGAACATGCGGTTATAAGCGTGATTGGCAATTTTCAAATAAAAGTCTTTACAACTATTGCTTTACTTCACAGCATGTTTCTAAGGTGATTTTGGATCATACATTGTTTTAAAAGGTTAATCTGTGATTAATTGATATTATAGGCATGAGCAGTACATGTGCTAGACACGTACGTGATCATTTCTTTGTCTGACATTAAAACAGTACCTGAGAGTAGTTTGAGTAACTTCTGGGGACACAGCTGGAAATAGTTTCAAGTCCACTCCCTCCAGGGAGCAAATATTTCCTCAGTGTGAAAAAAAAATGAAGAGTAAACTTCTAAAAAAGATCCTTTCCCCTAAATCATGGTCAGGACAGTGTATTCCTCAGTCTTCTAGTCTCAAATCCCCCTCAAAGATAACTCCTTCAAGATGTGCCATGAGTCAGAACCATAATCCTGAGCAATGGATTAGCCTGTTTGCTTTTGTGGAGTGCCTGTTTACAAAACACTCGGTGATCTTTTACTATCCAACTTCAGGCTGTTTGGAAATAGCCCTCTTTGTAGAAAATCAAACAATCTTTTCAATTCCAAAAAGAAGGAAAATACACTGCACACACAAACTGTAAAATGAGGATTCTGGAAAAAGTAAGAAATAGTGGACCTGTATCAAGTACTGCATTATTCATTCAAAATCCCTATTTAAATTCGTGCAAGTTCAGAGTGTGCGAGGTATGCAGGAATAAGCCTGTGGTGTATTTTAAAACAAAAAAACGCACCCTTTAGATACCTTACTAAAATATAGAAGCCATGGGACCTTTATAAGTCAGCTTTGGTTTGTATTCCTGATGCAACCAGGGCATAATCTAAAGCTCATTGAAGTAACTGGGGAAAAACCCCAATGGATTTTTCATCTTCTCTGTTTTCTCTTGACTTTTGGGTCACAACTAAAGGTCAGAAGATTAGGCATACAGGGTGCTTCCTGACCCTTATTCCCAGTACAGCTTTTTGTTACGTTTCTTACTGGATCCTGAATATTCAGTGAGGCATATATTAAAATGTAAATGTGGTAATAACATTGAATTTAGAGACAATTTTTGTTAAGATCCAAATATTTTTAAACTTAAAGTTTGTCCTGAAAAACCTATAGATCATACTTAAGAAATCATTTGTATATCATTTTGTTTGTACTTGCCACTCTCAGAGCAACCTTTCTCTATTAGCTGCAAACTGCAGAGACTCTCCTTAATGTTTTTATGTTCATCAAATGACATTTCGTTTCTAACCTTGTCTGGTCTTTCAGATTTAGACTGTTCTTACCTTCGGTATAGGCTAGCGTGCATAATGGCAGGGAGACCTATTATACGTAAGACTGCATAAGCAAAATGAATTTCTGTGCAGATACTGATTTTCTTAGATACCTAGGAGTATATGTGGTTCCAGGGGTGAGATCCAAATGAAGACCAGGAGAGAAAGTGAGAGAATATTTCTGTTGCTGGTATTTCACTGTATTTTTGTATTCAGACAAGAAGATGATTTTTTTGCTGCGTCAAAGGATTAGAAGACTACTTTGCACTGTGGATTATGAATAACTTTCTTAACCTAGTACCATTGCTGGATTGAGACCTGAAAGCTCTTGAACACTTAAAGAAGCTTCATCAAATAAAACTCAAAATTGCAAAACTCCAGAATTTTTAAGGAAGCGGGCTAACGTTCTTAGAGTATACGTACAATATCTTTTCTGCCTTTCAGATGCTGGGTGAAAGAATACTCCTGAGTTGTTTTTAAATGCAGTGACACTTTAAGCAGTTACAGAAATAATTATTTTACTCTAAGAACATACATTTTGCTTTCAAACAATTATTTTTGTATTTTTGATTTTTTTTCGCCTTCCTTTCTTTGAAAGCTGGTAACAGTTGATCCTTGACTACATAGCCCTCAACTTTTTCTGTGTCTCTTGGACTTTTCAGCTGTGAATGGTGTTGAATAATGACTCCACAAAGCACTCCAAGGTTCAAAGCAAGCTTTATTAGAAAAATTCCAGCCCAACTACTTTACAAAATGAGTTGTGGATGCTACCAGGAATGCAGTAATGGAATGATAAATAAAGCTAAGCTGTTGTTAGCTTATATGCACAACATTAAAACTAAATCACTTTAGACCTAAAAACAATTTGTACATTATTTTCTGAAATGAATGTGTGTCATTTTTGTCATGTACATCTTGTTTTTATAATGTGTTTGCCCTAGTAAAAGGTCTTAAGTGTAGAATCTGCATATTTTATCACAAAATACGCACTACTTAGGGAAACATGCAAAAAAACCTCTCTATTAAATCATGCAAATCCTTAATTTAAAAAAATTACACTTAATAAATTATCAGAAAAATCCATTTCAGTTTTGAATTTCGGAAGTAAAATGTATACCGTACCAAGCATGTGTCCTTGCAACCCAAACTGTTGGGTTTGCTCTGAAGCTCCTGACCAGTAAATCTCTCTCCTTATACAGCCCCTTCTTCTGTACTTTTGACTAACGTAATCCAAGCGTCAGTTTAACTGCCCTTCCCCGAGAACGTCTATTCTGAAGGCCAAATCTACATTTTTGGTTCGCCTCAGCCCCATAAAAGAAGGAATGGTTGTTGTTCATAATGCAGAGAACAACTGGGACTTTGATTTTTGCTATGCACTCTTATTTGCAGTTTCTTAGTTTCTTCTGCAGTACCTCAGTGATATTTTTCACCGTAATAGTGATCCAAATGAATACGTGAAGAAATCTAATTTAAAAAATCTTTCAGTCCAATGTCCTGTTTACACTCATATTTTTCTTTTTACACTGATCCAGTCACATTTGTGTGTGTGTTTAGTTTTCATCAGTGCGCGGGTTTGCCAGTTAAGGCGTTACACCTTTGTGGTGCTGACAGACATGTCGGACTTCATGCATTTAAACTTTCCCATAAGGCACACGCTCAAAACATAAAGTGACAACTTTTATCTCCCTCCCTACCCCAACATTTTAAAGTCTTTCCAGAGGGGGATGCAGTCACTCCGTTACCTGTGCCAAGTGGGTGCAGTTTAGTTAAATGGGGTGATCTGCTAGGAAATCTCTGTTGAAGGGGCCACCTGGCTGCTGATCTCATCCTGATCAGACGTCATGGGTGTAAAACTTGCTGCAGAATCAGGCTTTCTCACATAAAAGCTTAATGCCTAGAGAAAGCGACAGGCAGCCAAAGCCCTAAACAGGGCTTTACAGATGCGGGCTGGGGGGAGCGTAACTACAGCGGCACTAAAACTTTGCGATAAAGGGCCCAGAAGGAATCTGCTTGCTCCGAAGGGGCGAAGGCCCAGGGCAAGCGCTCTCGGCACCATGTTGTGTTGCCCTGAAAAGACGCCTCCTAAAGGATTTCCTCTCATGAATATTCCAGCCTAACATTTTATAGTTTCATGAAGGAGAAATTGAAAAGGCTTGTGGCATATGTCCAAAACACAGCTCTATTAAAAATCATTGTAATGCAATGGCGAAATCCTCATCAGTTCTACAAATTATTTACAGAAACGGTAATGGCCTTTTACAAAATTACAGGATACTGAAGAACCCAAACCAAACACCCAAACTTGTCTGCACTGTATGTAAAATCAATTCTTTTCAGGAGCTGCAAATTTCTTTTGGTGTTGTGGCTCAATTTTGGGGGCTAGTTTGGGGATGCACAAGAATTTGTAGGTAGTTTTGCATTTAAGAAATGGGTGTAAATTCTTACCTGCAAACACACACCTGGCTATGATGCAAAATTGTAGTAAACATGCAAATGAGTAGCCACAAAACTACACTATTATCCAGAGCATGGGGAAAGTCTGACCTGGAAAAACACAGATACTGGTAACACAAATATCATGTCCAAAATGTAGACAAGCAAACAGGTGATTAATATTGGAGAACACAGGACAAAACCCTTTCAAATAAAGCATGCTAAAAACCAAAACATAACTGAGGTGAATAAATTCTGACAACTCAACTGCATATCATCTTTGAAGTGGGTTTCTCTTTCTCCCGGTGCTAGCGCGAGTGTTCATGGGAAAAGTAACGTGGTGTGCTTACTTATTTGAACATCATGAAATGTAGACCAAGATCCTGTGAGGCTGCCAGGCAGAGTCCATAGCTACAAACTGTCCTTAAATCAGAAACAGGTAGCGCAGTGGTGGCAGAGCACAGCACCTACTCCCATGCTACATGTCGCTGCTGGTGAAGGAGCCAGCAGGGATGTTCAGCAGCTGAGGCTGAAGAATTGCTCCTCATGGTTCTCCTGCTGATCCCGGTATCTGTGCAAAGAGCATTCGCCCAAAGACAATATTCAGTAATTGCCGTCTGTCAGTCAGTCTCTCCCCTCCAGAGGTTATCAAGGAGGGGGGAGGTCGCACAAAGGAGAAGATGCATGACAAAGAGTAAACAAATCTCAGCAGACCGACACCCTCCCCAGGCGAAAACGAGTTTGCATGAATCACTCGTGACTGTTCGGGAACAATTGCTACATTTGCAAAGGGATTCAGATTTCTTTAAATGTTTGGCAAGCAAGCAAGAGAGCAAACCTCATGGGCTAAAATATTCACGCGTCTTGCAGCTCTGTAGCTGGGTGCTGCCTTCTACCTTCTCTCTTATAGAACCTACCTCAGAAAACCACTGAAAAATAAGAGGTGCTGTTTCTTAACCCAGTTAATTGGTATAAGCGACGAGTTTCTTGCCTTTGAACTGCGACAAAAGCCTAGCTCAAGCAATAAAAAAGTTGCTGACTGCCTGAACATGGACTTGACTTTGTGCTTCATGTGGTTTTGCACACTGAACATTAGTGCGTGATAGCTTTTGTCAAGCAATTTCACGTCCTGGTTTGCTGTGAACTGCCTTTCTCACCCAGAGAAACCCTCAGGTTTATTGCATTTTTGTGTAAGTCAAACACAGCAAAGGCGAAACGCCAAGAAGTGAAACTGCTGAGGGCTTCGGTTTTATCCAGATGCACAGAGTAGCCTCTCTGCGAGGTGGCTCCTCACCAGGTTCATCTCGTAAGTGGGGACAAGCTGGGGACCCTCCCAGGCTCGAGCTGTGTGGCTGGGGTATGACTGTCTCTGTGATGAGAACGGGTTTGTAACAACCAAACCTCTCCCTCGGGAAGGCATACCAGGTACAAAAAGTATTCACCTAAAATCCCTTTTCTTCACCAGGTTCATACTGAGCGACCCCTCCCTGGGTTTGATGTTGGCTGCTGTGAAGGTCTGTGCACTGCTCCATCAGCGTCTTAATCTCGCTCAGCCAGGGACCTTTTCAGTGAAGCCATTTTATGGTTGATAACTAGCGCTGAATTCAACAGAGCCAACAAAACCAAACTTAAATCCTGTTCTTGCACCCGTGGCAGGTGCAGCAGTTTCTGACCGAAACCAGCCTTTCTAGGTAGATTAATGCCAAGCCTAGTAGCCTGCAGATTCCCCCCCCCCCCCCCCCCCCGATGCTTCCCTGTGGGTGCCTGCAGTGTGGGGCCAGGCTGTGCGCCCCCCCACGTGGCAGCACATGGAGCTGGGCCAGGAGTGTGCAGTGAAGCAGGGAGGCAGGGGAAGTCCTGCAGGTGGGGAGCTCCTGCTGCCCCGGCCAGCAAGCAGGATTGCCACCTTCGCTCAGGCAGACCCAGGAAAAACAACCCCCCAAAACTGAAACCAGGCCAAGAAGGCCCCGGACGTGCGCAACACCCATGTTACAGATGGGGGAGCTGCAGGAGAGGCCTCTTTGCTCAACAGTCTCTGGTTTTGATGCCATGTTTTGTACGTGCGGCTTGGAGGCGCCAAAGGGCGTTTGGCAGCGCTGAGCACTTAACCTTTAACTAGCTGAGGTGGATGAGAGCCACAGGCAGGGTCAGTGCCTGACAACACGCAGGGGCCTCTCATTTATTTCTAAAAAGCAAATTCGCCTGCCTCATCCGCCTTTCTTATTAACCTACACCTGCATCCCATCCTCCCGCTGCCTGTTGCAGTCGCACGACATCAGGCCGAGCAGTAAAAGGGAATAGCCGCACAAGCCAGGGAGGCTTGTTCAATGTTTCCAAGCACACTGGGGCAGAAATGTCTGGAGAGAGGATTGCCTGGCTCAAGCAACATCAGCTAATGTGTAACGAAAGCATATGTATGCCAAAAGTTTATCGGTAAAATTGATTTTATTCAGCCTCTTGAAAAAAAACACAATTAGCATTCGTTAATATCTCAGCCTGATTAAGCTGTATTTTTGATTACAGTCTTCCTGCAAATACACATTACATATATATATATATATATACTTCTATGGCATTCAGAAAATGAAGTTCTGGTGTATCCTTGGTTGGTTCTCAGTAGTTGGACGAGGAGAGCACAGGTGAGGTGGAGATGCACAACTCAGTATTTCTAGTGTACCGGGGCTCTGCAGGGACTTGCAGCGGGGTCAGGCTTGGGTAGCTGTTTTGTTGAGGTGGCTTCGAAGGCTACATCCCTCATATCAACTTTCAAGGCTTTGCTCCAACAGATGAAGAAGCTGGAGGGGGTTTGCCTCCTTTTAAGAGCGTGTACATGTGCTAACCCATCAGCTGCCCCCCCCACCAACCTCTGTCTGGAGTGAGGAAGAGACAAAAAGCCTGGGCAGGGGGGGGACTGTAGATGATTTTGGTCCCACCAATTCGAATCTGATGGATTTCTAAGAAGCTAAAGCCTAGATCCTGGAGCAAAGTTTATCTGGTAAGTTAACTTAAAGCAGTACTATCTATGCACTATATAAACATACATACAAGAGGACCATCATCTCACAAATAAATAAATAACCGCTTTGGTTTCATTTACATTCTAGCAGCAACCAATCTAACCTTGCTGCCCACCGCCATGGAGCAAACCTTACGACAGAAAAGATCACCCAGCTATAAATGTTTTGACCTGGCTTATAAATGACATAAAACGCGGTCTCCCTCCAGCACTCTGTGGCACGGACGTAATCACTACCGAGCTGTACAGGACAGCTCGAAGCATTTAAAGCTGCTCAGTGAGGATGCCCCAAGGTGCAGAAAGCCTCCCGCCTTGGGGTAACGCAGAGGAGGCGGAAAGTGGATTTATTCCTCGCTTTTGCTGCCACTGCACTGCAGCTGGCCTCCCTGTGGGGGGCAGGTGCAAACCTGGGCACCCCGGGCAGTGACGGCCCCCGCAGGCACCGGCAGCTCATCCTCGTCGTAGCAGATGCACTGGGGGCAGCCGTCGGCCATGGGGCTGCCCACGGCGGCGCAGGCGGCTGGCACGGCGGGGCAGCGGGAGGCACAGGTGATGTTGCCGCTGGGGCCGCAGGTGCAGAGCCGCCTGGCGAAGTCGATGTAGAAGGACTTGCCGGCGGGCACGGGGCCATCGGCAAAGCCCTGCATGTCACAGTCGCTCTGCAGGTAGTCAGGGCAGGGGCAGGGGGGGCCCAGGGGCTTCGCCGCACCACCGTGGAGCAGCAGGCAGCCGAGCCACAGGCACAGCAGCCCGGCGAGAGACATGCTCCTGCGGGGAGAAGGGAGGAAATGGGTTGCAGGAAAACCGGCACCCCACCAGCCGCCGCCGGGGAGGGCCTTTTTGGCGGGCACCTCTCCCCAGGCTGCGTATTTAGCCGTAAAATTGCTCATCGGCTGGGGCAGTTCACCAAGACTGGCTGCTTCACTTTAGCACACAAGTCTCAACCCGAGAGCCCAAAACCTCATCCCGGTGTGTCCTCCGGCACCTGCAAGGAGAGCGGGGGGTGTCCCCAGGCCATGATCTCCCCAGTGTCTGAGCACCCACTAAGGGTGCATCAATGCTGTGCAGGCTGGGCGTCAGACCACCGTACTGCAGGTGCCAGGATAACGAAGTGCTGCATTACAGAGCCTTGGCACGGATCACCTGGCTGGGGCAGGACACTTCTTTATCCCTGTATTGACCCTAAGAATTTAAGTTGCAATGACTAATTTCCCCTGGGAGGCCTTCAGGCTTGGAAATGCCTCAAGTTAAAAGCAGCATGGTTTCCTCTGGTAGCTTGTTGCACAGCCACTACTGTAATTTGGACCTTATTTCTCTGTGGAATATGTCTGGCTTTTCGCTCCCAGCCACTCCTGCCATGCCACTAGCCACCTGGTACTTTGCTGCTCATCTTTTCTAGCCAGCCCACTGCTCCACGAGAAGCCCAGCAGATCGCCCAGTCCTGATTTCATTTTGTGAAGTCTTCACTTCATAAGGAAGATATTTCAGCTCTCGGGCACAACATTTTTCTTTGCCTTCTCCAATTTATCAGCCAATTCGTTTTCAGCCAAGGTTGCAGTGTGCCAGCGCCACTCTCACAAGAGCCAAGCACAGAGACGAACTGCCCCTCCATGCCTGCTCACGCCACCTGGGGTTAGACTTTCTAGGATGGCACGAATCACCTGGCCAGCTCATACTGGTTTCCTTTTCTGTTTTAACCCCCAGAACTAGTCTTTTTCTTTTTGAATACCAGCTCTTCAAGACACTGCATTTCTGTAAGTGTAGCCTGCACTTAGGGATCCTTTCCCCTGGGGTGACTGATCTTACATTTTCCTGTATTGAATACACTTGTTGTCCCGGTACATTGGATCCTTCCAATCTGGATCACGTGTCTGATTGCCCCAGTGCCACCTTTGATTACAACTCCATCATTACTTTCATGCTATGTAGTAGATAACCCACAATTTTCTACCCTTGGACTACCTGCAATTCTTCTTAACATTTTTTAAACAAAAATATTTATAAATAGCATGATTGCATGGAAAAAGGCTGAAAGCATGAACTCTGTGTGTCTTCTATTTGG
Organism: Dromaius novaehollandiae; assembly: GCF_036370855.1. Lineage (NCBI taxonomy): Eukaryota > Metazoa > Chordata > Aves > Casuariiformes > Dromaiidae > Dromaius > Dromaius novaehollandiae. Next base: position 122,134,949 of record NC_088098.1, read on the forward strand.
AAACAAGAGAGAACACACAAAGTAATATTCTTTAAAGCCTTCCTGTTTTTAAAGCAAACTCATGCTTAAGTTACTTATCGCTCTGCTTCTTCCCCATTGTTAGAGACTGTTCTGCCACTTGCTGTTTCATTCACACATTTTAATCTACTACAGCTATTTTATCACTACTTCCAGCTGACTGATGGCTGTGTTGATAGCATTGAGCCCAGACCTGCTCCTTGAAGGTGGCTCATGGCAAGACTTGCGCACACTATTTCCCTTTTGCAACCACACGCAGCGATCTCTTCGCTGTTCCCCGGGTCTGCAACTCACTTTAGGCTTTAGATATAACATGTAAAAACACAAAAGCATGTGTTTTGCACATGTTTTGCAAACACGAAACTCCCAAACCCCAGCGCTCACCTTCACCCTCCAAGCCTATGACTTTTGCCTAGCAATAGGCTCAACAGAGCCTGTTTTCAGTGAAGGCCAAACACTGAAAGAATTTGTCAGTCGGCGGATACGGAGGAGACCTCCTCCTGCTCGTGCCAAGCCAGTTTTTCCTTAGCTCTGGAAAACCAGACTATCGGCCCCATAAACTGCTCCCGTTTTGCCATGCCGTGCTGCGGGGCCCCATTACCTGGTGCGTGGCGGTGTGTCACGGTGGGCTCGGGACTGGAGAGGCATCCCCATCGTCCCGCACTGCCCCGCCGGGGCCTCTATTTATATGCCCCAGCCCGTGGCTGCATGATGAAATGCTGGCGGCATTGGTGGGGGCGGGGGGGGGGGGGGGGGAGACGCGGAGGCGGGGAAGCCCTCGCAGCACGAAAGGTGGCTGGGCCGGGGCGGGAAGATGTTTATCTGGCCAGCAGTGTCAGTTTAGTCCCTGGGGCTGCAGACTCACCCAGTCTCCCGTCCCATCCCGTCCAGTCCCGTCTGTGGGGTTAAAGGGATTTAAAAGCGCTGAAGCGAGGGAGTGAAGAGCAGGGGCGTCCTCCCCCGCTGTGACCCAGGCTCCAGCAAGTGAGACGGGGCTGTCACTGGCCAGCCCCAAGGCCACCTCTGCGATGTCTCCCCTCATCCCTCACCCACCTCCCACTGCCTGGTGGAGCTCCTTCAGCCAGCAAACCCCCATTTCTTCCGTGGTGGTGTGCAGTGCTCCAGACTTTGCGAAAACAAGCCACACCAGGCACGGCACGCTCCTTCTCCACGTGACCAGAGGTGCGAGCGGGTTGGCGCACGTGGCCCGAAGCCAGGCGGTCACGGGTAGCTGCTCCGGCTGCCGACGCTGCAAGTGGTTACACCCGCTCCCGGCTGCACGCAGGCACGTGGCAGAGCTACAGCTGGGCAAGACAAATGCCTGGTTTCACTTCAAGCCATGACCCTGCCTCAGGATCGCTCCACCGGTCTGGGGACCTGCAGTGCCTCTGGATCCCACCTAGGTGCAGCAATCCTGAAATGACCAGAGCTTATGTATAACATTTTGGTTCCCACACTCACAGTTGACATACTTGTCAACCGTGCCATTGTAAAATCATGGTTACTATTCAGCAATTATTCCACCCTCTGCTGAAGTGCAGCTGTCGCTAACGTAGGCTGTTTACTGCTGTCAGTCACCGCGCAGCAGCACTGTTGTTCAAAAAAGGAGCACTGTTGTTTGGACAAAGCCGTGGGGACCATGGATATTGCAAAAAGTCTCAGGGCGGCAGAAATCTAGGCTGTGATTATGTGCTATTAGTCCATCGTCTGGCTTTTCTTCTGTTTTTTTTTTTTTTTTTTTTTTTTTTTTGAAGCTGTCTCATTTCACACATCCAGGTTAGTGCTCATCCCCACAAACTCTACGCTCAGCGAGCACAGGTGCAGCCCCCTGCTCTGGGGCGAGCTGTGGGGTGCAGAGAGCGAGGAGAAGGGTGGAAATCCCTTCGAGATGGTAATGGGGAATGGCCAGCTCAGCCCTATTTCTAACCTTATCCCAAAGGGAGAAACTTTCCTCCATAAATAAACCTTGAGTTCTCTCCCTCTGTCAAATATTGTATCCATTTTTGTTCAAACCCACAATAACACTGTGTTTTTTATAATCATAGGCAATTTATGGGAGGACAGACTGTGAGGACTACCTGTCCCTGCAGCCTTGGGTACTGCTAGGCCAACCACCTCTGTAATCTTGTCTGTGCACACAAGTGGCAGCAGCCTGGAGGTCTCCTTCCTGCTCTAACCAAGCTCTTGGGTGTGATCCAGGCACCCTAAGTCTGCTCAGGCGTCTGGGAGAGGCCAGACAGCAGGGCTGCCCAGCAAGCAGGGGCTTGTTTTCATGTGTGCTCATAAGGGCCTGCTCTGGGGGGGGTGGGAGGGGTGGCAGCAGTCTGCAGGAGCGGGCAGGCAGCCCCCTCCAAGGTGTCTCTAGAGGAGGCTCAGGAGGTGCCACATGCCTGACCTCAAACCTCAGGAGCTGCCTTTGGGACAGGAGCTGTCCCGTCGGAGTGCTTGCTTAGCGCATGGGCGAGCCAGGGGGTCAGGCCCTCGCAGTTTTGGAGGGGAGCTCTGCAAAGGGAGACGCGATCCTGGCTGTTGGGTGGACATGAATTTCTACTCCTCTTGCAGCCAGGCCTGCTACATAGAAGCAAACATTAGAGTTAGTGGGGTGTCAGGAAAGGTCCAGCGTGTCCCAAACTTCAAAATGGTCCAGATTCAGGTTCAGTTCTGCACTTTATGGGGATAAGAGGCATTTTGAGGCTTGCTTACATATATTTGAAATATATATGTGGGCTAATATCCTTCAGTTTGCAATATGGTTGCTAAAAATGAATACAATACAATAAGGTTGATTGAATCAGTATTTACTCTTCTGGACAGATACAGTTATTATTCAAGCAAAAACTTGCAGAAGATCTGATATAGTTTATGTAACTCAGGAAACAAAAGACGGCAGAGACACTATTCCTAAATATAAATAGTTTAGCATTCTATAATTTAATACAAATCTTGTACAAAACTAGATTAGACTGAAAATATGGACTAGCCACTTAGCAACAAGCCAAAATCAGACCTGGTTGTTCTCCCCTTGGAGCACTTCCGAAGACTTATGCAAAGCCTGCAAAGCTCTTAGCATGTTTTGAAAGTGACTCCCCCAAACGATTTCAGAGATGATTCAGTTTGTTCCCACATCACTTGTTTCACATTTGATTTCATTCATGATCTTGTAGCCATGGTAAATAGCTCTTCCGACCTTCATTATCAGCTCTTAGAACATAATACTCCAACAGCAAAAACAAGATCAACCTCTCCTTCTCCCCCCCGCCCTCAGTAATGAGCTCTCATGGTGAATATTCATGAAATGAATATTACAGAAAATTGTGATATAGCTATAGCCCCTCTCCCTCTCTTCCCTTGTCCCCAGAAAGGAGACTGAGGTGAGATGAAAGCTCTCCAGCAAGAGCAGGGTGATTCACTGGAGAGCACAGGCAGGGGGAGAGCAGTGCCTGCAGCCTAGTCACCCAGTTTGTCCTCCCTGTGAGGAGTGGAGGGGCGCAGTTGGATCCACAGGAACATGTTTCGCTCCCACCCATGCCCCGAGCCTGCCTGTGGGTCTCAAGAGCCCCTGAACTTCTCTCATCACGGAGGCAGGCTCCAGCCCGGTGAAACCAATGTGCCCCACAGCAGCTGGTAACACTGGTGCTGTGTAGCTGGCTACTGGTAACAAACACAACAAAACCCACTTCTGATGAAATCTGAGCAATGAGAATGATTCCCTTCATATTTCTACTCACGCTACGTTACTGCTTCAGTCTTGAGTAGCTCCGTGTAACCACATATTGCTATTAAACATAATTTCTTTAGTCATCTTCTTTTTAGTGTTATTCTGGATGGCATTTAGTGGACAAATGGCTATTACATTACAATTTTAACCTAGTCATTCCAAGAAACTATCAGCTGGATCCGAGCACAGAATATCTTCAGTTACTTGTTTCAGGTTTGGGAGGAGCAACTGACCCTGCCGGAGAAACGTATTTCTGCGCGGCCAAGCTGCATTTCTGCTTCTTTTCACTTCTGCTGACAAAGGTGAGGAGGTCCATGGCTGTGACCACACCAAACACCATCTGCTTCATGAAGGAACTGCCATCTCCACTGACTGTAAACACAGAAAATTCCAGTTTAGTGAAAAAAAAAAAAAAAAAAAAAGAGGAGGAGGGGGGAACAGCCCACAGCCATGCAGAGGCTGCTATTCATTTCCTAAGAGAAAATTTTAATTAGGACAAAAGCTGTCTCTGCTATATCTCAACAAAAATGACCGATGCATCATGAGTCAGGTTACTGGAAACACATCAGGGATGTATTTAGCTGCAAATAATGCATTCTTTACCAGAGCGGGAACCTTAATTTCCCAGTTGCTTTTACCCAACTTCTGTTCCAGCTCTGCTTCTATCACCACAAAACTTTTCAGGCCAAAATAATCAGACTTTTTAAGGGCAGCAATGAGATGCTTTCTACTCTATTCTCATAATGTCCTGCACCACCCCTAATAAAATAACATTGCAAGAATTGCTTTAACAATTTGATTAATGCCTTCTTAAATAAAAATAAAATTAGCCACTAGAGTCCAAACAGGACATAAAATGCAAGCTGTGAAGATGTGGGACGAAAGTAATAAATAAAGGGCCAACTGTAACTACATTAAAACAGTAGCTCTAGAAAAGGAAGAAGTTGTTTAAAAAGCAGAGCAGGAGGCACTGAGTACAGTTGGCTGATATTTTTTGGTGGATACCATTTAATTTATACCAAAATTTGACACAAAATATATTTTTGTTATTTTATGACAAAATACCTGAAAAAGAAAATTCTGCCTACAATTCGGACTGTTTTTTTTTGGGGGGGGGTGGTGAAAGAATTGGATATATGGATCAAAGGACATTCTGAATTAGTCTTGTTTGCAATGTGTTGTGGGTACATGGCAGGATTGCCAGCCTGCTTTACAGCTAATGGGGATTTCAGGGAGAGCAGGCCACTACGATAAAAACAAAGGGGCTGGGATGTTTGTGAACGGTGGGGTTTGAAGACTCTGAGTTCAGCAGGTAAGTCTGGTCCTCAGACTGCAAGTTCTTTGCTGGCAGTCAATGAAGTGCAATGTTGCATTTGACACTCTACAGGAATGCTTTGCCTGTTCAGTGCATAATCCCATAAAATCAGCATAATTTCACCCTTCAGCTCTAATGTCGCTCTAAACATGGGTCTTCTGATTGCTTTGTTGTGTTGCTGATGTTTTAAACAAAGCAACTCCCTTGAGATAAGGCCAAGTTTGTACCTCTGGAAGTTTTACAGCATAATTATACTGGAAAGATGTGTTAGGCCAGATTTACAGAACAGGTACCTGTAGCCATACCTGTTTTGGTCAGGGGAGTAACGAGGTGTGATCCCTGCTTCCATCAGTGTGTCAGCAGCCCTCATGCTGATGTGGTCCTACTACACGTGGCTCTACCAGCCCCGTTTGCTTCACCAGGATAGGGTGAGGGGCTATTCAGTGGTTTGAAGCTAAATCAAACTGGGTGATACAGCTTCTTTACTGGACTAGTCTAATGGTGCTCCCGAATTGACAGATTATCCCTATACCTGGCTCCAGCCTGCATAAAGCTCTACGCAGACGTCTCCAGCTGTGCACGTAGGTGCATATTGTGCCCCTGAATCTTGCCTTGTGCACCTCAGACACAGGGGCCTGCTCACAGTGCAACACATGTATTTTCAGCTTCCTCTGCTTATCCTGGTCCACCATGGTATGTGTCCGACAACACCTGTCGTGTGAAGCCCTTTAGCACAGTGATTTGCCCAGGCCCCTCAGGGGACAAAGGTCTACGGACATCTCATGGCTACATCCCCACAGGTAGCAAGTGGGAACAGGGGTGTTCAGAGACGATGGCAGAGCCTCTGGGCATGCACAGCAGAAGGTCGTTAAGCAGGGGTGGGTGCAAGCTTTGTAGTTTGTTCTCTTAGGCACGTACATGCCTAAATTCCACCTAAGTTGTATCTAATGTGCCCAAATGCTCTTTTGGATCTTGTCCTTGGGCTACTAATTCTACAGAGATCCCTAACTTCCCACTTATTTCCTCTGCTGCCCACAATCAGCAAGACAATCTGAATTCAAGACTGATAGACTAAATGGGTATTAGATGCCTGAGGCTACAGCCTTACAGCAAAGGCAATGTGCTCCAAGTTGCTGCCTACTGTCCCCCTTGGCTGTCAGGTGAAGGCACCAAGTAAGTCCCATAATGGATACCTTCCCATCCCCAAAACTGGGTTTCCCTGGAGGGGAGGGATGGAGCTGATATGTGCTTCAGTGTCATCCCTGCATGGGGGCACAACACAGCTCCCATGGCCAGGAGCTGGGAAGTGCTCTGGCAATACACACACCAAGTCATGTGCTGATCCTGGGCTCCCATGGTTAAGGCTTCCCCCTCTGCCCTCATCCCTGCAGTGTCAGGAAAGGCAATGAGTGAATAGCTGATGGTTGCAGGGCTTTGCAGAGCTACTGGGAAGAAACCTTTCCTGCAAAAGCACAGAGGCTGCACTCGTGGAGCAGCTGTGCTGATACCTATCAGCCTCAGTCTGAGAATTTCCCTCTCCCCTCCTGAACATTTGTGCAAAATTGCTACAATCCTTCCTCTCTTTACAGATACTTACACTGCATCTGCTCATGTACAACAATAGCAAAATGGTCATTCTCCAGGATACAGGAAAGCTTCCCAAGGCTGTCATCCAGGCTGATCTAAAAAGGACAAAAAGAGACATTTGACATTTCACTTTACATTTAAAGCATACCAGTGAGGAGCCCAACTCCTCCATCTAAGTGTAGTCCTGTTAGGGCAGGGTGGGACCTGGTGAGACCAGGTTCAAATGTGCCTCACTTGCTTGCACTATTTTTGTGAGATGGGGCAGGGGGCTGCAGGCAATGTGCCTTTGCCTTAGCCAGAATACAGCCCTGTCACCCCACAAGCCCCAAGGGCATCTGCGGGCCTATATTGGTGTAAGTCCTCCAGGTCTTTTGAAACACCATCCATTTACCTCACTCCACCTCTGATGATCATGTGACCCAGGCTTCTCTCACTGGCACATGGATGGGAGCCAGGACCTTCAGAGCCCCTGCCTATTGCACCAGCTGTACTGAGCCCTGGGGATGGCTGAGTGTTGCTCTCAGTGGTACCGATTCCCCGCTGGCCAAAGTCCTCAGATAATGTCCAGACAGGTGAGGACATTCAAATGCATTACTCCTGGCATAAAAGCTCCTGTATCTGATGTCACAGTATCCTCCTATATCACTCCACACATGTTTGGCATCACTTTTGCAGGGGCCTGTTTTTACTCTCACCTCTATGATGGTTGCCCTCCTACTTCTCGCTATCCTTACCTCTCTGTCTTTTCATTAACCTCTTCTCCCAGCTCCTCTCACACCTCAGGGTGGTGGTGCATCTTTCCTTCCCCTCCCTAGACACCAGTCGATAACAGCCACAATATCAGTGGTACCTTTGAGAACTGGTCGTAGATGACCTTCATGACAGGGTCTGAGAACTGTGCGTTTCCAGCCAGCACGGAGGAGAGGATGTTGCTGAGTGTCACCATTCCTAAAATAAGTCTGCAAGGGAACAAGGAGTTTTTCAAAAGGCGAGGCCTGAGGTATAGCATATGTGTTACATAGGGACTGAACTGCTTCCCTTTAAGTCATGACTAAATCGCTGCTGCTTTCAGCAAGAGGAAGCAGCCTTTTCTGCATCTGAGCAGCACCTTCAGTGGGCATGTGTCCTCTCTTGGTGACCCACCTAGAAGGGCCTCTCACTGCTGAATCACATCTTTCCCCTGCTCTCCTTCCTCCTCACTTTCACCTTTCCTTCCATCAGCTGTCAGCTCGATGCAGGCATTTCCGGTTTGTGCACCCTCTGGAGTGGAAACAGCCCAAACCCAGGGCATTGCATGAGTATAGTCGGGGTATCAGCCTAAGGATGTCTCAGTTCAACACCAGAGCTTGGGGACAGATGGCTACAGGCTGGGATCTGAGATCTGTTGCTACACCATAGGCAGACAGGGATTGAGACAGCAAAGGACTCCTCGTTCCCACCCTGGAGACTGTCGCAGCTCCATTTGTTCCACTGTCATCACACCTGGGGCAAGAAGACACTTGTCCTTCACCAAGCTGCTAGTTTAACCATAGTGAAAGTTGGCTATTGCAGTCCAGGACTTAGCAGTGGGGAGAAGTGAGATTCCAGGGCTCTCCAGTTGCTTGTCTGAGCGTGTTTCCAATCCAGCCCTCGCTTCTCCTCTGTACCCTGCTGGCCTATGCACTGATCCAACCTCTGCTGAGGCTGCTAGGCACTGGATTTGGCTTTGACTTTTACTAGCTCATTTACAGGGAGTTTTCTTGATAGATCATGCCTGTTATTACTGTTAGCAAAAATAAAGGCTATAAACTGTCTAGGTAGGCAATTGTTAGGGAATGATAAGCCCATGCCACTGCTGCAGCATTTATAGTACCCACATCTCTCAGGATTTAGGCCCATGTGCTTATCCTTTACTTTGCCTCACAAGGAGGCAGATAATATTTTAAAAATAGAATTTAAGAGAATTTAACCAAATTAGCAGAATTCACAGAATTTAACCCAAGTACTGCATCACTGGATAAGTAAATGGGACTTTCTGTTTAGCTTCATCATGGCTGCTTTTCCCATTTGAATGACCATCTATGTAACAAGTAAAAATAGATACCCTGATTCAGCAACAACGGGAGCCTGGTCATATCCCTTTTCCTGCAAGATTTCAATTGCCTTTTGACAGCTGACTTCCGGGAGAAGAATTAGAGGGGCTGAGAGATTCAGTTTCTGCACCCTGATATTCCACCACCTGTTGAAAGACAAATGGCAGCACCAAGTTGTTACTCACTAGTGTGCACCTGTGGGCCTTGTTCAGACAGGCAAGGTCAGTAAAGACCAGACCAACTACACAAAAGATACTCTATCTGCCTGTAAAGCTCACCTCACTGCTGTCCCTAAAGCAGTCATGCGATAAGCCCACTATGGCCAGGTCTTCTTTAAGCAGAGCTTTCCCTAGTCCCGGTGTCCATATGACTCCCGAGGCCAGCAGTCAGCAAGGTACTGAGCAGTCCCTAATCCAAGGAAGCTACTGAGTGCTTAGTTTTAAGATGATGAGCAGAGGTCTACCAGTTTTACTTCCTTAGTTTGTATCCTTGATCCATAATATGCAGCATTTGCAGCTCCTCCAGGAGAGAGCCTAGCAGAGATGCTGATATGACTTTTCAGGGACCAGCTACTCTTGCTCACTGGTGACCATAGGAGACTTTCAACTCATCTCAGCCCTTCACCCTTGCAGACAAGGTAGGGAAATGTCTAGAGACTGGAAGGGCCAAGAGCAATTCTAACCAGACACAAGATACCTTTGAAAAGTATTATTTTTTTAGGAAATAATTTGCAATAATCTTTGGTGATAGTAAACCATAGGAGCAGGTGACATTAGTAAGACGTCCTGTCTTGAAAGTGAGACTAGGTGCTTTCTAAACAATAAGCATTTATCCTGCCACATGTCAGCTGGCATCAGCAGTTTGTTTGCTCCATTCCCTGCCTTCAAGGGACTCTTTCCCTGTGGAGTGCAAGATGGAGCTGAGATGGTCATCTTTTCTGGCCCCCCGCTCTGGAAAGAGAAAATTTACTGTTTCCTGCCTGAAAACCCCCAGGCTGTTTGAAGGGGTCTTTGCTCCAGAATGGATCCATCTCCCCACTGGCCTGATGTTCCTTCAAATATCAGCTGCAGAGCGGAGAGACTAGATTTTGAATGGCACTAGATATCCTCCTTAATCGTTCTACTCGACAGTTTAAATAGCCTGGAAAATGACTGCCAGATGGGAACACATCAACATCTTCAGGACAGAAATGACACCTTTATAGTTTTTGATCAGTGAACAGGAATATTTAACCACTCAAAAAACAGGAGCTGATATTACAGCCTTCTTAGAAGGATCTGGACTTGACTAATTTTTTTGAAATACTAGAAGATAATGCTTTTCTTTGAAGATAATCATTTCCAGACTCAGAAAGCTGGTTCCTTTAGTACAGTTTATCTTGGCAAAAGTTGTCTTACCAAGGCTTGTGCTCGTGGACATCATTCAGGAATCCTTTTTTAATCATCCACTTATCATTCACAAATTTGGACCTAGAAATCATCAGCAAAGAAGTTTGTAAGTCCTCAGTAAGAAGCTGTGCTTTGTTTCATGCACTAGACCTCAACACTGCCTCAGGGCTCCCATGATTTTTGCAGCTGGCTGCTTTTAGCCCCTTTTAAGGTCAACAGAAGCTGCGGGTGCTCAATAACTCTTAGAAGCATGCCAACTATTTATGTGCCTAACTTTAGGCATGCAAGTTCAAAAACTGTAGCTTGACTGATTCCTACTCCGTGCAGTAAGTCAGCGACAAGAAGAAATAAAACCCAAGCGTCCCAACACCCAGCCCCTGGCTCTTACCACTGTAGTATGCTATTCCCTCTGTTTTTTGGGGTTTTTTTTTCTTCTGTGGGGTTGTACTGGGGTGACTCCCAGCTCAGGGCTCACTCTGGGGCATGCTATCAGATTTATACAGGAGGCTCTCCAACAGTTTGCACTGCCAGGCAAGCGCAGAAACTCACATGTAGTTCCTGACGGAGTCGGGCAGGATGACGACACAGCGCTGCCCTTCCTTCAGGTCCCTGGCGGCCCTCACAGCCACAGACATGGCGCTGCCTGAGCTGCCACCTGGCCGGGTGCGAGGAGACAGAGACAGATGTCAGAAGTCCCCAGGGTGCCTGGTCACAGCCCCATGTGGACCCCACTCTGCCCTCACCCATGGGACGGAGGTGCTGGGGCCGAGCTGCAGCAGAAGTAATGCTTTTGTAGACCAGGGCAGCCCAAAACACTGGGACCAGGAGGCAAAGTGAGTCAGGAATCTTGTATGGTTCTCCAAAAGAGACTGGGTAGTGACTGAAGGGGCACCTCCATGTGGTGGCTCTTGACAGCAGGCTCATGAGGTGATTAGAAAATTCACCTTATGACTGGCACTCTTCTGGTGGTATTGCAGGCAGGCCAAGGACTGAAAGGAGTGGTTATGGGCACATTCGTACTGCTGCTGCCCATGCCACACCCTTTCTTTGGGTAAGGAGGTCAAATCTAGAGCTTCTGGGATGACATATTCTACAATCAAAGATTCACTTTAAATAAACCATAAAGGTTGAAAAAATATATAAACATTACATTCATGCTTGGAATACCAGACCAATGCAATGGGAAAGCTTAAAGTGTCTCTGCGTCTGTGTGTGTGCATGTGGTTTGCTGCACGTAGTGACAGCAGGTCCTGGCTTTACAGAGGCAATTCTTCCACTGATAGTTCGAGCACTGAAAGTCAAACACATTCCACTACCTGTGTGCCAGTGACAGACTGCATTCTAGGCAGCACGTATTTTACAGCAGGTTAAGTAGTATTGTGTCACATTTTTCAAACAAATGAGGAAAGTGCCCGAAAAATGCAGTTCTGGGAACATGAAGCTATTCACAAATTATAGTTAGTTCAGCAAGTAGTTTCCATTGAAACATGGTGACTTTGTGAGTATGTAAAACGTTGGAACATATATCTAATGTTTTCATCTTGAACCACATTTCATCTAGACTTTCTATTTCAAAATAGTGCTTGTTCTGGATCAGAACTGATTGATTTTTTAAAGAAAAAGTGTTGGAGAAGGAATAGATTAAATATTTGGAAAGTAAAACAGATTTCACTTTGGGTCAAGTATGTTCTAGCAAGAGTAGAAAAGAAGTGTAGAAAAGTTTAGCTAATTACCTATGACTGAAATCTCTTATAGTTTAATCAATTGTGGGCTGTCATTTTAAAGTCTAAGATCGTTGTGTAACAGGTAAGAAGGGTGGAAGTGTACCCATCAAGATGCCCTTCACCTTTCATGCATATAGGAAGACAACTAGATATTGGTATTTAGGTATGTACCAAGCCAGGGCTTTCAGGTTAGCACTTTAATTTAAATATTTCAAACAGCATTTAAGCATTTCATTACAAACACCCTGATCTTTTTTCAAAATTTTCTGTATGTGAGTTATGAGGAATTTTATCAGCCATAGCTACAAGCCTATGTATTGTCTGGTACTGGGCACAAACCTACTGCTACCTGCTTAGAGGGAGGAAAGGCTGAAAAATGCTGATGCTGTGTAGAGGTTCTTAAGGCAGTACAGGCAGGGTACGTCTGAAGGCACCTGTTCATTTTGCAAAGCCATTGGGATCACTGACAGCTCCTTGGCACACAGAGAAATACACAGCAAGAACATCTTACACTTAGTTTACTTTCAATCTTTTCTGGTTCAATCCTGGCACTTCTAGTGCGGCAACAGTTCAAAGACAGAAAATACAGCCTCACAGAATTGTTAGTGGAGCAACAGTTTTAGTCCACCTGTCCTGTCCTGAATCGCATTAATCCTATTCCTCAGACCATGTAACACTACACCAAAATAGAATTAGGCCCAGAAGATCCAGTTCCATGTGCAAAAATGTTAAAGTAAGAAGAGAATTGTTGCTTCTATTATTATTATTACCAGTGAGTCAGATCCCAGACCACTGACTCACTGCAGCATCCCTGAAATCTACAGTGACCTACACATTAGCTCTGGATTCAGCCCTGTTAATCTAGCAAACACCAAATGCAATGAGCATCTGCCATTAAACTGCCCCTCTCCCAAAACAATTAAAGAGTGAGATTCAGAAAGCTTATTAAGAGAAGCAGCTCTTGTCACTGATGCTTACCACACAATAATCCCTCCTCTCTAAGCAGCCTGCGAGACATGAGGAACGAGTCTTTGTCATTGCATTTGTACCACTGATCAACCACCTGAAGAGAAAGCAAAGAGGACAGTCGATTGCTGGAGGTGTTATTTCAGGTTGTGCCTATCCTCTGATACATGCTGAAGTGCTGATGCCTCCAACGTCTAGCAGCTTTAAACTGTTTTCCATACTGATTGAAAACAAACGCATTTGTCAAGGCGTCCTAAGTCTGGAAGATATGTTGCAAGCACCCGCTCTAACCATTGCAGCCAGCACCCTTTCCTCAGAGAATCTGGGATACCCGACAGGTGCAGATTTGGGATGTGGAAGAGGGAATGGTGTTCATGCTAGTTTGGGCTAGGTTAGGTTAGTGCTCAAGATTTTGCCAGGCAAAAGCTATAATCAGATCCAGCAATGAAAAGAGTTTGAGGATGATCACAGGTCAAAGCTGTAAAGCCATATACAAAGAGCAGAGATGTAATTAACACAACACCTGAAAATATAAAGAATCTGGGATCTGAGGCTGTGTGGTTTCTAAGAGTAAGGCTCAGGGAAAACATACAGCTTGAGTTATGGCTTTAAAGCACCAGGGCTGGTGGTAATTGATATAGAAAGAAGAAACTTGACAAGAAGCTGTTCTGGATTCATGGTCTGTTGTCTTACATTGTTTGAATCTTGTCTTTCAGCTCATAAATGGTGCAAGGTTTCTGCTTGGTGCACGCAGTGATGGACAGTGAAGCCTCAGGAAACACCAGTGTGTTGAATGGCAGCCTCAATATCGACTGCTTCTGCAGACTTACGGTAAAAGAGACATGCTCTGAATATTGGAAGATCAATACTGAGCTGAGAAGTCTGATACTCTGGCTCATTCCTTGTCTGCCTCTATATTTGGGTTCTCCTTGTAGGTCAGTTATGACCAGATTTACTCAGAGAGATGCTGGGGTCCCAGTCCCCACATGACAGCTTGTTCTGCACTGGAAATGCACAAGTAGCCTTAGAGCAGGGCTGGGGAAGGTACCAAATCTGGCTACTTCTGAACTTAGGAGTAGTTTGGATATAAAGCCAAAGATCAGACAGAGGCCTCTTCTCATCACACAGCTACTTACTGATCTGTCAAGGACAGTAGGGATAAAGTCATGTCCGATACCCTCCACCTCTATGGTTGTGGTGTTTGTCCTGTTCAGCTCACTGGGCAGAGCGACAATGGAGCCATCAGGATCTACGCCAATGATCTTTGATGGAAGGAAGTTTTGTTAATCACAGAGGGAGTTCAAATATAATCAAACACACACCTCAAAGGAAAAATTACCTATGCTCTTATCAGCAGCATTTGTCAGCAACATTCTTCTTCCCATGATATTCATTAATACTGCTATCCATTGGCAGCATGGAAAGCTTCCAGGATAAAGAAATACTGTTTCTCACTGGCTTTACAAATAGATCCTAAGTGGTGTTCAGCTGCTGCAGAAGAGACCGTGGTGGCTTAAAATGTTATCACCCTATTTGCCATCACCCCTTTGGCAGAGTCTGCTACTTTGAAAGCTCAGCCCTTAAAAGAGAGGGTGTGATTGGTGCTTGTGCTTCAAGACAGACTGGAGGCTTGAAGGTTACTGCCTCTCCAGCATAGCCAGCATGTGACTGACTCTGCTTCACCAGAGGCAAAGTCAGATGGTGTGGATCCAGCCACTGGTGGACTTAGGTATGAGCTAACCTAGCTGACTGCCTCAGCTCTTAGAGCAATAGTGCTGGGCCAACCACTTTTGCACAAGAAATCTGAGTGCGTCCTGTAAAGTGCAGGGCACAGGGGAGGGCAGAGATTAGTAACAGCACTAGGGTGCCTTTTACTTCTAAGGCACTTGAGTCATCTGGCTCAAGCTGAGCATAGCACCAAGTTGTTTCCAAGAAAAGCCAAGATCACTGTGAAAAAACAAATTGGCAGAGACAACAACTGCTAGCTCAGCCCTGCCGCACATGAGCTGTGGGGTTAGCTCTGTTCAAGGACACAGGCAGGAAAACCCAGGGTAGCCACCATTCCCGCTGGGCAGTCCTGCCTCCCAGCTTACTTTGCACTCTGGGCACTTCTCCTTCAGCTTCCTGGCAACACCAGTGACAGTGCCTCCTGTGCCAGATCCCATCACCACCATGTGGACTTTGCCTGGAGGTTGGAGAAGAGAGAGGCCTGAAGAGATTGAGCGTGACCTCCAGCACTGCCCTGCCATAGCAGACAGTCTCCCTTTCATTAGGGTCCTGCACAGATGTAAACCCTGTGCGCAGAAAGGACAAGCAGAATTCTTGGCAGTGGCAAAAGCACAGTCCTGCTGAGAGGCACAGATGAGCTTGCAGGATCTGGACACAGCTGATCCTGCCTCAGCACAGGGGGCTGAAAGTGACCTCCATATCTCCCACTTCCATGATTTCTGCATGTTTGGCACCTATTGGCTTAAGGGGGAGGGAGGATCACCACACTTCCAGCCCTTCCAAACCATACCACATTGAGGCAGTGCACATACGTGAATAAAAACACACTCTAGTAACAGGCACACCTTTCAGCTAGTGTTAGCATCCAAAGAAGAGAGATGGTTCTCTCAGCTCTGCCCTGACACCAGTGTCTGTCAGGAGTAGCCCTACTGACATCAGTGAAATTATACTGG
Organism: Dromaius novaehollandiae; assembly: GCF_036370855.1. Taxonomy (NCBI): domain Eukaryota; kingdom Metazoa; phylum Chordata; class Aves; order Casuariiformes; family Dromaiidae; genus Dromaius; species Dromaius novaehollandiae. The sequence continues at coordinate 122,150,418 of NC_088098.1, forward strand.
TGTAGGAATGGTAGAAGCAGAATCTGTTAGGCCTTCAGAGCCTTGTGTTGTAACTGCAGTGGGAAAATGGGACTTGCAATTCACTACTGGCTGCTGATAAGAGCAGATCTGCACACTGTGGTAGAGGGAAGTCTGGAACTCTCTTGTTCATGTTGCTACCCAAATGTTGTTGTACTGTTATCGCAACTGCTCTCCAGTTAAAACCCTTGAGCCCTGTTTATGTTTTGCAGTGCTCCCAGTACTGGCAATAAATTTTACTTCTATCTGCAGAGACACAGACTGAGGTAGTCCTTCCCTGCCCCTCCCACCTCCCCCCCATCCCATCACATGTTGTTAGTCTGTTAAGTTTCAATCCATTTTAATTTGCTAATGACTGTGCTGGATCAGATGAAGCCTGCCACTGCCCTGGTGGAGTTATGTTCCTCAGTGAGGCCTCTTGAGCCATCTTGTGCTCTCATCTGACAGATCTCAGAGATGTTGCAACAGCCGAGAGATGGGCTCTTTCTCCTTCAGTACAAATAGCCTAATTTTGTTAAGCCTCTGGTCTCCTCCCTCAGGCTTTTTCAAATTGGAGGCCATAATAGGGAAGTCCTGCAGGCTTAGGTGGATCTGGAGCAGATTATGTGAAGTTGCTACACTCTGCGTTTCAGTATTATCAAGGGTGCCTTCACTTACAGAGGCCCTTTTGGGCGTTTCTAGACGTTCAGATCAATAAACAATGTAAAATAAGCCTCTCACAGAGAGTTACAGCATCCTCAGTACATAGAAACAACAGCATAAATGGTACCTTCACACTGCTCCAGGATCTCTTCAGCTGTGGTGTCGTAGTGAGCCAGGGGGTTGCTTGGATTTCGGTACTGTTTATTTCAACAGAGAGTAGCTAAGTTACAGTGTAAAGCGTAGGTCAAATACCAAACTAGCAATAGCTCCTGACCAGCTTTACCCAAAGCATGCAACTTCCCCCCTCCTTTTCCTGGAGATGGCTACACTGTAATCCAACCAGGCCAGGTCAGAGATGTTCCTCCTGGTTGTCACTTTGGGCCAGGTTTCTAAAGACACAGGATATGTCTACACTAGAAGAGTAAATGTGCCCAGGAACACTCCCTCTCTGGCACTTGGTGACTATTTGGCTTGGAGATGGTGTGGCTGTCTCATATTCAGCATTGCCACATTTTGTGAGATCTGGTGATTTTATTAAAGCTCTAGCTGCAAGAGGCAAGCAAGCCCCCAAACATCTCAGCTATTTCTTAGAATGAAACATTTTTAAACTTCTCTGTTGCCTAGAAAAACTTGAAAATGCAGCCACACAATGCTTCTAAAAAGCTCAAAAAATCAAACAACTTCCCCATATGTCAAATTTTTAAACTTTTTAAAAGTATCACATACATAATTTTGAGATCTGACTTGTAATTCAGGGGCATTTGTGGTTGGCAGTGCAGCAAGTTAGTGTCTTGGAAATGTCAGCCAAAGCAGTGGTCCTACATTTAGAGAGGGAGTCACTGCAAGGGTGCACAGGTACAACACAGAAATGTGTGCAGTCTCATGTTTAAACCTGTAGCCCAGGCTGCTTCTGAAAAGTGTATTCAGATGCTGAGCTTGCTTTTTGTTAGTAGGAAGAAAATCTATTCCTTACCTAAATTTTCTGCACTATTGGGGTTCCCTGCTCACTACAGGGATTCCTCCCTGTGGCAGGGTCAGATCAGAGGGAGAAGTGACCTCCTGTGCAGGATCTAGTACTGTGGGAACTGCTGGCGGGAATCATCAGTGTTTGCCTTTTACAGCATGAGGCTTATTTTGAGGCAGAATTGAGGCTGTTAGTCAGGCATAAAAAGTGATTCTCAGGTCGACGTTAATATCCAAAACAATCTAAGAAGTCTTTTAAATATGCAAGAAAACCCAACCTCCTCTACCACCAAGCTGTGGCAGAAGTGCTACAGATGACCCTTATTTTGTTTCTGCCACCCTGTGTGTTAGGGAGGAGCAGTTAAATTGTGTGCACCATAAAATGGTGATTGCACACTGATGAAATCTGCCTTAGCTGCTGGTTTGGACAAAGCCCCAAACTCAGGCAGACTTGGAGTGTACTGTATGAACCAGGTTTGGAAAGAGAGTCCGTGGAGGAACTGCCTTTACCTGGTCCAGGATGTGAGAGTTTGGGATTTCATTTTTCAGCTTCCAGGCAACACGAATGTTAGACTCGGGGGCATCAAAGCGGGTGCATGGGGTCCTCACAATTTCAACACCCAGCGCCTTCAGAATATCGACCTTTTAGAGGGAAGAAAGTAGATGTAATGCAACTGATCCCATGTAGTGTCAGTAATCTGAACCTATGTGCTCACTGTGGTGTCAGATGCCAGAGAAGCTTTGCATGCAGGAGATACTTAACATTTAGAGTAACAATGTCTGACTCTCAGTTACACTATCTTTGACATCCTTCTGGCAGCCTGGGGCCTCCTGCTGGGAGCTGGCACATGGATTGAAGCCTTGCCCTGTGCCCAGTTCTACTATGGGGTCAGGCTAGGGACACAGCAGAGGTAGGTAACACTGGGCTGCTCCTTGCTCCCTGGGGAAGGGGACAGAGGGAGTTGGATGCAGGGAATACCATCTGGGGGCAGCTTTCATATGTTCTGTGGACCGAGCCCCTGAGCACAAAGAGGATGCTTTAAACCAATTTTTTGCCCCAGGTCTCTTCTCTCCCCTGCCCAAGCACGGGGAAGGAGTAACTACAAATCAATCCTAGGGCATTAATCCACTGAGAGATGTGGTTGCCTGAGGAGTGGGAGTGTCAAAAAAGGATGGGTGATTGTCAGCTCCTGCGAGAGAAACCTATGGCAGCTGGGGGAGGAGATGGCATCTGATCCAAACTCAGCGTAAGTGAGATTTAGATTGAAATGGAGGTGGAACTTTGGAGAAAGGCTCAGTTTTGAGCCAAGTCAGGGTCCAGGTTTGGCTTCGTTGGCATGAATCCAGCTGGCTGGTTTGTGAGACTTTTGGCTCCCCAAGACTGTGGGAGATTTCTGCCATCTCCAGGACAGAAATTCCACCTAGTCATCAGCTCTCGCGCAAGTGACTTGATTTCCACCATCTCAGAAAACAGCTCAGAAAACTCTAAATGTCTTCAGGTTAAAGAAAACCCTAGAAATACAGAGAGATCAAGTGACTTGCCAAATGTCACACAGGAAGTTAGCAGGACTGGCAGCAGAGCCCAGGCACTCTGCATATCTCTCCTTGACTCCTTTCAGCCCTCACTCTTGCAGACAGCAGATTGCTCCATTTCTCTGCAGAAATGCACCATATTTGGCTAACACATGACCCCAGCTGCGTCACTGACACTAGATAATCAGTCAGATCATCACAGTATGCTTTTTTTGTCAAGAGGAAATCTTCTGAATAGCTACAAAGATATGTCAGTACTTGCAGTGAGGCTTTATTACCCTTTAAAGGAGAAGACACTAGTTCTTGAAAGAGAGACAGAGACAAACAGGGAGGGAGATGTTCCTAAGCTGCAGGGTAATACCATACAGAGCTCTGACCTTTTCCATGCTCATTTTCTCCGGCAAGACAACGATGCAGCGGTAACCTTTCACTGCAGCTACCAGTGCCAGACCGATTCCTAGGTAGGGGGGGGAGGAAAGGGAATTGATTGATAACAGCATTTGGCAAGGCCGACTGACATTCATGTTCCCTCATGCTTCCTATGGTCCTCTCTCTTACCAGCAAACATAACCTACAAATTTTTGCTGACAAGCTACATGTGAGGGCATCCTCTCTGACTCTTGCAGGATGTGCTCTGAAAGCCAGGGAGTGTGGGAGGATGCTTAATGTGTGAGCTGATAATAATACTCTGATCCCTAGAGAACAGAGAGTGAGTGGTCTGTTAGCATGGCATAAAGTGAATGGCAAGGCTGGGGAATGTTTTCCTTCCCGTATCAAAGCTCAGGCCTCTTCCTTTGCCTGCCATGCTAAGTTTTTTTAAAGCATAGGAGAGATGTGATTTCACTTCAGGAGTACTTCCCCCTCCCCCTCAAACGCTCTCAGTTATATGTGTGTTGGGGGGGGGGGGGGGGGAAAGCTGCATCTCTCACCCCGTGGTGTGCAGGCAAAGGGTGTCCGTGCTCTAATTTCACTCTGGATGATGGATGGAGCCAGCTGCTCCCCAGCTAGATAAGGAAAGTGAGGCTGAAGCAGTTCAGGTCCCTGGGAGAGGATGCCCAGGGCTGGGAGTGGTTTTAGGCACTATAGTGCTGCCCTGATTGCCCAGGCCCCAGGCCGGGAGCAAGGCTGGGCAACAGCTTGAGCCACCTTGTGAATATGCATGAAGAGAGGGTTCCTTTGACCCAGTCCCCGGGAGGACAGCAGCGCTTACACTGGGAGATGCTTAAGCGAAATGAAGGCTGGCACGGGGAGACTTGGAACAAATGGGCCAATAAGGAGCAAAATTTATAAAGAAGAGCCCCATTCTGCATTACTAGTGGAAAGGAAAGGGTGTCACCATAGCAGCAGACAGGAGCACAGCAAAGGACGTGGCCTCAGTTCCCTCCAAAGTGTCTTGACATCCACTGTTCTGCCTTTTTCAGGAAAGCTTGTTGTGTACACACACATCCTTGCCTTTTGGGGGGACACTGATACAGGGATCAGGAAAGGGCCATGGAAATTCAGCAAGTGTCCCTGTGTTTTGTGCGGGCTGCAAACTGGGGGGAGACTCCTTTGTTCTCCCCCCTTTCTTGTAGCCAACCGTAATCTGGAGCCTGAGCAAGATGACAGCAACAAAGAGGAAAAGAAGATCTTCCAGCCCATTGGGGAAGCCCTCTTTGGGGAACTCTGAATATTCAAGAACTTCTCAGCCAGAAAACACGTGGGCTGTCCCAGCCACTCCAGCTCCCAAGGCTGTTTGTCTTACCGAGAGGTAACCTCACGGGAATGTCTACACAGGACAGGATCCTCAGAGACCCTTCAGGAATTTCAGCAATGAGCCACCTCAGCACCTTGGGCTACCTGAGGCAGCCAGGAGGGAGGGGAGTTGAGGTGAGGACATAGCCAGAGTCATGGGGCCTGTAGCTAACCTTATTGCTGCTTGTTGCCCAAGGATCAACGCTCACAGATCTGTCACTTCGCGCTGGGCAAGGGGGTAAAGGTGTTTCAAAGATCTTTCCTCAGATGTTTCCACAAATTGTCCAGTGGAAAGAAAACTGCATTGCCCAGGAGAGGTTTAGTCAGTCCAGTATTTTCGCTTAATGGTGTAGCAGGAAGTGCAAGAACTCCATTAATCTCTGTACTGCCCCTCCTGTGTGACCCCTCAGAAATACCAGCTCTACCTTCAGTCTGCCTGGTACCCAGACACTTGTCACACATATGCTTCCCACCTGTGTTTCCTGATGTGGGTTCAATCAGTGTGTCTCCAGGCTTTATAATTCCGGCTCTTTCTGCATCTTCCACCATCCTCAGGCTGACACGATCCTTCACACTGCCCCCAGCGTTGAAGAACTCACATTTTGCCACTACAGTTCAAAGGTGAGTCTCTGTCAGGGATAAGCTATAACCACAAGTGCCAAGCATCCCTCAGCCACCAGCCCCCTGCTACCCCCAGCCCTCACTGTGATCGTTTTGTGACACTTATTCCTCCCCTGTAGGATGACCCTTTGCTCAGAGAAACACATCCACCCTTTGCTTACAGGGCATCGCAGCTTGTCACGGGATTACCTGTCAACATACTTGCCCATATTGCATCTTTCATCCAGGTTTCATCTACCGGTACCCTGAAGGCAGCGGGTAGGCCTCATAAGTCCAAAATAAATGTAAAATCATCTGGACAGACGATGTGAGGGTGACACACTGGTAGGTTACACCCTGCTGCCCTACTTCAAGGGCACTTCTTTGAGCAGGGCATTGTCAGGGTTCACAGCAAGGTTTCATGGCCTTTCCTGGGCCATGGCAGGCTCTGGGTTATTAATAGGTATCTTAAAAGGTGGCCTTCTCTAGGGATGCTCTGTACTTCTGAATGGGGTGCCATGGAAAACAGATGAGCAATAGAAAGTACACTTTCAACTGATAGCCAGAACCATACTTTCTAAGCTCAACTGCCAAAACCAAAGTAACAGAGACTTTCCAAGGTGCACTCAAATTGCAAGGCAGAAGTGTATTTCTAATCAGTCCCTTCACACTGTTAATGCTTTGGATAGGATTATTCTCACTTAGTTTTTGATGTCTGTATCTGAAATGGTCACATTGGGCTCTGTTTTAGAGACAACAGGGAGAAATGAGTACTTTTAGGATGCAATTCACTTCATCCTTGCAGAGGCATCTCCTTCAGGTTGAGCTTAATCAACCAGATACGTGAGCAGCCAAAGCGATGGGAAGAAAATCTTGTAATTAGCATTACATTTTATAAGGCAAACTGCAAAAAATCCAGCTGCACAGACTTCCCCAAAGGCACAGAAATTACAAGGTGATCGTGGCTAATTTTAACTGCTTCCTTAATGTTGCTGAATACTGCAAGCATTCGTGTCTTTGCTGTGCAACAGGCTTTGTGCTGACTGACAGTTTATATAGAAAGGAACTTATGGCTCCTTTGTGAAAGTCCTCTTCTCCTTCCTTTTCTGCACCAGGGGAGGGAGACACCATCCCAGTAAACAAGGGCTTGGACTCACTCCCTGGCTTGTTCATTGCTGCTTCGACCAAATCCTTCTCTGCCTGGCAGGCACTTGTCTTGGCAAGACATCCTCCAAGGAAAAGACTTTCTTTACAGGTGAGTTGGGAACTGCAGACCTATCCTCTACCTCCTCACACCCTGGCTTCACAGCCAACTGTCCTCTAAAGTTTTATTCCAGAAAGAGACAGGCAGTGAAACGTGGCAGTCTCTGAGGTTACAGGTTTAGGGGCCTGCCTGGGCACCTAAAAGGGATCTGGTCAAAGAGCATAGCATGTTTCATGCGGATTTATGTCCAATGGAGACTGGTTACCATGGGGATTCCCTACTGTCAAATAAGACCGTAAGATCCTGCTGTGCTGTTTTACGGAGCGTGAGCACTAATCGAGTCTCTCCTTCCAACCCAGCCACTTGAAACTCATGAACCTTAATGTTTGTCTTCCTGAACGACTTGGCTGAAGTTAATTAATAGGGTTAAAAGTTATAGGAAGGAAGACTGAAAAATCCATATACACAGAGATAGCCTAATTGCATCATCCTTGTATCTGTAAAAGACCAAGCTAAAAACAACCCTTGCATAAGATAACACACCCACTTGGAGACAGCGATATGATAAAATCCCCTCGGGGCAGGGGAAAACGTGGTTCCTGCTGGAAAGACTGGCCCTGCTGCCAGCGCAGTGGCCCACTTTTAGCCTAATGGCCTGGCACACATGCTGCTGATAAACCCAGCTGTTGAAAATTGCTGCTATTTGACTTCAGGCTACTTTTGGGGAGATCCCCAAAGGAAACTGTTGCAGAAAATGAAATCCCAGACAGAGCCCCGGGGGCAGTGTCACAGAGAAAGGGCAGCCCCTGGCCCAGCTCCAGCTAACCTGGCAGAACTGGTGTGGAGAGGTGATGCCAAGGCGGATCAGAGTCCCTCTTGCGCAGTGAGCCTCCCTGCTGCAATCAGCGCTTGGGGGGCCACCTGGCACCAGCATGATGCCCAGGCGCCTGGCCAGACTCCCCTATCTGGCTCTGGTCCTGCACAAGCTCTGTCTGGCAGCCAGGAGCCCTGCTGGTGCTTCTCCACGCAACCCTCGCTGCTCCCTCTGCCTGGGCAGGCTGCAGAAAGGGCCCCACTGTGCCCTTCACTGTGTCCTGGCTACTACATTTCAGGCAGCTTCACCTCCTCTGTCCTAGAGATGCTGTGCATGGGGGGAAATAGGGGGGAGACTCAGACAGTCTTGCCTGCGCATGCCACCTGCTACCCCCAATGCTGCAGCATCGCTGCCCATTGCCACATGGCATGTTGTCTGCTGGCACCCAAATCAGCCCAGCTCCACTTTGAGCTTTCGCAGCCAGGCAACACCAGTGACAAACAAGAAGGTGCCTGAATGAACTCATTTAACGAAGTTTGTAATATCTGGAAAGCAACATAATAGCTAACGTCAAGGACATATGAATAAGTTATGGTGTGAATTTACTGCGCCTCTGTGATAGCTGTCATGTGCCTGCACCTAACCTGTACGGTGCACAAAACATCTCAAGCCTCAGGTAACAGAGTGTATACAGGCAGCTGCTGCAGAGTCAGTGACATGTGCCAAGCTGACACGCCAGCCTAACCCTCAATTGCCTGCACACAGTGCACATAGCCTCAGCAGGCCCCAGTTTTGCTGATCTGGACAAATGAATCAGTGTTTTGAAAAGGAAGCCAGAGCATGTGAAGTTGTTAGCTGGGAGGGAAGACACCTTCATTGTCTTTACCCTGCTGTGCATTACAGTCTGAAACCATCATAAATGACTAGACTGTAGCCTACTAATCAAAAGTAACATGTACAACCTTTGGTCCCCCTCTCAGTCCTTGCTCTCCACAGAATCTCTTGTGAAGTCCTCTCTAATACTGCCCCTCACCCTCTCCTCATGGCCCCAAAAAGCCTGGTGAAAAAAGGGCACTCACAGAGCTCACACTTCAGCCCATAGGACTTCCCAATCTTGTTGACTCGGACCATTGGGGTGCAGCCAATTTTCTTCAGGATGTTGGGCAAGATCTTTGTTTCTTCTGGTCTGGATTAATGGAGAAGAAAAATGAAATACATCAAATCAGAGCACCTGTTACCCAACACAAACCACGATAAAATCTGACTGAGGTTTCAGCACTACTGGTAGGCCACCAGGAGACATCCTGGCTCAAAGGTCCGTTGATGATTAATGGCAACAGGAACTAGTTGTGGTCTTCCATCACCGTTACCATGAGCTATTTATTCTTTTGGATAAAAAATAAGATAGTTAATCTTCAGGGCTATTCTGAAGTGTCTTCTTCAATGAGGCCATATGCCAGATCTATAATGAAGTGAAGTGCAAAGAGCAAACAGGCATCAGAATTTTATGTAGTGGGTGAGAATGCCAGAAGGCCATCCATTATAAAGCCTTCTCCTCTTCCCCTCATCCTAGCCAGCACCAGCTCTGCTTTTCACATTTTCTGCAGTCTGTTTCTTGACTAGCCAGGATCTACTCTCATACTTGCAAGGATTACTCCAAGCCATCAGGGAGACCCAAGCCACTTCAAGGTTCAAAGGAAATTCAATCTCTGACTGACCAGCAAGACCCCTCTCAGCAGGGTCTGCTCACCAGCATCAATCAGTTCCTGGATTTCAGAGCATGAATGGCCATAACCCAGTTTGGATTTCCATGACCTTGAAATGATACTCCCAATGAATCCTGTCTGAGTTTTATTTCCCAGTCCTCTATAGAGTATGAACCTGGCAACTTTTTCAATCAAAAACTAGAGTTGCACTCTGTGTTTGCAAGTCCGTGCCCTTAGTAAAGAAATGAAATATCAGTCTGGATGCTTCCCTTCTCAGATCTACAAAACCCTGCATTAGTGGGCTCTTTGGCACCCATGTTCATCCAGCAAAGATATCTGAGGCAATACAAATCAGCTTCACCTGAGGCAAGTCAGCACATCACTTTTTACTTCAGTGTAACCTTGTTAAGCAGCTGAGGGCTTAGCCCCACTCCTTCAGGCCAAGCTCTTAACTCTGCCATGAAGCAGAGGACTCTGAAGTTTTACACAAATAATTAAATGGAGCTCTTGGATTGAGGAAATTCAGCCTTCTGCTTTCTCTAGTGCCTCTCAGATTCCAGCAAGAGCCAACAAACACGTCACAGCAATTGCAACTGGAATGAAACAGGCTTGTTTGCCCAATACATAGCTGAAAGCATCTTGCCACGCAGATGGGGAACTTATGTCCTTGGACTTTTTAAAAGACAGAGGGAAAAGACTGGTGAGGACTGTGTTTATTGGGGCCACAAACATATTGCCCCTGGTTGATAACCAGCATGTCTCTCTCTGAGTGGAGTGACAAGGCTGCACTCCCTCACTGTTCAGCTCTCCTTTGCACACTTCTCGCTTACTATCATCCTTTGAACCTTGAACCCAAGTTATCCTTGTCTGCTATCGCAGAGAGGCAGATGGCTGTCTGCTTACAGAAAGTCTGTATGGCACAGGGATGACATGCTGTTTACTTAAAGACACATGCACCTTCTTCCAGAGTTTGCAAGTATGACCTAAACACTTCTTGTTTTGCAGGAATACAGGCATAGTGTTTTAGCGTAATTGAAATACAGACTTCAGGTACTTACTGCCAAAAGGAGCCAGTTTTCTTACATGTCAAGCCCAGAAAAGATGGTGTACTATACACATGCGTTTTCACCTCGCTCTCAACAAAAGTGTCACCGCACACTAGTGTGGTAGCAACCTCTACTGAATGCTGATAAATGTGAGTCAATAACACAATAAATGAGCTTCCCCCACAGTCGCAGCCATTTTCTATCTGTATGGTAAGCCCCAGCTCCAAAAGCCACCAAAAGTCTCTGTGATTTCAGTGAGGACAAGAGCTCACCCAAAGCGCAAGGAGACACCAGCTCTTTCAGCCGGAGAGGAACTGCTATCTAGCATTTGAGCTAGAGCCTGATTTTCAAGTCAGTGGCTTGAGTATTACAATACATGTTTTTAGATTGCAGGAGGTCAGCTCAAGAGAAGAAAGCAAGCCCATTTATTCACCTTCAGTCAGTAACTGTGGCAAACAAGACAATACATGCTCTTTGAACCCCAACAAGGCATGAGGTGGCAGTGCAAGGGGCTGTAGGGCTCAGGGGTCTGCAGTGATGGAGCCTGGCAAAGCAGAGGGTATGTGAGACCACAGCCAGTGCTGTCTCACATCCAGGGCAAGCCTTGCCAGGACAGCAAAGGTGGGAATCAGAAACTGGACTAATCTTTTGCATTGTTACCCAGCACAGTGACCACCCCCAAAAAGAATAACCTTCCCCTCTCTCTCTGGGGCAAGGCATTAAATTTTCTACATTTCTCATCAAATTCTTTCTTAATCACTAACATATTTTACTACAAAAATACTACTAGCACGGTCAGCTTCCTTCCCAGGCTTATCCAAACTCTATATGTGTGCCTGAAGTCAGTAGTGCTGTGGGTACAAGGCTATCTAGAAAATGCCTCTGGTGCTCCTGAGGGATGTGATAGGGCCCATCTTGAAACAGCTGGTATGATTTCAAGATCGCTGTGGGACAAGGTTGTTTTTTCTCCAGACATGTTTTTACTCTGTAAGGCTTGTTAATATATAAGCAGTCCAGAGAAAAAACAGTCCTAGCAAGCCAAATGAGTCTTACTGATGTTATATGTCACAGGACAGGCTCAAAGAATATCAGAACCTGTTCACCTCTTTATCTTAGGGAAAACTAATAATTAGTATTCTTAATCAAAACAAGTTCTTGCCCTCTTTTTCCATGTCCTTCCCCCTACCCCAAAATTCACTCATGTTTCATATGAGAATCTCGGAAGGCCCTGAAATTTTTGCCACATCGGCTGCCATCAATAGCCCTTCCAGAGCAGAGAAAATAAACCAAAAAAATCCCTCCATACACATGCTTCTTGCAAACTGAAAAAAACCACTGTGATGTGTCCTGGTGCTGTGTGATTTGTATGTATTTTCTTTAGTGCTATACAAAGGGCTATGTTTCAGGAAGAAGCTTTGCTGTTTAGAAAGTGAATGGACACAAGGACACACTTGTACAGAGCTGATCACAAAGACTTTGGCAGGCTTTAGCTCATTCCTGTTTTCCCCAAAGGGGCCAGGTTTGAGAGCCTAAGTGTTCAGGCCCTGGGGCACCAGCAGGTTTGATTGGAAAGAGCTGATTGTCTTGACTCACTAGGCTTCCACAATAACTCAAGGGACTACATTTCCAAAGCACTTACTTTGTGCTGTGAGGGGGTTGAAGCCCCTCATGAATACTGCAAGGGATAGCCTGGTTAGTATGCTTTGCTCAGGTTTGGGAGGAGATGCTCAGCTTGGTAAGCCCAGCAGAAAGGTTGGCAGAGTTTCAGGAGCTGAAGAGTGCCTGTTCCTGCGTAAGAAGTTATCTCACCACACCTGAACTTTACAAGGAGGGTCAGCCTTGAATAGTGGAGCACATGAGCTCTATAAAGCAGTGCCCTGGCTGATTCTTCTTGCAGGTTGTTAAGCCCTACAACCTCTCATATTTAGATAAGAAGGGTCCAGGCTGGGAAACAGACTTTGGATACTGGAGTTGTGGTGTTTCTTAAAAAGAAAGAAAGCTAATTGATTAATGCCACTGACTTGAGGAGATTCAATAACAGCTTTCTTGGGGGTCCTTTTCAGGGGCAAAGGAAGCTGCACCACTAGGGACTTACAGATGATCACACAGCAAGGAGCACTTGCCTTTCCTATGGTGCAGTCTTCTGTAAGTTTGTCACTTGAGGACCACAAAAAGCCTCATGAGAATTTGCAACAGGAGAGCAAGTTTGGACTAGAGACTACCTCAGTGTGAAGTACAGATCTAGCCATTGTCAAAGCTTAGGTGGTTGGATTTGGCACTCTTGGCTCCGGTCCTAGCTGCAGGGCTTGTATTGGGTGAGCAATTGGATGCATGTTTGCTAGATTAACTTTGAAACTGTGGAGCCCACTCCGCCTTCAAGAACCAGATCTGGAAACTGTTTCAGGCTCTGCATATCCTGGTGAGCCATGTTGCGGTTGTGCAGGGCTCTCCCACCTGCTCAGGTGGCGCATGGCACAAAGATCTCCCAGCTAGCTCCCACCTGGCAGGCATCCACACAGAATGATGCTGCACATCCCAGAGGCTCTAATTGCATAAATGCTGAAGTCGAATTCCTGTTTTACATCTTTGGCACAACAGAAACATGTCCCTGACATTTATAGAATAGGTATATCTCTAATAGCTTGTTTAGGTTTGGTTTGCAGGGCTGTTAAAGAACCTCTCGTTTAGTCTGGGCTTTTCAGCAGGCTTACATTACTCTGAGAGGAAATCAGCTGTTGGGAGGACAAGAACATAGTAATCACTGTCTTAGACTTCACTGCACTCTTGCTTCCCTTGCACGGAGTGGGCAACCTCTGTTGGGGCCATTTTCTCCCTACACAAAAGTCCAGCACCTGGTAATCAGTTTTTGTGAAGATCTCTGGCAATGGATAAAGATATTGCTAATACTTTGCACTCTTTTCACATATTGCCTCAGACTGTTTGAATGAACAAGGGTAGCTGAACTGCAGCCCTTCAGCTAGTGAATGAATAGCTGTTACTGACTCTGTTGTATAAAAAGATGGGGAGCAACAGCTTTCAGTTGTATGCATACATTACATTATAGACAAGAACGCCATTACAACATCTCCACAAGTGCCTCGCAATCTGGAGTGCCTTCGCTTGTATTGTGTAACACCAGATCTCACAAAGCCTATTCTACAGAAGTGTATAAGTCCCCGGCTGCATGCCACCTCTGAAATCTGTCCATCTTGATTCTTCTAAAACAAGATGCCCCAAACTAGCAGATGCTTTTAAATGTGTACTGGAAAACATAGACCTGAATCTTAAGCCAGTAACATCCTTCTGCAAGATGAGAGGGATAGAGAAAGTTCTTCCTGTAGAGCAGATACTAGATGGGTGATACCTTTTGAAAAAAATATCATTAGCATGACCTATTGTCAAACCACTGCCTTCTGGTCATGATCATCCTGGTGTAACAACACAGTCTGTCACCTTCAGAGGAAGATGCTGAGTTTTCTGCGCTCTGAATTAATCAGCATAAAAGAGTTACTTACAAGGGTATACAGGAGTGTGGAGACTTGGTGGCAGGTGTTGCAGCTGTCCATGTGCACTTACTGGGCAAGTTGGGAAGAATCCATGTGCTGTCATTTTTCCTTTCCTGATTTCCCACACAATTGCCATTCATGAGAAGGGATGCCTTGGTCAGCTCCTGTGTTGTGGAAAGAGAGCCACACAGTAACCTGGGAGGAGAAGTGTGTATGCAGGCACATGTGCAACATCTGTCACAGGAAAGAAATGACTTCCATCTTTGGTTGTGAAAGCAAGATGGCCAATTTGCAAAAAACTCAGTTCTAGAGCTGCATAAAGAGGTGGAAATTGCTCTTTTGTCACATGTCTAGCGTTGGTATACTGGATTGTATACATAGCACAGTGGTATAGAGTTTCACACTATAACAAAACATCTCCTGACTGCCATCTCCAGTAAGTCTTCCCCTGCTGTAATGCACATTGAAGCATCCCACCACTTGAAAATTTGGCATTCTGTATTTAACTGTTTGGCCAAGAGGAATATTTTTCACTCTAACAGTGAAGAAATCATAGATAAGTCTTAGACTATCCAACAATAATTTGAGAAAATTTGTACTGTGGTGCCAGGCCTCAAAGGGCCAAAGGACACCTGTGCTCTGGTACCAGTGTTCATTAAAAGTTAAAAAAAAGAGTATCTATACAAACAAAAAAGTTAGGGAAGGGCAACAAAGGTGCTCAGGGGTACAGAAAAAGTTCCACAGTAAAGCAGCTTAAATAAAACAGGATTCTTCAGACTGAAAATGATCACTGGTAGTGAGAGTGGGCTGTAAATCCTGGAACATCTAAAGAAGGTGGCTGGGAAATATTTCTTTTCCTCAGAAACAAATAATAAGGCACAATGAAGTTATCAGGAGCAACTATAGAAGCAAAGGAGGTAAAAGGGGAATGAGAAAAGTTTTAGACAAGCTCACAAAGGTAAAGTTCATTAGTGACTCTTAAACACACTGGTCATAGCGGTACCTGCATTATGAGAGGACAGTAAATTGCTGGTGATGCATATATAGAGAAAAGGATGAGTCTGGTCTTATAATTTATTCTTAACATCTGTTGCTGACCAATATCAGAAACAGGATACAGGGTTACATAGACCTTTGATGTCACTCACTATGGCAACATCTATTTCTTATTGGTGTTCTTTGTAGGTCCTTTTTATGGAATCAGCACTTGCAATCAGTTTCTTAGCCTGGCTGTGTTTGCCATGAAGTTCTGCAAAAAGATTTGGACAACTGCAATTCATCAGCCACACTTTTGTGATAAAAGAGTCAGCCGCATGGAGAAAAGAAAGAAGCTTTTGGTAACTGGAAGTCTCTTTTCTGGTTTGTTCATGGAATGCATTGCTCCTGATTCAGCTGCCGTTAAGGGACCTTGCAGCTCAGTAAAGTCATGGTCAGAGACTTATGTCTTACTTAGATTGATCACGAAAGTTGGTGTTATCTTCTTGTTGTAGCATATTCTGCCTTATACTGCTATGGTGGTACATTTTGTAATTAGAACAAGTATAACGAGAACAGAGCTTTAATTTTGAAATTTGATAGAACCAAACCAGATTTCCATTGATCTGAAGAAGAAATACCTCGTTTCCAAATCCAGAGGACTGCTGGTGGGAGGAACAGGCCTACCCACCACATGGAGAAGAAGGGGGTGTGGGAAACACACTCTAGCTATTGCCTGTCATCTAGGGGAGGTAATGAGGGCAGCAGACAGGAGGACGCTGGAGCCAACACGTGCAGCACAGACAGCAGAGGCTAACAGACAGGTGGAGCATCATCTTCATCCCAGTTCATAAAACCACTCCCCTGCCCTTCTTGATAGCCGGGTTGACTGTAATGCCTACAAAGCACAGCTGATTAATAATGGCAAGCAGCCAGCACAGTTGTTATGGCTGGGTCCTGATTACATAATTAGTGACTCAGCACATGAGACCAAAAGCAACCTTAATTACCATTTCTGCCATCCTTCTTCTGCTTGCTTACTGGCTACACTTGCTTGCAGCGTCTTCTCTAAAGCAGCACGGTGGGAGCTCCTTGAGGGCAGGGCACTGCTTTCTAGGTGGTTTCTTGATTCGCTCTGGCTGCTGGGGTATCCTTGAAACACAGAAAAAGGAGATGATTAATAATACACTGATGTTCAAGTAATAGCAGAGTTTTAAAATGGTATGTGACATTGAGCCAGCTTGCCTCTTCTCATTACTCTTCCCCTTCTGACCCTCTGCAGCCTGTTTCCATGTACACAGTCTGCTCTGGGAAGCAGAGGGACAGCATGGCCCCGAGTGTATTAAACAAACCCACCAGAAAAATTCTCCATGTACAAATGAGTCTTTCTGCCATCTCCAAGCATTACAATAAGCTTAATTCAGCTTCCATAAACCAAAAGACCAGCTTAGGAAAGAAAACAACAATTTTCATTTCATTTTGCTTTTTTTAAATAGACCTTCTGGTCTGAGTGTTGGGGATTTTGCATTCTTTCCACTTTCTTGTGCTTTCTTTTCAGCCAGAGGCACCAGAACTTGTTTGGAGATGGAGGCTAATAATTTGATGTCACCTGGCCCAGAGACTGAGGCTTGAAGAACAGCAGACACAGTGACCCTGATGGTAAAAACAAAATATGGAGCCTGGTGACAGTGAGTGGCCAGGCCAAAGGGGCTTGCGCTCCTTTGGTGGGTCCAATACTACACGCTTTGCCTCTCTGTGCTCTTCCCCCACTGCCAACAAAACTGTTGGTTCTAGGGAGAGATTAAAAGAAAAAAACAAAGTAAGTTTTCTTGTAGGCCAGGATTTGTGTCAGCCTTGAGAGTATGTCCCCAAACAAATCCTTGTTTACCTAATGAATTAACTGAAAAGAAGCAAAAGTCACCAGTGGGTAAAGAAGCGATAAGCTGGGGTATATCAGACGTAGCTAGCCTGCTTTCACAACTGGGGTCACTGGTTACCAACCAAAATTTTGGCAAACAAGAGTTTACTAGTATTTTTTTTCCCCTCTCCCCACGGCCTGGTTACACCCGTCTCCGCCATTTTGTGGAGAGGCAGGATCGGAGGAGAGGGAAAGGGGCTCAAATCGAGATGCCCGTGAGGCCCTCCCCTGGCTCTGGGGTGCTCTGCTATAACCGCTGTAACTGCCACTGTGTGTCCGCAGGGTGAGTCGGGGCCGCTGGGCCTCACTCAGCCCCACCGTGGCCACTGCCTGGCCGTGAGGCTGCAGCAGCCATCGCCATGTTACGGGTCACGCAAAGCTGGCTGCGCGTGCACGCCTGTGTCACACTGCGAAATGGTGGCAGGGGCCATGCAGCGGCGGCAGCTGGCTTGTTTCACCAGCCGCTGGCCAGGCCTACCTCCCTAGTGCATGGCGGGCAGGACAGGTAATGAATTCACTGAAAAAAGGTTCAAGGCTGGGGTCAGTAACACGTTTTCTTTTACAGGCAGCAGAGGTTTCCACCAGACAGCACAAAGACCCTGGGAGCTGGAGCCCCAGATTGCTCCCTGGCCAGGAAGGGCCCTTGTCTCTGGGACACGGCCTAGCGCCCAGGCTTGTTCCCATACACACGATCATGCTTTAGCTTCACCTCCTCCCCAGGTGTGGGTCCCTCTCTTACCAGCTGCCCAACGTGCAGAAGGGAGAGGAGACCTCTCTCCCCAATGGAGATGGCCTCCACGGCCCCTGGCCACCTGCCAGGGCGAGGAGGCGGGGCCGCGGCACAGTGGGCGAGGGGCCATGGTGGCAGTGAGGGGCCGGCGTCGTTGGTGGCCCTGGGCTGCGTGCATGGCCTGCAGAGGGTGAGCCCAGCACTGGGGGGAAAACGCAAGGAAACCAGTCTCCAGTTTGCTCCTTTTTGCTGGGGTGAAGAAAACAGGATTTTGTATGTGCCTCTGCAAGCAACAGGGTACCACCCAAGCAGGGTACCCAAACATGGAGGGAAGAGCATTACTGGTGTTCATCTTTTTCAAATAATATTACAGCCTGATCACTATCTTGAGTTGCCTAAACATCCAATATAAAAACAATGCAGAGAATGGGATTTTCATTTATTCAGACACCCAAAGTGGATACAGATATAGTTTCTAAAAGCCCGAAGAACAAAAAACAATACCTGCCACTTGACTATGTCAACATTTATATTCATTACTGCTGGAGGAGTTCTCATGTATCTACGTAAAGGTTGGTTAATTCTTTGTATAATGTGATAGGACCTCACAGATATCCTTCTAATTACAGATCATTCTAAGATCTCTGCATAGCTGTGCCCTCGGGTCTGAATTTATATTTAAATTAAGATATGCCTAAAAACACTGTGATTCTGAAGATAACCTCAAAAAATTGCCTGACGTGTAGGAAACCCAGTGATGTCTGTGTGAGACTGTAGACAACCCGAAACGGTAGCTCTAGTACCAAAGGGAAGGTGGAGTTTGACCTTCCCATATCTTTCTGAGGCCTCAAGATGACACCCATGAGCTACTCCCCAGCTGATAGTTTCAGCAGTTACATTGTGCTAATGTGCACCCTGGGTGGTAAGTAGGAACAGAAAGGGGGATGGGACTGCAGCAGAAAGTCTGACTGCAGTCAAGGATTGCCGAGATGAGCAATATTCAAAGCAAACATCTCCCCATGCTGCCTCCAATGCAGTTTTAAGTCACCTTGTATCACAAAGCAAAGATACGTCCTCTCTTGATTATGGAAACTCTTATCTATGTCCCAGATGCTGAAACCAAAATCCCCCTCCTGCCCTTGCCTGAAGCTTCAGCTATCTGCTCAGCTGTCAAATACAGATGATCTATTTTAGGTATCCTGTAATGGCCCCATTACTCTCTTTAGAGTGCAGGACTGTTAAATAGAGAAGCTTGAGACAGCACAGAATGGACTACAGATACAGGAAAATAACCCAAGCTGACTGGAACTGGGACGCAATCCAAGAGACAGGGTATAAGGACACGTAATTCTGCACCTTCTGCCACTTAATGAAAACATATGACACAGAGCATAGGCTAATGTTTATAGAGTACTTTGCAGATAAGAGATTTCAGTTATTAAGTTATCAGACTACACTGATAACTCCAAAGGGAAGAGAATTGAGATAGTCCTACATAGACTGAATGAAAATGAAAAGAAGTCAGCAGAGCAGAAGGATTCCATGCTGACTTGCTCCAGACTTCTGTACGCATTCAAAGCAAAATACAATCTTCTTGCATTATTTAAAAATGAGTACATTTTAAAGAAATGGTGTTTCTCTTACTAAGACAAATGCAAAAGCAGTTTGTCAACAAAATCAGAGCATGACTCAGTTTGGAAGGGACCTCAGGAAGTCTCCAGTCCAACCTCCTGCACAAAGGAGGGTCAACACTGAGTTCAGACCAGGCTGCTCAGAGCTGTGTGCAGTTAGTTAGTCTTGAAAATCTCCAAGGATGGAGACTGCACAGCCTCTCTGGGCAAGTTACTGCACTGCCCAACTGACCTTATGGTGCAAAATCAGAACCTCCCTGGTTTTCAGATATATTCAGATCTTGCCAAAAACATGGACACTCCCTGGATCACAGTCAACCTTTGAATAGGCTCAGAAGCAGACGCTACAGTATTCCTATTTTTTTAAGCCCTTCCATGATAACAAT